>NC_090659.1:65934936-66240249 GCF_013368605.1 Nyctibius grandis
GGACTGGTGTTAACATAAACAGTCAACACCTCTGTTGAAGGGGGTGGGGGGGGGAGGAGGGAAATTCAACTGCCCAACCCAAAGCTAAACATAGTTTAGCCGGTACACATCAGAAGAGACCATATTAACTGCCAACCAGTGTTCCATCTCCATTTTTCCGACGTACATGGACAAACAACACTGCAATCAGGAGGTAGTGAAGCCATGCCCAAGCAAGCTTCAAGTCAGCCAGCCAAGGCTGTGTAGCTGTCGTGCTGTCTCAGCGAGGATACCGAGGAGGGGAAGCAGTGGTCACCCCGTTTGCCTCCCCTAGCTCCTTGCTACCAGCAGCTCAAGCGCCACTGTATACAAAGCAGTAGTTTAAAATTTATCCTGCTACAGTTACAGCCATGATCCTCAACCTGTTTGCAATGCCCTAGTTGTGGGGTTGCAGGACAGAGTTACCCACTCATTAAAGTGACCAGCCTGACTGGAAGAGAAGCCTGGTCAGGCAGCAGCGCGGGCTGCTAAAGGCACATCATTACGTACCCTGTACGTTTCCCCTGCTGAGCACAGGGCAACGTCCAGGTTATCATTTTCAAAGGTATCCCCAGGATGGTCTCCTACACAGCTTGGACTATTGCACTGGCTTGTAATGAGTTTCAGTCTACCACAGCAGCACTACTCAAGCGTAAGAGACAGGAGCAGGAGGTAATAGCTTTGGCACACAACCAGGGAAGTCACTCCCCAATGTATTAGATACTACAATGAACTTTCCTCTTTCAAACAAAACATCAAACGAATTTGCTTGACCTGTCAGTCAGTAAATCCATAACAACAAAAACATACAAAGAAAAAAGGAAATTCCAATTAGATAGCTGGAAGAGAGAGGGAAGGGAAGAGAATATTCTTGCCTGTATCTATTTTTAGGCTACATAAGGCTGTCTGAAACCATGGCAATGAACCTGCTATAAATCCCCTCACCCGCTCGATGTTTTGTTTCCTTATAGGCAAGGATAAATGAGTGCATACTACAGATTAAATGGTCTAAATCAGAACTGAATCAACTAGCAGGCTACTGGAAATGCATTTGCCAGTTATGAAAACTGCTGGTTAAGAGAGGTAGGAGCAGCTGATCAGAGAGACCAACTGCTCAACAATCTGATACCTAGTAAGAAATCCTTTACAGCTCTAACAAACAGCACCGAAGAGGGGCCAGCCTCCAGACAGCATCTCTCCACCATCACCACCCACCATCTGCTTCTGGGTGTATTTTGACATCAACAGTTGCACCCTCAGTGCCCAGATTCATTCTTCTGGCTGGGCCTCCATGATCCAGCCACAGAGGTCCATGCCCCCCAGCTCGACATTACCTTTCCTCTGTGATGGAGGCAGAGCTGTTTGCCAGATTGCTCTCTCAGATGGTCCTGTCCTGGGGTCCGGGCTCAAAGAAACAGATGACCTAGGGGCACTGAGACAGTGGGTACCAGGCACCTGAAGGCTGTGATCACTTACCCACTTGCTTTGGCTAACTGCACCCAAAGTTTCCAAGGAGTTTGCAAGCCTTCCTACACCAAGGGAGAGTTTCTGAAAAAGAGTGGTGGGCTTGCACTTACTGAAGCACAAACACTGTTGCATGAAATGCACAAAAAAAAAACCTGATGAAGATTTTATATCTGCTGTACAGCTACACTCAATATAATTGCCATCAAAGAAAGAAAAGATGTCAGGGTCCGCAACTCCTTCGGGGGTGACAGGGAACACTCCCTAAGTCTTCCCCCAGGACTGTAAGAAAGAACTTGGGTTTGTATTCTGTTTGGTTTAAAAGGGGAAAATACCACCTTCACGTTTATCCTACCCCATGACTTAGACATGGGGCTATCCCACGCTATTTGATATTGTGTGAAGAATGAGAGCAACCACCTGGTAAAACTGTGGCCCAAAGATATTTGATTCACCTATATGTAATTTTTCTAGTGCTTCTTATTAAAAAGAAGATAAGGAGGAGAAGGAAAATAGCAGATCTTTTTTTAATATATATTCCCCTTGGCTTTGGAAAAAGCAACAAAACAAGAAAGTGGGGAAAAAATACTTTAGTTCTTTTGCCATTTAAATGACACTAAAACCTATCCACCGCTGAAAATTTAGAGATTTCAATGTAAGCATCAATAATTTTAAAGAAGAATTTCAGAGCTAATAACTTGCATTAACACCTTTACATCTGCTGCTGAAATAACTCATTCTGTACTCTCACACGGTTGAAGGTATCAAATTCATCCTGGTTTTTAATCCTCTGCCATGCATACTATATTGGCTGCCAGACTGTGCTGCTTTGGAGGACTGAAACATCCTACAAAGCTCCGCTCTGCCTTCACAACAGCTTTGCTTGGTATGTGGAGGAGGAAAACAGAAAACTATCATCTCAAGACAGTTAATTAGATACCCATCTCTTTAAAGATCAACATCCCAATTATATTTTGATTCTACATGCTATGAAGTTTTTTACACTTGCATATACCAGGAAAAGGGGAAAGGAACATCTGTAAGTCTATAAAACTGTTACTCAGCAACATTAATGGAAAAAACTCCCAAACACATAAAGGCAAGAATGCTGAAAAAGTCAGAAAATGCAAGATTTCTTCTCTGCATGGACCACAGAGGACAAGTAGTCTCTTTCGCTCAGCGTGGTTACAGCACACACATCACTCAGGCGGTATCAGCTTCCCAGCATTGCTAAGCAACACCACGCCACACTACCTCAACTGATTCAAGGGAGGGAAGTTGATTCAGAAGCCATTGAAAAGGCAGAAACTAGATAAAAATGGTTGCGCAACACCCCCCCCCCCCCCCCCCCGCCCCAAGCCAGGATCCTGCATAGTCAGAGCAAAAAGCAATTAAGGAAAACTGTGGGACACACACACACACAAAAACTGAAGCAGAATAAAAAATATCCACATACAGAAAGATAGAAGAAAGGGGAAAATGAAGCAGGTAAGAGAGGAAGAAAACAGCACTGCTGTCTCACCTTGGACATTCTGAGACTAGAACAAAGAATTACATCTTTCTTCCCAGGGAGTAAAAACCAGAAAAACAGTCAGAAAGCCATTAGAGACATGGGAGCATAAGTCTTATCCACATCAAATATAGAGCTAGCACACAATTGAGGATTTTTGTTACAAGTATTGAAGATCAATGGCAGGAATGAATACAAAACACTGAACTTTGAACTGCTTAAAAATAAAAATGTACATTAACTATTCTGACCAATAAACATCTTCCCCTTCACTCTGATCCTAAATTCTATTAATGTCTTATACATTTGAAGAGTTGCATTCAAATCTTGCCACAAATATAATCCAAAACAGAACAGCACACATTAATATATTAAATAAATCCATTATCTATGCAAAAACTTGAAAAAGCTCATCCATATAAGTTTATTTTGATTGAAAATGAGATTTGTTCTGAGTGACAAAGACTGGAAACAACTACAATCGACTACACTTTCCATGCAAATAATTCATGCAATAAAAGCCAATTTTTATATATACATATAGTTATTGCCATGGCTTCCGGACCTGCTTAAGCCAGCATAAACCAGGACTGAGGCAGAAAGAGGTGCTCCCCCATGGCCACAATTCATGCCCTCCAGCAGCCTCCTTCTTTCCAACTCCCGTTTCACATGCAGGAAGCGCTCAGAGCAGCAACACCGGAGAAGGGAGGTCTGCCCTCCTACTCACAGCAGGGCAAAGGGACAATGGAGACAAATTGGCCACCACTCTCCTGTAACTCAGGGAAAAAGAGCAAGGTGTGTATGGGAGCAAGAAGACAATATAGGCGAAGACGACTGTCAAAAGCACAGGATCATTAGGTCAGGTTTAGGACCAACAGCAGGCTACCAGAATTAGATGCTATTCACCCAGGAATTTTAAAGGCACTCCAACATACAACCACTGAACTATTAACCATGCTGCCTAGCTTCCCTCCAAGACAAACTTAACAAACGAGATATAAAAAGCTGAGGACATGCTGCCAATTTCAATAAAAGGGCTCCAGAGAACTACAGGCTGGTAGCTATAGGCTCACCCCTACACTGAGAAAATTGATAGAAATCGTAAGAACAGAATCAGCAGGTATGCAAATAAATATGATGTACTGGTGGAGTGCCATCACGGCATGGCCTCTTTTACAACAAACCTCCCATGACATATATGGATAAGTGTGGTATGTATGATATATAGTGTGTGCTTGGATCTCTAACAAACCTTTGACAATGTCTCTCACCACAGGCTTTTAAAGAAATTGAACTGTCACGGGATAAGATGGAAGGTCCTTCTGCAAATTAACAACCGGTTAGACGAGAAGAAACAGCACAGGAATAAACAGCCAGTTTTCACAACAGCTCTGGTTTTGCATTTGTATTACTCAATATATTCATTATTTATGTGGAAAATGAAGAAAGCAGCAAGATGATAAAGTTTGTTGGTGATTACAGAATCAGAAGAACTAACTGTGAAGAGCCGCAGATAGATTTGTCAGGTATTTATACATACACAACACAAAGTAACAGCCAATATAGTGAATGGAAACCCTGGAGCTACCACAGTTTAATTAAAGTGAGGAACCACTCACTCACAGACAGCAAGCTCAGTGTCGGCTGGGAGAGTAAAGGGAATGTTGGGAGTGAGGAGGTCAAGGACACCCAATGCAACAGGGAATGCCACTGTGCCATGGCAAATCCTCAGTGCAGCCTAGAGCTGCCACTCTGAGAAATCCTCCTCGGAGAAGGATACAGCAGAACAAGAAAACATTCAAAGAAGGGTGACAACGAAGGGAGGTCTGGAGCAGCTTTAACCTAAGGAGAACTAAACAAACAAGTGCTTTTAGATTAGAAGGGGAGATGGATGAGATGACAGACATAAAACCATGAATGATGTTATAGAGAAAGCAAATAGGAAATCATATCTCGGAATAAATGAATTAGGCACTAAAAAATGAAGCTTATCACACAGCTTGCTTAAAAACAAGAGGAAAAGGAGGTACTTTTTCCATACTATAATTAATTGCAGAACCCATTGTCACAGGATGTTGTGAACGCAAAAATTTAAAACAGATTAACGCGTGATTAGATGTATTCATAAAAGAAAGTCTGCCAAGGACTGTTAAACAAAGGTGCAGACATGACTTTCTTGCTCAAAGTCCTTGAAGTGCAGCCTGCCAAAAGCTGCGAGGGATCTCTGTCTTTCCTAACACTTTTTCTCCTAAGCATTACTACTGGCCATTACTAGAGGTAGGATGTTGGGCTAAACCAGATCTCTGGCTGGAACCGTTGGGGCTAAATCCAGTGTTACAGGCCCAGGAATCTTCAGCAAGATGCGCAGTGCTGGGAAGCCCCATCTTTTGATGTCCATCTCCTAAAGCATTACTTCTTCCACTTTCTTCTTGAGGGTTCCCCCCAGGCTGTGCAGGAACATCCATAAGCAGCACCTGATGAAGCCACAAGACAGACAAAGATTTGCTTCCTATTGGAGAGCTGCACTTGATTAAGCATGTTCCTGTTACATGAACACGGCTGTGCTACACATTTCTCGACAGGGTTAGGTGTGGCCAACCTGTGATTTTGCCTACACTAAACAATCAGATTTACCTACTTCTGTTTTGTGTCCTGGTACTAAAAACCTCATTAGAGCTGAGTTATACAAGAAAAGCCCCCGCTTTAGGTGGCTGAGCATAATTACGGTGCTGTGCTAGTGAATTTGAAAGTCATTTCAGAAGTTGCACAGTTTCTGAGAGGCAACAGCAGAAGGGGATGAGGAAGATGAAGGGGGAAGAAGAAAGAGGCCACTCCACTCTGAGGGTATGCAGAAGTGGATCAGCAAGGGAAGGCACTACAGACAGAATTAAAGCGTGTTCTGCCTTCACGTCCCCTGTCACTCACGAAACTCTCCTCCCAAGAACCTCCTAAAATGGCTGGCAGGCAAACTATGACTCTGGGAGATGTCGGGAAAACAGCCTCTTGGTGAGATTTATGAGGCACCAACAGATTTATGCAGCCACTCATAAGGTGAGACATCTGCCCACTTGCACAGCCTCACCACTACATCATGAATACAGTTATATTTTGTGCCTAGCAGCTAACCTGTTGGATTTCTCACCTGTTGTTAAAAACATGCTTGAAGTGCCTTAAAGAAGGTATAGAAACTTTGGTTCCCTTTCAGAAATACTAAGTGAGCTTCCAGTGAGAAGTGAATTTGCATTTCTCAATATCACTCATTTTTAGTTCAAGTACCTAGAAAATATTTAGAGCTTAGGTATGTTATTTCTCTTGGGAGAAACTGATAAAGCTGAAACCCACAGAAAATCCTTCCCCTGAGAAGCAGGAATCAGTCATGTGGAAACTTCCAACTTGAAATCTCTCTCCAGATAGCAGCCTGCTCAACAAGATCTCTCTTGCCTCATGCACTCTCTCTCTCCTTCCACACACCACCTCTTACACTTTTCTATCCTGTTCTGCACGCAGACATACACAGTTTCAGAAAAAAAAAACCACAACCAATAAATCAACCTGTTCTAAGGCTGTACTGGGCTCAACTGCCATTTCAGCTGCCCCGTAACTTCTACAGTGGGTGGTGGCTTTCCTGTTCTGCACAAATCACTCAGCCACAGAGGCTGGAGGAAATCACCTTCATCCACTGTCCAGGCTCTCAGCTGTACAGTGTTGACCACACAAACCTCCACAGAAAACCGCAATTGGTTCCTACTGGTTCCGATGATAGACTTACAATGGAACAGTTGCCCACATTTCCCTTCCTGTGCCAAAGATAACACTAACTCTTCACATGATATGAAATACATCCAAGCAGCTTGTTAAACAACAGAGCTCAGTCACTGACGTGCCTTATGCCGTTGTGTGAAGAGGTCAACTCTTCCTTGAGATATTAGCACTGCTTGTCAGATGGCAGTAAGTCTGTTAGTGCTTATTTTACCATGTTCTTGGGCTGACTTGTCTCTGCTCGGTGATTATCCCACAAATTTCAATACTGGCGCTAAGATGACTGATTCAGTGACTCACCCCTACTTCTCCACTGTGATTTCAAAACAGCGTCACTTATCTCACCAAAGCGCAACACCATTCAGAGCATCAACTTCACGTAACTGCGGCCCCACCTCTTGCAATAATGCCGTGTTCCCACAACACTTTGCCTTATCTGCAATTTCTGCAAAACCACAGAGGCATTTATTTGGACTACAGCTCAAGTCTAGTTCTTGGTACCTCATTTCTCATTGCATGCCTCTGAGCTCCCACTAATTCTGAGACCATTTCTTAAATAAAAGCACTGTTGCTTTGTTTTCAAATAGACAGAACAAGACATGCCTCCATGAAAGAGTTTCACTGAAAGGGCTGTCAAGCAGTGGAACAGGCTGCCCAGACAAGGGGTTGAGTCACCATCCCTGGAAGTATTTAAAAGACGAGCAGATGTGGTGCTTAGGGACATGGTTTAGTGGTGGGCTTGTTAGTGTTACGTTAATGGTTGGACTCGATGATCTTAAGGGTCTTTTCCAAACAAAATTATTCTATGATTCTATGAATGTTTCACTGGTACTACTCTGTAACTTATCAGTGCTAGATATAGATCAGAATATATGACTCCAGATCAGAGGGCTGGAGCACCTCTCCTATGAAGAGAGGCTGAGAGAGGTGGGGCTCTTCAGCCTGAAGAAGAGAAGGCTCCGGGGAGACCTTATAGCAGCCTTCCAGTACCTGAAGGGGGCCTACAGGAAAGCTGGAGAGGGACTTTTTACAAGGGCAAGTAGTGACAGGACGAGGTATAACAGTTTTAAACTGAAAGAGGGTAGATTTAGATTAGATATTAGGAAGAAATTCTTGACTGTGAGAGTGGTGAGACACTGGAACAGGTTGCCCAGAGAAGTTGTGGCTGCCCCCTCCCTGGCAGTGTTCAAGGCCAGGCTCGATGGGGCTCTGAGAAACCTGGTCTAGTGGAAGGTGTCACTGCCCGTGGCAGGGTGGTTGGACCTAGATGATCTTTAAGGTCCCTTCCAACCCAAACCATTCTATGATTCTATGATTTAATAGCAGGTAATTTATTATTCTGGGGCCACTCTTAGCCAACCCATCCAACTGGACAGATATTGGCCATTAGAAGTCCTGACCTGTACTTTCCTGTAAACACCCAGAATCATGTCGATTCACTCACAGGATCCACCACCAGGCACTTTTGTGGCAAATGTAACAGATTTAGGAAAACGAGACCTCCTTAGGATGGTTAACTGTTCAGTCCAAATAGAAGATATTTGAAAGCTATCTTACAAAAGGAAGAGGAGGCCAGTTTTTCCTTCTCAGGTCAGAGGTCAGTATTACCTTGTTCCATGCCCTTCTGCTTTCAACACTAACTCTTCTCCTTTTGTACTAAACATATAGTCAAAAAATCAGCCTTAACAACTTCCTCTGTATTATAGACCAAACCCTTTGAAGTTAATGTTAAGATATATGTGTCTGTCCTGCGTTTTTTCAGCCCCTGAAATTCCTTTCACGTTTCCAATTTCAGCAGCTTATGATCCTGGTATTTTTCAAACAAACCCTATGAAGGAATGGAAACAATGCTGCACCAAGCTTCACAGCTTTCTGCAAGACCTCCTCACCAGCGGGAAACTTTGCCATAATAGTTCACACTTTGCCCAATATCAGACATAATCTTGACGAGATGTTTTTAATGTAACACTGTCTGGAGGGGTATTTTGGGGGTACTGCACCCCCTACCCCCATTTATTTCTATATACAGCCTCTAGACTTTGCTCCTCTAAACTGCTAGGTTCTTCAGACATTTTCTCTACAAGGTGTCTCTGCAATCACCAAGCCTCTTCTGTATTCAGGTTCAATTTGCAAGCCGAACTGCTGTAGCAAAGAATGTTTTCCAGGGAAATTTGCTAAACCCTTTTGGTAATAGTAATACAACATTCACTGTCATAAAAAGATGTGATTTTTAATGTACTGCTTTGTGTTGTTCAGGAATCATTCACACACAGACTCACTTAATCAATCACGTTGGAAGAGACCTCTGGGATCATCGAGTCCAACCATTGCCCTGACACCACCATGTCAACTAGACCATGGCACTAAGTGCCATCTCCAGTCTTTTCTTAAACATATCCAGAGATGGTGACTCCACCACCTCCCTGGGCAGCCCATTCCAATGTCTAATGACCCTTTCTGAGTAGGAATGCTTCCTAATGTCTAACCTGAACCTCCCCTGGCGAAGCCTGAGGCTATGTCCTCTTGTTCTATCGCTAGTTGCCTGGGAGAAGAGGCCGACTCCCAGTCCACTACAACCTCCCTTCAGGTTCACTAAGATCTGAAGGCAAAACAGCCTTGGACTACAAACAAAAATGGAACCTGAAAGCTGGACTGAGCTCGTGACCACTCTGAAAAGGAAAGTTCAAGTATAGCCCTTTTCAATTTCTTTAAGCATATATGAGATTGACTGAGTTTGTTTTCAGCCTTGCCTCCGCTGAAGAAATCTCTGTAACATTACACAGTAATATAGCTGTAGACTCCAAGCATCCTTTGGTCAGACTCACAGAAAAAGTCTCCCTAGTCTCTGCTAAGAAAAATAGCGTTCAGTAGCATGAAGGGATCTGCTGTTGCTTATGTAAATGACATTTTGCTATAACAGGTGTTTAAATAAACTGTCTGCTCCCTTCCTCAAAAAGTTGAGATTATCACAGCAAGGAGACAAGTAGAAAATAAACATGCCCACAACAGTATACAGTTTCCAGGAATTGTGCTAGGGAGGATCTGCTTGTTGGTTATTTCATCCCCCCTGCAACATGTGAAATGGCAGGAAATTAAAGTTCACATGTGTAGGTGACAGAAATCTCATCTGAATACACTACCAGCCATGCACAAAGTAGTCTGCAGGAGAAAATGAGGCAAAAATCTCTCAAACACAGACAAGCACATGCAAAGTATGTCTGAGGCTCATACATCTCATACTCATCGTAGGTCCCTTCCAACTGAAAATATTCTATCCTATTTTAACTTCCCAGACCAGGAGCAGTAGCATCATGGGCCTTGTTTGGAAAGAAATGGTTATTTTTCTGCAGCAAAGCACAAGTAATAACAAAAAAACCCTGCCTTTCTATGCATCTGTCCTTCAACAGTTAAGAAAGATAAAGTTACATTGTAGTCTGCATCTTGGCAGTGTTCCTTTTGACTGGCCTCTGTGGATGAATACAAGCTCTTGGGGAAGTTAAAAAAAAAAAAAAAAAAGACAGCATAAGACTGGTTTTGAAGTATTTTTAGATAAATTTTATCGTCCAAATGGAAGAAAGATCAAACAGACAGCTTAAGTCGTTTATTGGAAAGTAAACACATTAGTAAGCAGAAAACCTTACATTAAAATTGCTTTTGTCATTTTCCTCTAGAAGTTCATTTCTATCAGTTGCTACATCTCAAAAAATTCATTTGCAATTAAATATAGTCTTTACATTTACTTTGATACCTCTTTTTCCATAAGCAGCAGGTTACACAATATTTACACACTTTTCTAAGTGTTATATAGTCTTGTTTACATTTATTGATTTTATACCTCTTGCCTTAGAAATCAGCAGTGGATTTGTTTCTTTATACTGAGATGCCAATTTTACTATGGCTTTCAGTGCACTGCATTTTGAAGGAACTAAACTTAAATCATTAAGATGTCTTAAAAGTCACCCTAAAAATGCATCAGAAAATGATAAAAACTTTACCACAAACAAGACTGCTATTTAAAACAGAATGATTCATTGTACAATGGAGAGATTAAGATTGGGTGACCATAATTAATTTTTCAATTCACTAATAGTCAAGTTTACTGAAATATCAAGAAATTCTAGTAGGTGTCTAAAAAACACTAAGCCTGTGAGATACCTAATTTGCATGATGCCTTCAGTTAGATACCTGGAGTTCTTTGCCAGAAGATTCAATGCACATAATCCTAATTTTCTCCTATCTGATTTTTTTTCATAGATTAAAAGCAACAAAGGCAGAAGAAAAACCGTTCTTGCTTTCTGAGTTCCCAGATGAGCTGTCAGTCCTGAGTTTATTCAAAAAGAAAATATTTTCTCTGCATCTGGTAGCTAATTTGAAAGTAAATACATAATGCAAAAGCTTTTCTGCTTCTCAAAAAATGAAAAGTACTTACACTTGGAAAAATTTAAAAAGCAGAACTTTACCCAGTGTAAAGCCACTAAAACAGAGATCTAAAAAATTTAGCCTTATATATTTTAAATGACTGTATACAAGGTATATAATAAATGACAGTACAAAACATGCATCATTTGACCTACTTAATTTGAGAAGTCGCTGATACCAAGTGTTTTATTTAAGTGAAACTAGCAGGTACAGGTAAGGCCATTGCAGAAGTAGTTATTATGGTTCAAATTTAATTTGCCAGTTTTATTCTGAACAGGAAGGGATTTTTTTTAAAAAAACACATTTATATTATATTTTATCCATCCTGCTGTGAACCTGCTTATCATCCACAGCTTCGCCACTTCACAAGCTCTGTACTAAACATCGCAGCCATCTCACATTATGGATTTTACGTTAATGTTTCCAAGTTGTTGCTTCCACACTGAAGCAATTTTACTCAAACTCCTGGTGAAATACGAGCAGACTGCTGCCAGCATTCAGGATCTGACCTCTCACTGCTATTTAAAGAAAACGCATCCGAGAAGTTCAAAATTTCCTCTGCCAGTTTCTCAGTGCTTTCCCAGCTCCTCCTTTCAGTTCCCTCTGAACTCGTGCTGCCACGGCAGGGACAGCACAGCAGCCTCCAGGCCATCCCAGCAGAGCCCACAGGCTTTCATGGGGCTCCAAGGAAGCACACGCAGAGACGCGGCGCACAGCAGCCATAAAACCAGCGCTCCGCCTCAACCAGGCCACAGGATAAGACCGTAAATGAACGTTTTGTGTTACAGGAGATTCCCAATCCATCTATGCAAAAATAGGCTGTAAGAACGCTTCAGAAAGAGGGATGCGTCTTTCCCCCCTGCTTTGGAAAGAAATCTTAATGGTTTCAATGCTTCTACATCTGGTTGTTTTGTAAGGTCACAAAAGTGAAAATATGGCTCAATTTCTATTTTCCTGTCAGTAGAGGCTGAATTTCAAGTTGCACGCAGCTAAAGAACACCAGCCTTTCTGGCTCACTGTACAGACAAGGATGCTCTCAGCGAGAAGATTATCCAGGAATCAAGCACAGAAGTAGTAGGTGTTGGAAGAGAGCCCGTTTACCTGAAGAGAGGCATGGAAGCCCTTCCTCCCTCCTGCCCCTTCCAAGAAATGCCACCTGGAATATTTCTGCCTGAAAAAAAGTGTTGTTTCTGCAGAAATCAAGAGAAGGCTGTACAAAGGCAACTTACAACAACTTTTCAAGTACTTATAAAATGGTACCAAAGAGGAGATAACGACTGTGGTACCAACCGCAAGTTTTCACTGACCACCTCGGGTAACACTTCAGGGGAGGTATGAACAATCCCTGGAACGCACACAAGCGGCCCAGATGCACACAGCAACTCATATGTAGAACAAAAGGTTCACACCAGAAAGGATCTGAAGTCCTAACTATGCTAAAATAAACTCTAAATACAAACCAGTCTATTTATTTTCTAGCCTTGCAGTAATTTTGATAAGCTCAACTTGCTGTTACAGATTACAAAAATAGAACTCATTTTGCTCAGTAACTGTACCACAGTAATGAAAAGCTACCAACACACTTAATCTTTGCAGTAAGGGACTACAGGGGGTAAAAATTTAAAAAGAAAAAGGCCACATGCAACACTACATGCTGGTATCTAGCGAGTTCTACGTCTCCTCCCAGTAAGATTTCCCCAGATCACCTCTAACACGCTTGGGAAAACCACACTATTGTCAGTCCGTGCAACGCAGCAAGGTCAGCAGGAACATCCCGTGGACAGAGGATAAACTGTTCCTACTGTTCAGCCATCAGCTCTGTTCGAGGCCAAACCCTGCAGTTTCACCATTCACATTCTGTCCTGGGTTTGCTCTGATGGATCCTGGGTTTCATCCCCATTTACCCAGCCTACGCAGTTTTTCCTACATCAATGCCTCAGAAAGTTCAGCCTCTAAGTGAATTACACTTCTTTGTTCCCCTGAGTCAAGTTTAAATAAAACGTCTAGAAAAACCACTGAGGTTGTTACTAAAGAAAGCAGACACGCAGTCGTGAACCTCACATTTTCACCCTTCTTGCAACAAACTATGAGTCTTGCAATTACTGGGATTAGATAGTAGTCAGGAAATACTAACTATGCGTATTTAGGAAGGTTTGTGGCTTGGTTCTCATCTGTCTGAAGTGTTTAAGATGGGGAAATGGATAAACAACAACTACCTATGAAGTTGTTAGATCTTGTAAGTTAAGGAAAAAAATGGGATTTTTTTTTAAATGGAAGACAACATAGTGAAAAAAAAAGTATGGGTATGATTATTCAATCCTTTTAAAGTCTTTTCCCCTCAATTAGTAAATTCTAAGCACGAAGAACCAGCAGAACAGCCAAATGCAATATTGCTTTAAGGGAAATAAATAGTATGTTACCACAGCCCTCCGCTTGCAAAGTGATTCTGACTTTTTGCATGTTCTGCGAAAAGAAGATATCCTTTAGGCAGCTCTCTTAATGGATTCATTCAGTGAGGAGCCTTCAAAGTTGCATTCATCCAATAAAAAAAAAAAAAAATTAGTGGCTGTCTCAGTCAGTAAGGAATACGTACTGCCACTCAGCAGAGAACCTCTGTTCATGGATGTAAGGCATAGTGGCACCTTACTGAATTCCTGCAGCAAAGTCACATTTGCTTGAAGGGTCTTAGAATTATCAGAAGTATATAAGTGAACTCCTTACTAAAGATAGTTTTTAAAAACAAGGGTGACGCTTTAAAGCTTTCATAGTCTAACACGCTTCTGACATCTTACAGAACAGAATCCATGCTCCACTAACATTTTTGGTATTTTACTCCCCTTTTTTGTCTCTAGCGTACCCAACAAATTCCAAGATACACTTCTGCTATCACCCTTCAGCTCAAAAAACAGACATATTAACCAAAACAGGTCATCATGCCTTACTAATACAGATAAAATGACTAAGTATATGGTAACAAAAGGGAACCTTGAGGTTATTAATCACAAACTGCTTTAGCTCAGCATAAAAATGTTTCAAGAAAACAAATGTATAGAATATTTTATATAACATGGAAGATAGCAGTTAGGGAAGCATTATTAAAATTCAGAAGCAGAGAGACTGACAGATCTACTGGTCCAGTAACTAGGTTACACATGATCTTTCTGGAAAGCCAATTGCCATGAAGACAAACCCCTGCACAGTGAGTCCTCCTGAAGGGCTCCGTCCTGCAAGTAACTCTCTGTACTAGAACTAGATGACCCAGAGCAAAACAAAAGCTTCCCAGGGAACCAAGGAGACTGACGCAGCACAGCAGCAAGAGAACAAAGTGTTTGCAGGATAATAAAGTGTAGGAGCATGTAAGGGATGTGGTCTGCAAGTTGAGTGGGAAGTTTAAAGATTTAAGAATAATTAAAGCAGTTTTACACAGGCCTGTTTACCAGCAGGAAAAATCCCCAACAGTAAGATCATAAACTACAGAGTAGATTGGTTTTTTTCTTTTAATGGAAGCAGTGGTATTTAAGACATCTGAAAGAAGCCTGAACAAAAACATCAGTCCTTATACGGAGCACCCTCGAATCAGATTATGGATACAGAAGACAATTCAGAATCATTGCCAAGATTCCTACAGACACTGGCTCAAGCCTGTAGTTACCTAAAAATTGTCCTTCAGTCAATCACTGAAAATACAGCCCTGCAGGCAATGGAAACAACAGGAACCTCATCCTACAAATCACTGAACAAAAACTGAAGCAGGTAATATCAAGGGTAATTATCAGTCGTGTATAAGGTCTTGTCCATTACAGAGTAAAAGGTATGTGTTTACTGTTCAACGTGCCTAATCTGTAAAGTGACAGAAAAAGATATTGACTTGTAAATCCACAAAAAAAAAAAAAGAAGATGGATTTCTCTTAGTGGAAAAATGACTGAATAAAATAAATAAAATAAATCAGGGACATTAATAGTCAGATTGTCTTAATAGTTGATAACCATCTCACAATCAGTGCATATTTCTTAAAGGTCTTCTTTCTTAATCATATGGTACAGAACAAAGTGTATGTAGAACTTACATGGCAAAGCACAGAATTTAAAAAACATTTTAAATTTGAATCTTGTGACGATCACAAAGAAAATCTTTAGCTGACTGTATTCTGCCACAGGGGAGAAGGGAAAAAAGCTCCATCAAATCCATCAAGATAACTGTCCAATACCGGGCTTGCCATTTGCAGTCTTTCTAAATCGTAACAATAATATACAAGATCTGTTGCAGCATTTAAAGGCTTCATGCCAAAAAACCGTTAGTTTTATTGGGCCATCAAAACCCCAGATGAGCCTCCAAAGATTTGCATTCCTTCCTTACTGTTAAGAAAGCTGTAGGACTAATGGAAAAAGAATATTACTCAAAACTTAAATACTTACACCTTTGTTGAAGATGTAAATGAACAGCTAACAAGTTCCAGGACTCTATATCAGCAACAGTTTTGGCTATAAGCTTACTGAAACTTTACAAAACATAAACAGTGTGTCCTTCCATCACATTTACCTTATCAATGTGTAGAGATAAATACAAATATTGTGGATAAATACTATAGAATGCAGTCACAGATAGTAACTGCATTTAAAAAGGGGGTTGGGAAATAAAAACATGCATAGAATTCAATAAGGAAAAACAAGTAAATATTGTACAAATAATCAATATAGCCAGGTTTGGAGAACACCAAATAATTCTTACTACCTGAAAACCTGATAAAAGTAGCATCAGTAACATCCCACCTTCATTAAATGAATGATTCAGATTGCAGACCCTTCAGCCTTTATTTAAAGAAGAAAAGCCATATATTCATTAATTTCTAGTGATTAAATACACTTCCCTAATCTCAGCCTTGCAACAGCAACAATATTGTTGGGTTTATTTTTTCCTCACAAACTGTTGTTAAAACTAAGACAAGAGGAATGGTTCTTCCCACGACTGCCAACAGCAGCATGCATGATGTGCAGAAATAGAATCACAGAAACTCTATTTACATCATGTTTTTCTTTCACCCTGAAAGAAATTCAGCCTTATTAGTGAATCAGAAGAAAACATATATACTGCTAAAACAATGAGACTATATGTGTATGGGAGTTTCGAGGAGGGGAAAGAAGGGGGAAATAAAGGGTAGACACAAGAAACAGGCACAAGTAAATGGGTTACTATTCTTCCCTCTAACATGAACTACCTGCATATTGGGTACGGATAATCCCCCGTGACGTTCCATGCGTTCAAAGGTCAAGACTTTTGCTTTTCAACTGTCCCCATCAAATCTTATTCCCTGAAGAAAACACCCTGAAGCTGCCCCATGGGTGCACGCTGTCAAACTTGGGGGTTAAGGATTCTAGCTCTGCAGAGTATAATCAGGCACCACCAACACAGCCCTCAAAGACAAGCAGTGTAACAGCACACTTACTTAAACAAGAAGTACAAACAAGCAGCAGTGAGCAAAGAGCTTCTAGAGGCTACTCTGTCTACTCCAAAATACCAGGAACATGGTATTAACACAACTGTATTCACTGTACTAACATCCAAAAGACTCATTTCACCCACACTACTGTGTGATTTAATTCAAAAGCACAGCTCCTCTCTCTCGATGCTCTAAGAGCATCGATGGGGAACAAGCCTGGCCCCACTGAAAGCACCCAGCCAAGAGGGAGCCCCTGTGTCCCCATGCCCAGTTACAGAGGAACAACTCCAGCCGCTGCACCAGGTATTAAAAAATCTTTCTTTCCCAAATGCAGAACTACACATACATAAGGTAGAGTCCTCAAAACAAGCACCCAGATCGTTGGTACTCCTCCCCGCAGTCCCCCACAACATAAGGAATTTGATTAAACCTCCTCAACAGGAGAGACCTAAATAAACACTATAAATTAAATAAAACTATGCTGATGATTTAGTTGCAATTACTTGCAATTGATTTGAGTCTTTATTGTCCCCTCAAGCTTTAAACTTCACAGATAAAAAAAGATCAGGCCTTACTGGAGGAATACCAAAGAAGGAGTTATGAAACTTTCCTTAAACACATTCAAAAGCAACCAGATTAGCTTGTCCTCCTGACGAGATTCCAATTAAATTTAGCCTGGAAGTCTAATGAAAAAAAATAGGCTATTCCAGGATTTGTCATAAACAAGCAAGTTAATGCTTAGAATAAATTCAATCATTGGTTAATAGACACACATACAAACTATAAACTCTTCCAGCATGTTTTATTTCACAAAAGTCAGACACTGCCAAAAGACTTCAGGAAACTTTTACCCAGCTGATACTGTACAATCCAGCTCTCAGGCATTTCAGCCTTTTCCGAGTTGAGCCAAACTGTCTCTTGATTGCAACAGGAAGCATATGCACATGAGTGTAATGGGGGTGCTTACTGCAATTCAAATACTCGATGGGAAAACAAAAGCAGATATTCTTATTCCACTCCCGGGAACTCCTCTGCAGAAAAATGCTGGAGTTAGTTACAGATTTTCAAACATCCTCTTAGGTCCTGTTACATATTAGCAGGTTGGTTTTATAAATAATTTTCAGATATTAATTTCATTAGGCTCAAACTACTTGCAAGGGCCAGACCTATAATTCTGATTAATTTTCTCTTCCATGTGTCCAAATCACATTTTCCTTGCCAAGCTGGAACCGTTCTCAGATCACTGTTCTCCCAAATCCATTCTGCTCCGAGGTTAGCCCAGAACTGCTGCAGATACAAGGCTTTAAAACTTCTAGAAGCATTTTGCATTTACACAGCTACCATTTTCCCTTCATAGCACATACCCAAGCTTCAGTTCCAATCTTAGGGTGCTTTTAAGTGGAAAGAACTTTGTTTAGGTTGGAGGGAGCATTTTGTTTTGACAAAAGCAGGCAGAAAAGTAGAACATAGACTCTTCCTCAGGATTTTTTCTATTGAATTGTGTTTACACTAAAATGAATATTCTTTGAGCTTTCTTGACCAAACATCATCTAATCCTGCAGCTATAAATATCCTCATAGCACACTCATTTTGCAGAGAATCCGAATCCCGAGATGAAGGAGCATACCTACCTCTCCCTGTTATTTTCTTTACATGACACCATGAGGGAAAACGTAGTTCTATTACTTACATCCATCTATCGTGGTACACACTCATACAGCTCACCACTCCACAGCTAACTACTTCAGCTTTAACTATGTTATTCTTTGTCTGTGTATTAGCTGTTCTCAACACGTCACCTATCTTCCACTTCAAGCATTTTAAATAATAACAAAAAATATGCATTTTCAAACACCACTCTCGCTTTTAAGGAAAGGAAATTTGAAGGACAATTTGGTAGTTTTATCTACTGCCTAAAGAAATTTTACCAACAGATCTAAGGGAATCAAAGCAATCCTAGCAAATACTTGATTAAGAACAATACTGTGTTCAGTTTTAATGCTTTCATATACATGTCTGAATTTTCTTGAATATATAGACTGTTGGGGTTTTTGGGGGTTTTTTTTGGTGGTTTTTTTTTTTTTTTTTTAATCGGAGTCGAATGAAAAGTCTACAACTGGGTTCCAGAAAAAGAAAATGCTTCTGAACTCCATCTTCTCATCGTATGTACAAACACATACACACACACTAATCCATCACAATAGTGATCTAATTTTTCAGTCATACCCTTGTAGCATGCTGCTATTAGTCCCTAGCTCTCCTCCATCATGTACTTTGTCTTCATTCAGGAGGACAGGAATGGCTTTCCCTGTGTTGGGTTTTCTCAAGCAGAGAGCTACCATCAAGTGTCATTTGCTCATCCATTGCTTCAAATGATCTTTGAAGAGTTATACAACTAGAAACTGCTCAAACAATTTCTCTGGTGTCTTAGTGTGCAGTCACTGCACACAAAATTAAGGGAGAAATGCTCATGTTCAAGGTATTGCCTGATTGATAATTTCTTAGTTCTGAAATAGTCCTTGGTTTGCACTTAAAAAGCTGGACAACTGGAGGCAAACTTCACGGAGATATCCTGCTCCTGCACCATTGCTTTGGTACTTCATTGGATAAAAGCACACTACTTCACATCTACAGGAAGCATTGCCAGATAACTGTGGGAAATTGCACTTGGTGTCAACGTGGCCAAGGTTTTTGACAAAGGTTTCACTTTCTGGACAGGCTTCATTACTGCTAGGTTTGTTTCCTTCCTACTAAGGGCCGCTATGTAAACATGCTTACACCTGGTGACCAATAGAGCTAATAAAAATTGGTTTCCACCCAACCGCCACTCTTCCCTCAGTCCCCACACAACGAAAAGCCAGCTGCTGCATGGCTCGCTCCACCACACACCTCCTGTCCTGCCAGCTTTCCTCACCCCTCTCTCAACACCCTCCCATTTACTCACTGCTAATTAGATGGCATGAGGCTGTCGCTGCTTTGAGCAGTACCTATGTGACTGCCCAGCCAACACACGTGCTGACCGGGCAGCTGACAGGCAACGCAGATGACCTCCAGCAACAGCTGCAGTGATTTGCGTGTCTCTCCTCCATCTAGCACTTATATTTTTAATTAAGCTTCGTTGTTTGTCTAATATGGTTGAAGATGCCCAACAATTTACAGACAGAGAATAGTCAGAAACAGAGAGGCAGCACTACCATTCAAGCCTTAATTGTAAATAATATAAAAGAAAATGAGATGGAAAAAACTGCCCCACAAAATTACCAATAACAACTTCTCTCTCGCAGATCTATTTCGAAATTCTTCTCTTAGAGGTTCACTTCCAACTCACTCGTTTTAGCCAAATGGATCCTACATCCTTGGAATTGTGCAGTTTGTGACTTACCTCAAAATTCAAATATTATTAGTAAATGCAGAGCTGTGAGCAACACTTAATTAGAATGCCTTTTAAAACCTTTTTTATATTCAAATGGCAGAGTCACTTGCCCTTCTCTCCACTGCAATACTATCACACCATCTGCTTTGTCTTTATTTATTTATTTGCTATTGAGGCATTTTGAGGATATTTTCTGCTAGCTTCAGGTTCAATATTTATTGACTGTACATTCTAGGTATCTTCTCCTTTTTGCTTGTTTTATATTTCTTTTCATGGTTTCTAGTATTTTATTTTTCATAGTACTGAAAATTATGCTCAACATTTCAAAGGACAGAGGGGGAAAAAATGGCCCTCTGCACCAAAACATTAAACGATTTTATTTTCCACACTACACCAGTTAATTCAGCTAAGCTGTAAAAAATGGCTAATGAACAACACAGGTTACAATGGCACAATCATACAGTTCTTCTTCCTACATGCACATACTGATGCCTCTGTTTATAAAGCAACAAAACTATCGCATGTTTAATACGTTAAAGGTAAACATTAATGGTTTCAGGTCTTACAAACACAATGCTAAACAGAGATTTTCAGAACGAATTTCCACAAAGATTAGATAGGAGCTGAGGTCTTCAAATAAAAAGACTGAAAATTACCTCCAAGGAGGCTAATCTTACAGGTTCATACAAAAAAAGTTTAACTTCTATAATGCACTGAGACTACTTGGTACACGAAGTTGTACAAACTCTTAATTCTCCAAAAGGTACAGCAACTGAATCCCCCTTCCTCATTCTCCCTTTAATATTTTTCACACCGTTAAGGGCCTGAACACTAACTGCTCCCTGGAAAATAGGAAACTCCTGAGGAAAAAAAAAAGACAACTTTTGCAGATTCTTAAAGAGCTTTACCTTTCTTTTTAGCTTTGATGTTTGAGAAAATAACCTCAGGCAAGACAAACTAAACAAATCATACTTTTCCTCAATCTGAAAAAGACACTACTGTTATACATCACAGCAAGAGCTGGCCAGAGCCCTCTCAGTTGTAATCACTGTTATTGCAATCATAAGACTGGAGAGAATTAACAAAATAAAGACAAATTCATTTCACTTTGATGGTAAGCCATAAGCAGCAGCAAACTCCAGGATAATTTGAGAAATGAGAGAGAGACGAATGGAAGAACAGAAAAAAATCCTCAACCCCCGAAAGACACCCCATTCTCCCTTCCCATAATTGTAGGAAGACCAGGGTGGCCAGGGAAATGCTCCAAGTCCGTCTGATACCTGCTGTGTTCCCAGAGCCTCTGAATGATGGGAATGATGGGAAGCCCTGTTCCAACCAAATACTGATATCACCACATCCTCTCTTTTCCTCTTCAGAGAGGTTTATTTTTAAGATTTATTTTCACTTATTTACTAATGCGAGGGAAAACACCTCCTATGTAAGCAGCGTGAAAGTCTGCTCGGTGTTCCTGCCTCTCTTTGTGCAAGACTGTTTTAAACCCACCTCGTGATGGAAAAAGGCAACTACCAGAGACATACTTGCCATTTTGTATAATTTAATAGTAACCTTCCCCTCCCCTGCACTTTCAGGCCAAAATCAATGCCATACAAACCTGCCGAACAGGAAGCCTAATTATTCTAACATGTGCAGCCAAAGGATGGGGAGTTTCACAGTAAAACTGATAAGGAGAGACATAAAGGACTAATGAGCGGCCTGCCAGTGCTCCGTTGCTGGGCTAGCAAAGGTCCCTGTGGAACACCTTTGGTATTGTTCAGTGGGGAGACGGAGGCTGGGACGTGTCCAAAAATAACATTCAGAGATGGAAGAAATGAACACACAATGTCTGCAGCTCAAGTGCTTAATCCAGGCACAGAAAAAAAAATTATTTGAGTGAGCGCAACCAACAGAAGAATGCACAATGTGGAGCAGGGAGAGCCAATTAAATGTACACAGGTTACTGAGCAGCTAAACCCTTTGTGCCACGTTTGCTATTTGAATAAATTGGCAAATGTCTTCTTGACCTGTGCCTGTGGTGCAGGTGACTGAAAATAAGGGTCCTTGATTAAGGGGACGCAGTCGCCCGTATTATTAGTGACCAGCAATCAAACAACTGGTGCCGCAATAATCAGGAGTGAAAGACGCAGAAAGGCCGACAGCGGCCAGCAGAAGCAGCAGCCCCAGACCAGAGAAGGAAGCAGCCAACAGTATCAACTCTTGCCAATTACTGCTGGGTTTTCCAGTTTAACAGTCAGTCATCTTTTGACCTATAAAAACGTGTGCTCTTCCCTAGCAATGTTTTGTACCAGACAATCCAGGTACCCGAGCAGCTTGTCCCAGAGGCAGCGATCCTATTTCCTCTATGCATACAGAGCATAATACCTGCACTCAGAGTTGTCTCAAGCAGGGACAGCTTGCTACTGATGCCTCTGCTCAGGAAGTCACAGCTTTTCCTCAGAGTTGTTCATATGATACATTTCCAGCTGCAGAATTTCTATAATGCCTTGTGTATTATAGAAATTGATGCTTTGGGGAGACTGTAACTTGCGGGAGAAGGGAAAGTTCCCCCTTGGTTGCACAACTTATCCCTTTCCAGTTGTTAACATACCCAATGAGGGAAAGATCTTGAAAGGGCAATTTAAAGAGCCTTACAAGACAGTAGAATCACACGTCAAATTGGAGTGTAATAGTCTCTTAATGTACTTTCATTATGGCAAATCCACTCACCCTGCAAGGTCCAAACCATTACTTCGGCAGCCCAAGTGTCCTGGTTTGGCCTAAACCGTGACACCAAGTCAGCCTATTTGGAAGGAAACTGGGATTGAAATCCTACTCATTTGAGAAATCTTGTACCATGGGACAGCAACCTCCAGCACTGATGCCAAGGTAGCAAAAAACCTGATTTTAATGGCAAGCAGCAGAGCAATGCATAGACAAGGCACCACCAGTAAGGGAATGAGCAACATGGCCTCAGAGACACGGTCTCCCACCTTTCAGTGGGATTTATAACCTGGGAATGAAAACAGAGTCTCAAAACACCATCCCTGCCTTATACTAAAATACCACCCACCCCCTTGCAAGTATTCCTTCTGACTAGTAACGAATGTGTATTCTACAGAAATCTACTGTAAACCTCAGTATCCAGACTCCATGGCTTGAAAAAGTTCTTTCCTCCATTTTATACAGCGACTTAAAACCAGATTTTACTGTACAGACTTTACTGCGTAACATTCAAGGGCACGTTACAAAAATCACAGTTCCCTCCGAGATCAACAGAAAACAGAACTTTAGCACCTCTGTGAACTTCACCAACAAAGCTTCATTTTATCTGAGAACCAACTAACAGAGCCACCATTCTTTTTTTCTTAAGTCCTTTTTGGCAACCAAACATAGAAAATAATTTCCCCCATTTATATTTCTTGACTAAACAAAAAAAAAATTACAAATTTCTTTGCATACCCTGTTTCTTAAATCCCCCAAAAGGCATATCTTATTTTCATTTCTCATAATATTTAATCAAGTCCACTTCATTACAGACAAGGCTAAAAAACTCATCATGCTGCAACTGATTACAAACAAGGTAGTGTCCACATGTGATACAGACTGACCTAATTGATTCGCCTACATTTCTGCAGGCCAAATTTACTGACATTTTGCACAAATTCAAAGCTGACTGAGCCTGATGACCTTTTATACCTCTGTAATTAGTCTTCTGTGCCTTTACAACCAGAAAAGCAAGTCACCCCTTTACTAATTCAACAGTCCATCTGTATACTATAAACTTCACTATCTACTCAGCACCTACCAGTCAGAAAAGTACACAAAAAAAAAAAAAGGAAAAGAAAATACGCAAACTGCAACCTTTCAAAGTCATGAAATTAACTCTGGAAAGGCCCTTTTAAGATAAACATGCCAATTCCTAAAAGAAGAAACAGAAAAAGCAGGATGAGTTGGTGGACCCAAATTCAATAAACAGCATTTTTATCATGCTTTTCTAAAAAAAAAAAAAAAAGCAAAAACAAACCCACAATATAAAATAAGGACACTGGCATAGACAAGCACCATGAAAAAACAATGAAAAAAAAAAAACAGCCCAGAAACCAAATCCAGCAAGTTTAGTCCCTGTCACTAACATCACTGCACAGCATGAAAAATATAATGCAAATATATCAATTCTGCACTAGAACATAACCAAGATTAATAATAGAGAGGTTTAACTGCAGAAAACATCCACTAGAACTTCATTATGTATATAATTGTGTTTTGCAGCCCAATCCTACAGTTGCAAAAAATACTTCCTAATTATGAACGTAAGTTTAAAAAGATGAGTTGAACCAGTTCTACTGAAGCTCTGGATCTGGATGTCCGCTGCAGTCAGCAAGAGGCAGATCTGCATTTCCCCAAGCAAAGCAGAGGGAGGACAAGGTCAGACCACTGACCCGCACTTCAAATTCCAGTCTCGGCAAAGAGGAATGGACGACCATTAACAACCAGGCAAAGACACAACGTTGTTCTCTGGACAGTTTCCCACCTTGCAAAACCTGAGGGGACACACTCAAGCGATGATGTGCACGTGATTCTTTAGCCCACTGGCAGCCCCAAAGTTTCTCTGCCCACCAGCCAACTTTGCACTACAAACACTGTGAAAACAATATGGTCCCAGCTTCCCCAGCTGCCAGCACTAACAGAACCCATTTTGGGAGCCACTGCACCAGTCAGACCCTTTTAGAAATCCGTGCCCAAGAGCAAGCCAAAGACTTAATGCAAAGATACTTCAAACCAGAGAAGCATTTATTTTGCATAGCTCCATCGTGAAGCACACATAATCTAAAAAGCTGCCAGCACTGGCAGATATTCATCAGTGTCAAAAAATTTTGTATTTTTTTAAAAAGAGATGCTAATTTTCACCATATATGAATTTCTTAAGTGGAAGTTCATAGTTTTTCCTAAGTCAAATTAATCTAAAATCAGCAGGGAAAATTTACTGAACAGCTTTATAAATTCAGAATTCTCTATCTGAATTTTAATGCGGAAATACATCTCCTTAAGCAAGTCTTTCTCTTTTCTTTTTCAAATCATCATTTAAGTGTCATTTTCCCTTTGGTCATTTATCATCCACAATTTTCTTTCACAAAGTTTGGCTACAAGCAACATGTTTTAAGATATTGATTACACAATGACTAATGAACTGTGTCGACTGGGGGAGGGGGCGGGGGGGGAGATTTCCAATTTTAAGTCCAGCCATAAATAAAAGTCAGCCTTTGGTATTACACATTCAATCTCTTAACAAGTTTTGACATTTTGAAGTCCCATGTTACTGTGCATTAAACATTCTGCTCACTTTCCTAGTTTAGCTTGTTCAAGAAAATATAGGGCAGAAGAAAAAAAAACACAATTTAATTGGCTATACACAAGATACAGCAAAAAACGAGCAGAGAAATACAGCTTTCTAACCCCTTCCCATGATGATGACATTTGGCCCTACCACCAACAGTCCATTTCACAGCTACATTTGAACTTAAGTCTGTGAGGATTAAAAGAATTTACAGTGCGTTTGAGCTGATATAGTGATGTCTAAGCTTTCAAAAATAGCCATTGTAATTCAGTGTACTACATATAACCCCTCATCTTTGCTATTTGCAAAGTAGAGAAAAGAGACTCTACCCAATCCTAAAGCAAAACCATACCTAAGAGGACGAAGCTCTGAATTAGAGAGCAAAACATTAAGCGGGATCCCCGAGCCACAGCGTTGTTACACTTGGCTCAGCACCGGACACTTCTGATACCAGGGAAAGAAGCTCTCACCTGGCGGCATTAACAGCCTGGTCCTCACACGCAACAGAGCTTACTAGTGAGGCACACGTCAAGGTAACTACAAGCCCCAGGATGCAACGCAGCGGGACACAGCTCCCGTCCTGTAGTGTCAGCCAGCACAGAGTTTCAAGACCCCGGTAGGTCGGACACGTGAGGCATAGCTAGGAGGATTTTGTACTTTCTTGGTACACAGGACCATTTCTAAAAGGCTCAGATCTACTAATTAGCTAGATACCGCAATTCTCGCGTAAACATCTGTAAGCAGGGAAAAGGGATATCTTAATTCAGAAGAACGTCTGGGGATTTTAACTGGACTCCTTCAGAATTTTATTTTTGTTGGCTTGATGCCAACATCAGCTGCTTGCTGTAAATAGGTATTGGAAGCAATACAAGGAGCAAGAGTCAAAGTATCCGAGAGATGCAAATAATAAAACAGCTGAGTGATACTGTTCTTTTAGAGCAAGCATCTTTCTACTCTCCAGGGACAAATCTCTTTGAAGGAAACCCTGGTAAGAAGGCTGTGACCAAAAAAGATACGCTACGCATTTCATTTATTTCGTGCCAGCAATCGGGCAAATCCGTCAACTTAAAAAAAAAAAACCCTCCAAAGAGTTTGCATGTGCTTTAAAAAAAGAAAAGCTGCCGAATCACAAAAGATAAGGCCTACTACATGCAAGCTCCCACTCTAAAAATAAACTTCTGTTTACCTAAAACTTTCCCCAGCGGTTCACGCCTGTTTGAGGCCCATCATACCGAACAGTGGGAAACACTCGGTTTTGACAGCGGTGAACTTTCCAGCTCGGGCATGGGCGAGGCAATGGCAGAGGCGTCGAGGGAACCAGGCCGGAGCCACCACGGCACACCCCTGCGTGTGAAGGCGGAGGGAGCGCGGGGCGGCGGCAGCGGCCCTTACAGCCCCCCAGGGGGGCGGCGGTGGCCAGGGGCGAGCGGGAGCCCGCGCCCCCACCCACCGCCTCCCGGCCCGGGCCCGCCCGCCTGCCCGAGCCGCCCTGGGCCGAGGCTGGGAGGGAGGCGAGCTGCCCTCGCACCCCTCCCCCCCCGCCCCGGAGCGGCACCTCCCCGCCGGCTGCCGGTCTGGGCTAAACCTTTCCTCGGGCCAACGGGGACGTCCGTCCCTCCAACTCCGCCCGTCACCAAGCGTCCCCTCAGGGCTCCCGCCCCGCCGCAGGGACACCCGGGGCGTCCCACCCGCCACTGGGCAGCCGCCGGGGGGACGCCCCACTGCCGGGGTCGGGTCCCAGCCCGGGGGCGAAACAAAAGGCACCAAGTTGAGCGGCCGCCCTCGCTGCCGCCCGGACTGCGCCCGGCCGCGGTGGCCTGGGGGAAGCGGGGGAGGGAAGGCGGTCTGGGCGCCGCTCGGCGCGGTGCCTCCCCGCGGATTACCCGCGGCAATGGGATTAAGCGGGGCTGAGCGGCGCCGCGGAGCGTCCGCCGGGCTGCGCGGCGCCGCGGAGCGTCCGCCGGGCTGCGCGGCCCCGCGGCTGTCACCGCCCGGGGAGAGGGCGGTGGGGGCGTCGCTCTCGGCCGCCGGCTCCCTCTCGCCCCCGCCGCCCCGCGGGCGGGTCCCTCTGCCCGCCCCGCAGCCCTCGCCGCGGTGCCCGGCGGGGTGGGCGCCACCCGATGCCGCTCCCGCCCGGCCCCATTGTTCACCGTGCCGCCCTTACCGTGCGCGGGGCTGGGGCTGCGCGGACTCCTGCGGGCTCTCCTCGCTGCGGCTGGTGCTGGGGCAGTCGCGCTTGGCCGCCGGAGGTCCGAGCCATTAAAAGCTCCGCGGGGAGGAGAAGGAGAAGGCGGCGGCAGGAGTGGTGGCGGCGGGGAGAGTAGGACAGCGAGGGGCTCGCAGGAGAAGGGTCGCCATGTCCGGCCTCGCAGCGGGGGGAGCCCACCGGGCCGGGCGCTGAGGAGAAAGGGGGCAAGCGACGACGGAGTGAGGGGGAGTCCTGCTGTCGCTTGTAGACCGGGAGCGGGAACAGGACGCCGCGCTACCGCGGCTGCACCTCCCCTCACCCGCCCCCTCCCGGAGGGGGAGCCGCCGGCGGGAGGAGGCAGCCGAGAGCCCCCTCCAGCGTTCACAGGCGGCGGCGGCTCGCTATGGCCGAGGGAGCGGAGAGCCCGCCTCGGCGGTGCCGCCCGGCCGCGAGTACCCGGGCAGCCCGTCGGAGGGAGGAAGGGAAGGAGGAGCAGCCACCACCGCCCTGCGCCGGTGCGGCTCCAGATACCCTCCTCCTCCTCCCGGGCACCAGAAGGGGCGGGCAGCGCCCAGGTGGCCGTGGCGTGAGGGAGGGGTTAGAGCCGGGTGCAGCTCCGAGGCGACCCGTGAGGGTGTCCGGGACTCCCGTCCCGCCTCGAGATGCGGCTGCCGCCCCGGGGCAAGGGGGAGCCGAGGCCCTGCGCGATCACTGCCCCTTTCTGTGGATTTTGGGGAGCATCCGACGTAGGTGCGCTCAGGGGCACGGGTACCTGGCAGGCAGGTTGTCCCCTGCTGTCCTTGGAGAGGGAATCGGCTCACTCGCCGGTGTCTGAGAGGCTGTTAAACTACGTGGCCCGTTCAGGAGGAGCCAGGCCGTTGTCTCAAGGGGTCTGTGCAAACCCATTAATACCCCAACTTTTCTGCTTTAGGAGGAGGCTTCAGGCACCAGCAGAGAACAGATCAATGCTTGGTTAACCAAGAAGTATCCCCCCACACTCATCATCCTCCAAGTGCTTGCCTGAGATGCCAGAGAAGCCAAAGGGCTAGGTGTATGGGTAGTGTATTCACATTTATGGTTACTAGTTAGTAACCGGGGTTAGTAAGCGGTTAGTAACCTTGTTAGACAACCGCAGATCACAGCACTGTAATATTTACAAGTAGTAGCAATTGGGGCTTCAAGGGCTGTCTCCCAAAACAGTTTCCACTCCTGTATGTGAGTAGAAAGGCGACCACCAGGCAAAGGCCGGGGCTGTGCGTGGGCCTTTTCCAGAGACCCTGTACATTCCCTCAGAGAAGATTTGTAGCAAAAAGCTAGGGCCGGCACAGTTGTCTGCATACAGCAGCTCTTAAAACACCACTATCAGTTTGTATAACTTAAGTGCTAGGGTGTGCATCTTTGACCCTATTCCAGTCTTTCACCCAATTTTTTTTTTTTAGGAAGAAGGCTGGGTGGTGCACACAAATTAGTAATGCAGGGGAGACACTTCAGGACTTTGAAGTTCTCTCAGTGACCGAGGAGGGAGCAGTAAATTAGGTGTGTATTTATAAAGTAACCCTTCTGAGCACTAGCATTTGAAGACCATTTGAGGAGCCTGACTGCTGTCTCTCGTTTTTAGTCACTGGAAGAAAGAGAAGATATGTGAATGCTATAAATGTTTTTTTTTGTCTAAGCCTTGGCCTTGCTTCATCTGCAAAAGACAAATTTCTCTGCTGACAACAGCAATGCCTCTCTGCACACACAC
Source organism: Nyctibius grandis (assembly GCF_013368605.1). NCBI lineage: Eukaryota > Metazoa > Chordata > Aves > Nyctibiiformes > Nyctibiidae > Nyctibius > Nyctibius grandis. The sequence continues at coordinate 65,964,182 of NC_090659.1, forward strand.
CTCACTACAAATACCTCAATGCATATGCCAGACAACCTTGTGAGATCAAGAGAACTTCATTTCTTTGGTCAGCCCTGAAACCTTAACCAAAGTGTGTATATTACTGACTGAAAGCCTGGAAATTGCCTTTAGCTGTCAATACTTGATAAGATAGTAATTATTGTTATTTTCCCCCAGACTTTTTCGACACAAAACGCTTGGTCCATCTGTACAAGATCAAGAAGAAAGATTATGTTCTCATTCTGACAATATAGAATTAGAATAGAATTAGAATAGACTATTTCAGTTGGAAGGGACCCACAACGACCATCTAGTCCAACTGCCTGACCATATGAACTGTGGTTAAAAGCGCTGACATAATAGAAAAGATTGCCTTTTTCCAAACACTTATTTTGTCAGCAGCTTTAACTCTTAAGGCACAGTTAGGGTAAGAGCAGCACTGCAAGGGTTGGTTGTAGCATTTAGAATTTCCTGGTGCCTTTTATGTACACTTCCAGGTCACTAATGCCTCATTCACACCTAACAAAAGAGTTGTTGTAATCTGCATCCAATGAGTGAGGTCATCTTCAATGCCTTCCAAGTTTGAGTGACCTTGAAACATTTCTCAGTACTGAACAGAAAAAACAGGTTGCCCTGCAGCTACTGATCATTTGTCACTGAGCTCCAAAAAGCAACAATGAAATATTATCTTGAATTATATACTTACTGAAGCATCAAAGACGGTAATATGTTGGTCATTTCTCCAGGAGCCACAGACAAGCTTGCATGTGTTTATTTAGTTAACCCTTGATTCTTGAATCTTCTGAAGGTATGAAGGACAACTAGGGACTGACATCTAAAAAGACTTCTTTATTGTCTCTTTATCTAGTCGGTCATAAAGTCATCTTTCACCCATCCATTCCCATTGATGCTCACTACAATTCTTAGGCAGCAATTTTTCTCTAGAACAGATTTCTCTCTTGTAAATTACACATGACAACAACTTGCACTCTTCTGATGTGATTGCTAAGAAAAGCAGCACTCATCACTGCTGTTAGTTTCCTGTAGTACATAGGGTTACATTTCTTCTCTGTTAAATGAGATGTGGAATTTGTTGGGACATCAAATAAACAGGAGAATTTGAGAGAAACAGCATTTGTTTTTGAAAAGTCGCTGAAATTAGAAAAATGGTTCTAGTTAGTTCATGTTTCTGAAAGAAAACAGATAAGCTTTGTCTGCATCCACTGACAAAGAAGAGAAGGGCTGGAACTGGATTTCAGATTAAGCAAGACCAAGCTGGCATGATCATTCATTTCTGCCTTACCTGATCAGAGAGAACCCAAGGGAAAGGAAGGGACTAAATACTTCACAAGGGTTCTCTCATCTTGAGAGACTGCTTCTCTGTGCCTTCTGTGTTTATCCCTGTTAGGAAAGAAATAGGAACGGTTACGATGGAATGAAGATGCGGTCTCTGGAAAGTCTTCACTTTTTACAGCTCTCATATGCTGGGATGATTTGCATTTGTTTTTTCATTTACACTTTCTCATATTTGTTGTGAGGATCTAGAAGATATGCATGTATGCAGGCAGTTATGGCGGAGTACCTGCAAATTCACATTTTCACCTGTCATGTGGTAACTTCTTTGCCTATCTGTGTGCTTTGTCAGACTAAATTATTGGACTCAAAACCCAAGTATGCAGATTAAGTTCTTTGGTCTGGTTTACACTAAAATCAGACTAAATTCGCCAGTGGTCCCTTTGGCCTTAAAATCTATGCCTCTTTTGTAAACTACTTTAAAATATGTGTTGAGTTCAAATGTTTTTCTGTGTTTTATTAAGGCGAGAAGCTAAGATGCTGCCCTAATCGAAATCTGTGTATTTCAGCTATGTCTTTTCTCTAGTAATTCTTTTTCATAAAACATTCCACATGTTTTCCCTGGAGCCTGAAATTTTGTTTCAAAGACCCCTTTAGCAAATACTTTCAGGCTAGATTTAACAGTGTGTTCATGGATAAATGTGGCTGGGGGCTCAATCTTGCAAACCTGTGGCATTTGATTAGTCAGTTTTAGGCTGTCTCTCATATATCTTTATGTTAACTTCTGTTAAGTCATTTGGTTTTGCTGATTTCATTGCAAGAGCATGACAGAATTATCCATCCAGTTCTTCCAGGATCATTTCACCCTTTTTTTATTACACGTTTCATAGCATAGATGCTTCCCACCATTTTGGTGGCTTTTGTTTGCAATACATTTTGATTCCTGTCTTCTCAAAACACTATTACAGTCATCAGTTGTTAAGACTATCATACCACTAGCTCTTCTAGTAAGGTTACTGATGTTGAACTAATATGCCTTTCTTGCTTCTACATCAGAATGCAACATCAAACTATAGCTAGAAGCAGTGGCAAATAACAATATTCATAATAGTGTATAATACTAACAGTAGACCATGTCTTAACTTTTCAGGGGAAAAACAAAGAAAAAAACCAAATAAATATTTAGCCAGTTAGCAAAGGAGTCCATTTCCATTCTCAAACTTCAGGATTTCCCTGTGAAAGAAATACTCAACCATTGAAAAGAAGCCATTTAAGCACTTAGAGCCAGCTAATTAACAGATTTTGTTTACTGCCTGCTCAAAGTGTATAATATCATGAATTAAAAGAAAGCCTTTTAATGGTATATGCAAAAGTTTCCCAAGTCCTTAAGAATTTATATAAAGAGAGCTTTTGGGTATCAAGCTGTTGGAACAAACCCCTCTCCCTCACCTCTCTGTTAATAACATACAACATCACCTCTGCTATGTGTCATCGTATTTACCTTGTGTTGTGCAATGTGTTTGCCTGTTTCAGGATTAATGCATGTTACATTAGCTGCATATCTGTGCTAAGATGATCACCAGTGCAATAGTTAATAGATGAATCATCCCTAAAGCTTCAGAGCTAAAAAGTTCACTTGAAATTCATGAACAATTTATACTCCTCAAAACTATATATATTCTGTCGGCTTATACTTGCTTCATGCTTGTTTTTTCCCTTCTGCAAATCCAAGGAGAAAAAAAAAAGACTAATTTTTTAAATGACACTGAGGATTCCAAAGTACTCATTAATGAACAATATTGTCAACTACTGCAATATAAAAACATTGATTTATTATATTTAGCTATAAAATAATCATTTATCAAATTACAAATATCAGAAACTTCAAGAAAATAGAAGCCAAGGAAAAACACAGGGTTTTATTTAAAAAAAAAAATAAATCAAACATTCTTTTGCTATTCATATTCACGTTTCCTCTCCTACAATCCATTTTCACTTTCCTCCCAAAAGAAGGGGAAAAGAACACTGGATATCAGAACAAAAATATGTGTTCCCTGTCAGTATTTCTATCAGAAACAATGATGTACCTCTTCTGTCATGGTGAGGAGAGAGAAGTGATAATGGAAAGAGAAAATATTTGCAGATACAAAATGATTTCACATGTTGAGTAACAAATAAAAATAATACTAAAGAGCTGCCGCCTTCATCAAGTGCCATCGAGCCTGCCATGCAAGATGCAGTCTGTTGGGCAGGAATGAAAGCTCATAATCTCCCTGTTGAATGTGGCTTTTAGAAAACAACTAACCAACCAGTTTAATCTTTCAATACTACTTTTGAGAAGAAAACCAAATGTGTTGTTTGAAATAGGAATGTGCTCTCAGAATTCAGAGTTCAGGGTAGTACTCCCAGCACCGTAGTTCATTCTCTTCCAGCCCTTTTGTCATTTTGTACAGAGCAAGCTGTTAAAAAAAAAAAAAAGGAAAAAAGGCAATACTTTTTAGAAGGACTGTGCAACTAAATTCATTATATGATTTTTGAGACCATTTAACACTGTGATGAAGAAGAACCATTAAAGTACCTGGACTGATATAAGCAAATATCCTTCTAAAACAGAGAAAAAAATGCTGTTTCTGCAGCCCCTCAGAATTTATACCATGAGTAAACACAGCTGAAAAGAGTCCCCATGCAAATATAAAAATCAGAATAATATAGAACATTAGACATGGCTTTTAGCATTATCAGACTTAAAGATTATCATGAAAATAACCCTCCTGCTCTCCTCTCCCCCCCACCTCCCTGCCAATATTTTTGCTGTGACCTTCTGCGAGGGAATACATCTGGAACATATCAGTGTGCCCAGATAAATCCTTCTGGGATAATCCCCACTTCAAAGTAGTGGTGGGGGAATCTTATCTAGTGCTCTGTCACATTCAGGATTTCCCATGGGTCCTTTCTAACTTCATGCTGGATGATAGACATTTTCTTTTTACAACAGCTAGTTACAACAGGTGGCTTAATTACCGTCTTCTGCGTTGTCATATTCTGTTTTAATTTTTAGAACATCTAAATCTGGCTGGAGGGAGCAACTGTAAAACCTGTCAAAGTAAACATCAGTTCAGCATATGATTTTGCTATTTCAGAATGCAGCTTCAGAAATTAGCCCATTCCTAAATGTCAGACCAGAAGCCGGGCCTTCTAAGGGTGGTAACTTATTTGCTTCCCATACGAGAAAAGTAGCAGAGTGAAGAGAAACAAGACCATCTATTTTCTGTCTGGGTTTAGTATCATTAGTGAAATTCCTTCTTCAAAAGGGATCCGTGAAACTTTCTGTTCAGAAAGTGAAAGATATTAAATAATTTACAGAAATAATATTTCACTGTAGAAAGCTTAGCAAGATCTGCATAATTTACGTTTAATAAAATCAAATTATTAGAGACTTGTAAAGCATTTATTTTCCTGCTTATTTTACTCAGAAATAGAACTCCAATGAATGAAAACAAAATAACTGCTCTAAAAAGTAGACTTTAGACTAAAAATATATGAAGCATCATTTCCATTTTACTGATGAGAAAAATAATCTACAATGATATAGCTACTTTCTGCTATATTCTACATTCAAATCAGGAAGGAAAATTTTCCTTAAAGGTCAGGTAGATTAAGTCTACACTTTTTCTCCCATCAGCTTGCCCATGATGATATGCAGAACCGTTGGTCATGTTCTTCCCTGTGTAAATGTGTTAGCTGGTCTATCACTGTCAAAGATCCTGTTTAACCTGTTCTTCGTCCATAGCAACTTGGGCTCTGCCTGTGAGTTTTAAGTGCGAGTGATGAATGCTCTCGTGTTTCCTAGGTTCTGGTGCTGAAAGATGGTCAGGGAACAGTTTTTGTCCAGTCTCTTGATTTTCTGAGATGCAGGGTACAGGCGAAGGTGGTATGAGTTTTTCCCATGCCCATTTTTTTCCACCTATTTCATAATTCATTTTCCACCATATTTCATAATTCATTACCACTGCTTCCAATTAGAGAATTTTCCCACTCTGCTTCAGAAAAAAAATTCCCTTACGTCTCTTGTTACTAGCAGTTTTTTCTGTTTCCTCAGTTAGTGGTCTGCATGTCATGTATGTCTGCATTCCCTTCAGCATTATGGCATTCCATAGTCTTTCAGTTTATTGTACAGTTTTCCACTTTGTGTATTTTAAATGTGAGATTCCATGTTTGCTCTGACAATGAAACACAGAAAACAGTCGTTTCTGGTTTATCAGTAGTCGCTAGGATACATTTGTTGTTTAAAAGTATCATAATTTTCTGTTACCAACAAGAAAAAAAAATCTTATTTTTTAAATATTAGAATTCAAAAATAAACATGAACTTAATATATAACTGGATTGAATTCATTCTGCTGAAATAGGACAGGCTTAACCAGAATAGTTCCCAGGAAATATTTTGAAGCACCAGGAGTTTTAACAATAGTCTGTACTAAATTTAACCAGTTCTTTATTATAAAGGTGCCTCTCATCTCATGCTTTAAAATTCTGAAATGCATTCTTTTCTTTGAGATTTCCAATTGCTTCACCACCGTCTGTTTAGTTTGTTCCCTCCACAGCCTCTCTGCGGTTGTTGACAACACTGAGTATTGCACATCTGTACTGTGCCATATCTCCCTCTGGCAGCACTGGGGAGGAAATCGTAATCCCTATTTCCTGCTGTAATCTCTCCTCCTAAAAAGGCAGATCAGTAACAAAGGAGCTGTAGTAGTTCTCATAAAACTGCCCAAATGTTAAACTGGTTTAATCTTCTACTAGGGAAAGCCAGGGAGTCTCACCGTGTGCCTTGCTTTCTACTGCACTTTGATCCTTTGTGAAAGTTACTAAAATTCAGCATTTCAGATTTGCCACATTTGAATACAGGAAAAATCCATTAGCTCCTTTAAAACGGTGCAGAGAGAAAAGGATAGAACATTTTATTATGCTTTTATTTGATTACATATTTCTCCTTTGTCTTTTATTTAGAATCCACATAACACTCAACAGTGTCAAGATAAGAAAATATTTTTTCCTTCTCAGGCCCCAGAGCAAGCGTCTACATGAATGTTAGCACGGAGATACGTTTTATTCGAAGTGATTCCTATTCTAATTGATCCTATATGACCTGGATGAAGAATTATTTGTATCTTACAAAGCCCCGCACAAACATAGTGAGGAGATTCTGATCTGTATAAACAAAACCAGGGAAGGAAAAGGTGAGGAGAGGCATGCTGCGGTGACGGAGGTGTACAAATGGCCATGTGAAGCCTGATCAGAGAACTGAGTGTCTAAAGGGAGATAAAGTAAGGGAGCCTGAGGGAAAGAATACAAGAAATGGGACAAATGTAGAGTGATCCTTTCCCTAGCCTACTCTCCCAGCGTCTGACAGCCAATGATTTATGGACTTCTTGAGCAAGAAGTTTCCTCAGGAGCACCATGCATAATTAACCATTCACAAACCTACCCTTGAAGAATTGGTCCGATTCTTTTTTTGACTTCCAGACACATCCATCAGAAATTAGCTTTGTGCTTTAATTGCAGCGTGTGAAAAAAATACTTCTTGTTGGTTTTAAACATCCTAATACTTTATTTGGGTAGCATTTGGTCTGGTGTTAGGAGAAACAGTGAATTGTTCCCTCTTCACCTACTCCCCTAAATTCCTAAACTGTGTCAGTAACTGTCCTACTTCACTTGGCATTGTCACCTTTTTCCAATCTGAAGAGCCCTAACCTCTTCAGTTTCATCTCAGGTGGTTGCACTGTGTACTTAAACTTCTCACCTCTTTCCCAACCTTGCCAGTTCTGCTGTATCCCTTTTCCAGCACCAGCATCAGGACTGCGTGCAAAATCAGGGCAGAGGTGCACAGATGTTTGCACAGAACAGCTCTGGCAGTGGCAACAGCAATGTCTGCTGCTCAGCTGCTTCCTTAGGAAGGAAGAAGAATTCTTACAAGGAAAACCAGCCTAAAGTTGAGCATCACCCTTTTTCCAACCAAAGCAATCATTCTCTTCCACGATAATTACAGTATCACCAGAGAAAATTAGGATTTTGGGGAAAATTAATTTTGATTCTTTTTTAGCTGATCTGATAAAAGCTTGCTTGCGTTTTGAAGTTAGGGATGGTATTTCAGAATAAGGGCAAGAGAAAATATTTAGGTGTCCATATCTCACAGTTTAGAATCATAGAATGGTTTGGGTTGGAAGGGACCTTAAAGATCATCTAGTTCCAACCCCCTTGCCACACGCAGGGACACCTTCCTCTAGACCAGGTTTCTCAAAGCCTCATCCAACCTGGCCTTGAACACTTCCAGGGAGGGGGCAGCCACAGCTTCTCTGGGCAACCTGTTCCAGTGTCTCACCACCCTCACAGTCAAGAATTTATTCCTAAAATCTAATCTAAGTCTACCCTCTTTCTGTTTAAAACCATTCCCCCTTGTCCTGTCACTACATGCCCTTGTAAAAAGCCCCTCTCCCGCTTTCCTGTAGGCCCCCTTCAGGTACTGGAAGGCTGCTATGAGGTCTCCCCGGAGCCTTCTCTTCTTCGGGCTGAACAGCCCCAACTCTCTCAGCCTCTCTTCACAGGAGAGGTGCTCCATCCCTCTGATCATCTTCGTGGCCCTCCTCTGGACTCGCTCCAACAGCTCCATGTCCTTCTTATGTTGGGGGCCCCAGAGCTGGATGCAGTACTCCAGGTTGGGGTTTCATGAGAGCGAAGCGGAGGGGCAGAATCACCTCCCTCGACCTGCTGGCCACGCTGCTTTTGATGCAGCCCAGGATGCGGTTGGCCTTCTGGGCTGCAAGCATGCACTGCCGGCTCATGTTGAGCTTCTCGTCAACCATCACCCCCAAGTCTTTCTCCTCAGGGCTGCTCTCAATCCATTCTCCGCAGAGCCTGTATTTGTGTTTGGGATTGCCCCAACCAAGGTGCAGGACCTTGCACTTGGCCTTGTTGAAAGTCCATGTGATTTGTTGCCAATAACTTCATTTTAAAAAAATGTTTGAATTTTCAATACACTTCTCATAAAGAAAAACACTGGCAGCTGTGTTAAGGAACAAAAATAGACCCACAAAACATACCAACAGAAACCAGACCAACTTTTCTATAGGACTAACAAGGGACTCAGGTTCCAGCAAACCAAACACTACAGACAAGATGGCTAAAAGATGAGGCAGGAATAAAATTATCTACTGCACTTATGTTAGGAGCTGTAAAACATTATTAAATGTTTTCTTAGAAAATAGAAGTTACAGTGGGCAACTACTCAGAGTTCTGTTTTATGCTCAGGCTTAAGAGTGATGACAAGAGTCTGATTCCAGCAACTTGGAGGTTTGGGTTAGGTCATTTTATATGCTGGTTTTGGGGTGGCTTTTTGGTTGTGTTTGTTTTTTTTTCCCAAGGGTAATAAATATTATGTGACAAGATTTTAATAGCAATGAGGGCAAATGAAGACTCCATCTTCTAAGATTTCATTTCCTTTTTTTCCAGTTAACCCTTTTTAACTTTCCACTTGAAATATACTTTCTTGTCACACTCTGTCACCTCCAGCAATGTCTTTAAGCTTTTACCCTTTTTAAGGACAGGAATCCACACTTTACAATGTTAATGTAGAGCCTCAGGAGCTCATCCACACAGACACCGTTCCTTTTCACTTGCTCCCAGAGATGTCAGGCAACGTTGAATGAAAGTAATTTCCTCCTTACCCTGCAGATGAGGAGAGGAGGCAGGTTCCAAAGACAGAGTTTGCCTTCATAGTGGCAAGGAGAAAGTTGCTATGGCTGTCTCATTCTACGACGAGATGTTTATTTATGGGCACGTACTTTATTCAGACTTTTTAATGATGGGAGAAATGGGGATAGGGAGAAGACCTGGTTAAACCTGTATTACAGAATCACAAAATCAATCAGGTTGGAAGAGACCTCAGGGATCATCAAGTCCAACCATTGCCCTTACACCACCCTGTCAACTAGACCATGGCACTAGGTGCCATGTCCAGTCTTTTCTTAAACACATCCAGAGATGGTGACTCCACCACCTCCCTGGGCAGCCCATTCCAATGTCTACTAACCCTTTCTGAAAAGAAATTCTTCCTGATGTCCAACCTGAACCTCCCCTGGCAAAGCTTGTCCTATCGCTAGTTGCCCGGGAGAAGAGGCCAACTCCCACTTCACTACAACCTCCCTTCAGGTAGTCGTAGACTGCAATAAGGTCACCTCGGAGCCTCCTCTTCTCCAGGCTAAACAACCCCAGCTCCCTCAGCCGTTCCTCATAGGTCAGACCCTCCAGACCCTTCACCAGCTTGGTCGCCCTCCTCTGGACTCGCTCCAACACCTCAACATCTTTCTTGAAGTGCGGGGCCCAGAACTGAACACAGTACTCAAGATGCGGCCCCACCAGTGCCGAGTATGGAGGGACGATCACTTCCGTAGACTGGCTGGCTACACTATTCCTAATAGAGGCCAGGATGCCATTGGCCTTCTTGGCCAGCTGGGCACACTGCTGGCTCATGTTTAGCCTACTGTCGATCAGCACCCCCAGGTCTCTTTCCACCAGGCCGCTTTCTAACCACTCTTCCCCCAGCCTGTAGAGCTGGCATGGGGTTGTTGTGGCCGAAGTGTAAGACCCGGCACTTGTTCTTGTTGAATCTCATGCCGTTGGTCTCGGCCCATCTATCTAACCTGTCCAGATCCCTCTGTAGGGCCTTCCTGCCCTCCAGCAGATTGACACTCCCACCCAGCTTGGTGTCATCTGCAAATTTGCTGAGGGTGCACTCAATCCCTACGTCTAGATCATCTATAAAGATATTGAACAGCACCGGCCCCAGAACTGAGCCCTGGGGAACCCTGCTAGTGACCGGCCTCCAGTTGGACTTTGCCCCATTCACCACCACTCTCTGGGCTCGGCCATCCAGCCAGTTTTTAACCCATTGAAGAGTCCACCCATCCAAGCCCCAGGCAGCCAGTTTGTCCAGGAGGATGCTGTGGGAGACAGTGTCGAATGCCTTACTGAAGTCTAGATAGACTACATCCACAGCCCTGCCCTCATCTATTAAGCGGGTCACTTGGTCATAGAAAGAGACCAGGTTGGTCGAGCAGGACCTGCCTTTCATGAATCCATGTTGGCTGGCCCCGATGCCCCGATTGTCCTGCATGTGCCGTGTAATGGCACTCAGAATGATCTGTTCCATCACCTTGCCTGGCACCGAGGTCAGGCTGACAGGCCTATAGCTCCCTGGATCGTCCTTCCGACCCTTCTTGTAGATGGGCGTTACATTTGCTAATTTCCAGTCAGCTGGAACTTCTCCAGTTAACCAGGACTGCCGGTAGATAATGGAGAGTGGTTTGGCAAGTTCATTTGCCAGTTACTTCATTACTCTGGGGTGAATCCCATCCGGGCCCATAGCCTTGTGGGTGTCCAGCTGGCACAGCAGGTCACTAACCGTCTCCTCCTGGATCATGGGAGGTTCACACAGCCCCCCGTCCCTAACTTCAGGCTCTGGGGGCCGAGTCTCCTGAGGACAACCGGTCTTGACATTAAAGACCGAGGCAAAGAAGGCGTTGAGCACCTCTGCCTTTTCCTCATCCCCTGACACTACACTACCCTCCTCATTCAGCAAGTGGTGGAGGCTCTCCTTGACCCTCCTTTTGCTGTTGATGTATTTGTAAAAGCTTTTTTTGTTGTCTTTGACTGTAGCAGCCAAATCGAGCTCTAATTGAGCTTTGGCCCTTCTAATCTTCTCCCTACACGACCTGGCCACGTCCCTATAGACCTCCCAAGTTACCCGACCCTTCTTCCAGAGCAAGTAGGCTCTCTTTTTTTCCTTTTCTAGTCTAAGTTCCCTGTTTAACCAGGCTGGTCTTTTTCCCCGACAGCTTGTCTTCCTACAGACTGGGACAGCCTGGTCCTGAATATTTAACAATTCCCTTTTGAAGCATGTCCAGCCTTCCTGGACTCCTTTGCCCTTCAGGACCGACTCCCAAAGGACTCGGTCCACCAGCCTCTTAAACAGGCTAAAGTCAGCCTGCCGGAAATCTAAGGCAGAAGTTCTACTCTTGCCCCTCCTTACTTCCCCCACTATCGAAAACTCTAACATTTCATGGTCGCTACTCCCAAGACAGCCACCGACCCTCACATCTCCCACTAGTCCTTCTCTGTTCACAAACAACAGGTCAAGCAGGGCCCCTCCTCTAGTGGGCTCATTTACCACTTGCATGAGGAAGTTGTCCTCCACACATTTGAGGAACCTCCTAGATTGCTTCCTCTGCCATGTTGTATTTCCAGCAGACATCTGGCAAGTTGAAGTCGCCCACGAGTACAAGGGCCGGCGACCGGGCGGCTTCTGACAGCCACTTGTAAAACGCCTCGTCTGCCTGCTCATCCTGGTTGGGTGGTCTATAACAGACTCCCACTGTAATGTCCGCCCTACCGACCTTCCCCCTGATCTTCACCCATAAACATTCAACCTTGTCATCCTCACCATCTTCCTCAATTTCAACACAGTCCAAGCACTCCCTAACATACAGCGCTACCCCACCGCCTCTCCTGCTTCGCCTGTCCCTCTTAAAGACCTTATAGCCATCCATAGTTGCACTCCAGTCATGAGAGTCATCCCACCATGTTTCTGTGACGGCAACCACATCATAACCTTCCTGCTGTACAGTGGCCTCTAGCTCTTCCTGATTGTTGCCCATGCTGCGTGCATTGGTGTAAACGCACTTCAGCTGGGCTAGCGGCCTTGCCCCCGACACAGGCCTGTCACCCCTAGGTTCATTTGTGGCTGCCCTGGTCTTATCCCCCTCCCCCATCAAACCTAGTTTAAAGACCTCTTGATCAGCCCTGCCAACTTCTGGGCCATAACACTTTTCCCCTTCTGACTCAGCTGTTCCCCATCTGGCACAAGCAGGCCCGGTGCCATGAGAGCCACCCCGTAGTCAACAAACCCAAAGTCCCACCTACGGCACCAGTCTCTTAGCCACATATTAATCTGTTGTTCTTTCATAGTCTTTTCCCTATTTTCACCAAATACCAAAGGAATTGAAGAGAATATCACCTGCGCACCTACCCCCTTTACCAAACGCCCCAGGGCCCTGAAGTCCCTTTTGATAGCCCTGGGACTTCTCCCTTCAATCTCATCCCTACCCACCTGGAATACTAAGAGTGGGTAGTAGTCAGAGGGCCTCACCAGTTGAGGAATCCTCCTGGCAACATCCCTTACCCGAGCCCCAGGGAGGCAGCAGACTTCCCTGTGAGTCGGGTCTGGCCTGCAGATGGGGCCCTCCGTTCCCCTTAGCAGGGAGTCGCCTATAACAATTACTTTTCTTTTCTCCTTTTTGGAGCTGGTTGCAACCCTCCTAGTTGGTTGCTTCTGTTTACGTAGCCCCGTAGAGGATCTTTCACCTAGATTTGTATCTTCCTGACACTCAGGAAGACGCTCAGGCTCCAGCACCTCATACCTATTCTGCAGGGGAACGTGGGGAGGGGAGGAAGGTCGGGATGGGATTTGCCTGCCACTCCGAGCAGGGACCTGCCTCCATTCCCCCCCATCCCCTAGGTCTCCTCCTGCTCCATGTGGAGGAAGAAGAGGATCCTCCGCTACCTGGGGAGTATTAGGCCCGTCCGTTTTCCCCAGGACAGGCAGGGAACAGCACTGCCCGCCATCCTCTTCCTGGGATGCTCTTGCACTCCTTAACCTTTCCACCTCCTCCTTGAGCTGGGCCACCAAGGAGATCAGGTCGTCGACCTGTTCGCACCTCACACAGGTGAGGTCTCCGTTACCCTCGAGTGCCAGGGCCAGGCTCTGGCACTCCCTGCAGCCTGACACCTGCACCTCCGCATGCTTCCGCGGCAGGTCTGTTTGGGTTGCCATGTCTTTTCTGGCACCCGCAAGGGACTTAGGGCCCCGCCGAGTGGAAACCATACCTGCCTGCCCGCCTACTCTGCTTGCCCTGCCTGCGCAAACTGCCACGCCCCTGTTTGCGCGCTCCTGTTCACCACGCTCCGGGTCGCTCTCGCTCCCCAGGGGGCCCTTCAAATCTCCCACGGTGCCTCCGGCTACGCCCCCTCTTCTCCTGGGACGGGACTCGGGGGGCTGGTGCTCGGGGGGCCCTGAGTACGGAACCCGCCCGGTACAGCCCGATCTCACCCTCACCCACACTCACCTCAGTTGCTATCGCTGCCGCCGCTTCTGCCGACTGACAGCAGAAGATTCACAGCTCCTTGGCACCTTCCTGGCCTTGTGCACTGGGAGGGAGTCAGCGCCCTCCCCAACGAGCTGCAAACGGCTGTGCCCTCCCCTGCCCTGGGACACACCCAGTCACTGCTGACTCCCCCTCTCCCCTCTGGGCAGGGACTAGTCCCTGTCCTCCAGGAGGCTCTTTATCACCCGATCACAGGGGGTGGTGCTACACCCCCTCCTCTCCTGATTCGTTGTAAATTCGTTGATTTAACACTCCCCCTTTCTGTTTTCTGTCTCTAGAGTTGCAATAGACAGTTCTCAAGGCAAACTACCTGCTCTGTGCACACATTTCCAGTAAACAGAAGTTACAGTTTAACACTCTGCCTATAAAATGGTCCTATTAAGAAACATGCTGCAAAAACCAAGGGACTGTACAGTAGCAAACTTCCCTAGCACAAGTGCATGGCCTTCTAATATTCCATTGTATCATCTCCATCTACTGGCCAGAAGAAACTTTAACTGGAGCACAGAACCAGTGAAATACAACCACTGCATGCACACACTTCTTTTTGGGTTTGTTTTGTTTTGGGGGCGTTTGTCTTTTGGTTGGTTCTTTTTGGTCTCCCCCTCCCCTGGAATATCAACTCCTAAACAGACAAAACTTTGGGATAAAAATGTTTCTTGGCATTTTATTCTCAGATATTTAAAAATGGTGATGTTGCACAATTTTACTTCAAGTAATGCAGGCAAGGTTAGCTTCCCTGATTCAAGATCCCATGTTACAATCCTATTTTTCACCGGTCTGAATCCAAAACGTGAGTTTTATTCCAAGCTTTTTTGTTTGGAAGATTGGCATTAGTTTTTAAGATAGTATATGAACTGAATATTAAAACTTCTAATTTACATCCAATCCTATTACCTCAAGACAGGACCGTGCAGTTATTAAAGAACAATGTTTTGGTAATAGAAGATATTACATGAAAAACCGTACCTCAGATATATTTAAAATATAACTTTCTTTTGCTACTTAGGAAAAAAGCACTCACACATTTAATGCAGAAATAGTAAGTTGAAGAAATATCCCCTTTGTTTTTCCTACTTCCCCACCCTCAAAAGACACCAGCCATCCCCAAAAGGCAGCAACCAGTGGTAATGGTGTTGGCAAAATGAGACAAGTAATGACCTTCTGAGCAAAACTGACTGAAGTTAAACTTGTAATTCCTGTCAGTTACTGCTAACTCAGGAATACTTCACTATTTACCCCTGGGTAATGGTTCCCCGGGGAGCATCTGCCAACATGCATCCTTCCCACTTTTCTGGAAGAAAATTCCAAAATTCCATTTCAGCAACCAGTATTGCTCATCTGGTGCCTCAGGAGAGTTTTGAACCTCCTCTGCTAGGAGCAACACATGACACCACATCCTCCAAAAAAAAAAACCCCTTAAGGCATTCACTGCTTACTGTTAAATTGTCAGTATCTATTGCTAAATAAGTAAAACTCCACTACAAATACTTGTTTGCATCTAGTGTTACATTAGCTTAAGTTATTCTTAAACCAGGAGTGGTACCAATACTAAACTCAAAAGACATTTTGATTTCACGGTTTAGCAGCCACAAAAATTCCCTGCACCTGAAGCGAGGTCAGGGACAGCCTCTTGAGTAAGAAAGCAAAATCATAAAAGTCAAAACTGACTTGAACATATGAGGTCCTACCTTACCTTCTTGAAAACATACGGAGAAAATTATGTCACTGGTCTGAACTGGAATGACAGGAACAGATTTGAGATTGTAGTTTCCTCAGAGCAGAAATCACCGTTTCTTGTCTCCAAACCAAAGAGGCAAATTTCACACTGACTCCAGCCTTGCCAGAGTGCTCAGAGATCGTCAACCCAGGCTGCCATTCCCAGGCTGATTTTCTACATAGACTCAGAATAGCTGAGAGGCTATTTGGTTTCTTGTCTATCAGGTAATTAGAAAGATCTGAGTCAATTCTGCAAGCAAAATCTTCTGAACGCGTAACAAATGTAAAGACCAAGCATTTGTGCCTCAGAGTCCTTGAAGGAAGCAGACACTGCCTTTGAAAAGCGAACACTCTAATACAGAAAAGTTCTAAAACTCAAGAGACAAAACCTAGATTTCTACTGGAATAACCGTAGTGTTACTGAGCTTCGCACTTTGTATTCAAAGATAAGAAACACACAGCTTTCTCATGTCCTGAATGGGTCTCCATTCCTCATTTCTCTTTTGAGTCAGAAAAGATGCTGTAGAAACCTTTTCCTGTACTAAAAGCAAACCAAATTTATGGCTTCTAGGGCTGTAGCAGCGGGTAATGTCACCTGAATGAGGCTCCTGTGAAAGATCAATTCAGTAGTGGCAAAGAGTCACAAACTTGATGTTATACTGGTTAATAGTTAGTGCATTAATAGTACATTAGTCTGAGGCTAACATAAATCAGAGAAATCTAACTCGATGACAAAAAGAGATATCGATGGAGGCAGCTTACACCCTCCGGAAATAAGAGCATCTTCTGAGTCTCACCTTTGAATGGGGATTAAATAGCAGGTAATTTACCTGTCAATGTGAAACACCTCCAGAGTTAGTGAAACCTCCTTCAGAACTGACACAATGAGGCAGCAGGGGCCTGTCTGACTTTTACAGAAAGGTTTTTTTTTTTTCATTGGTTGATTCTAGGAGTAGGAAAAAAAAGAGATTCCAGGAAATCAAAGTTTTTCCAAGTAGCTGCATTACAGTACAACTACTGAGGCTATTCAGTTCAATGGAACTGCCAATAATAAACACCATCCCAAGGACTAACAATTTCTCGTCTAGCAGCACCAACTCAGATGATAGTCTCCTTGGGTCTCAGACACTTCCTTATGACAAAATCTGTCAGCATCCAGACACACCTGTTTTCCTTCGCTGAATAGGGCTGCAGACAATTATTTATGTACAAACGTCATTACAGATAGCCAGTATCAGGCGAGATGAATCCCATGACTTCTATCCAATATTGAGCCCATACCACTGAAGTCTCAACAGCTGTTAAGCTGTCCTGTGAGATGTTCTTTCTCAAAGCAATACAAACATCTTCATAGTAATCAAAAACGGGAAAAGGACCTCTACTAGACAGAAGTTTAGATCCTGTTTCCTGCTTCTTGAAGACAACAAATGCATTTCTTAGAATTTAAGAGACCATCAAGCCCCATGCAAGTAAGTACAACTGGCTAAGTTAGCAAATAAGAGTGGACTGAAGGATTAAATAGCAAAGGCCAAGGCTGCTCCGATGCATAGCAAAATACTTCGAAGTTGAAAAATATATGGGCTGGCAAATACCTGACTTTTGTATTATTTTTAATACCACTCTCATTGTATTTGGAAGACTCGGTGTACGTGTGCACCCCTACAGACACCACTAAGGCAAAAATAAGGCTCCAGTTCGAGAGCCCAAGGCAGCTGCATACCCAGTACATACATGCATGCACAGAGTCATTAGGAAATTCACCTTCCTTAATTCTTTATTTCATCAAAAATTCCAACTGTGCACCACGTCTTACTCTCCCGCATGTACTCCATACATGCGACTGAAAGATCTAGATGTGTAGAGAACAACAGACAACATTTGGCATAACAACAACTGCTCTATGCTGGGGAATAGCAGCCCTTGTACTTGGCATCACTTTGAGGTCTCTGCAGAGAAAAGGCAGTGACAGAATGCCACAGCAGTACACAAACCCCGTGTCGAAAACATGAAGCCTGCAAGTCACTTTCTTACACAGATTTTGCACAGGATTCTCAGGGAGATCTTGCAGACAAAGCCAGGCAAAGGAGACTAGACATTTATCTGCATTAATACCTTTCATACCTAGAGCTGCATACAAACAACAACCTAGAGCTGCATACAAAAAGCAAGTAGTTTCACCTTCAGAAGAGATGAGAGTTTAGATGGGAACTCACCTAAGCTTCAGGAGATGGGCTACTTTTGAAAGCAATGTTCACGTATGCTAGTTATTATTATATGCTTACATAAGCTAATGACACTACAGTACTGGAACACTGTGTCCAAAGCGTGGGGAGTTTTCTAGTTGTTTTTTGTTGTTACCGAGTTCAACTTTGAGCACTTTTGCTTGGTTGTCTAGGGTGGCCTCGGTACCTCTTTATTCTGCTGAAGCAGAGCACCGCTATTGTTTGCAGTGCTCTTTACGCTACATTAGGTACATCTCTTACCAAATGCAATGACTGAGCATTTTGATAAAGCACGACTGGAGTTATACTCAGGAAAAATGGTTGAAATAAAATTATGGCCCTTCCCGTTATCAGTGCCACAGTTAGATTCCTTCAACTCCTTCCTAAGGATGACTTTTTATCTTTTGATAGCTGCAGATAAAGATACTATTCTACTATACTTTGGGCCTGAGTACTTCAGTGCTGTGGAAGATGAAGAATCGTTGACCGCTTAAAAATTCTGTACTCCTGTAAGCATCAATTAAGGAACCTGAAAAGCTAAGATTAGTGACTCAAATGGCTTTTAAATAGGTGGAAAGCGAGTGTAGAGTTTTTAAAGCTTGTGTGAGTTGAGAAAATGTAGAGAAGCTTTTGGATTAACCCTGACAAGTTCAGTGGGGACAGGCAAGACGAGACCTCCAGGTACTCCCTGGAAATGACCCACCTGTCAGGCTGGCAGTGACCAGTGACCCGCTCAGTGCCTTTTTCTTTGATAAAATGATTCTTAACAGGACAGAAGGAACTGCACAAAGTTGCTCTGCACTGGCTCTGGCACACAGAGCAACCCCATCTCCTGGATCTATTTGTTCTCATTTACTTGGACCGAAAGGAAGAAGATTCAGTTGATCCATTAGGAAAGCAACTAGAATGCTGTGCTATTACAGAATCACAGAATCAACCAGGTTGGAAGAGACCTCAGGGATCATCGAGTCCAACCGTTGCCCTGACACCACCCTGTCAACTAGACCATGGCACTAAGTGCCATGTCCAATCTTTTCTTAAACACATCCAGAGATGGTGACTCCACCACCTCCCCGGGCAGCCCATTCCAATGTCTAATAACCCTTTCTGAAAAGAAATTCTTCCTAATGTCCAACCTGAACCTCCCCTGGCGAAGCTTGAGGCTGTGTCCTCTTGTCCTATCGCTAGTTGCCCGGGAGAAGAGGCCGACTCCCACTTCACTACAACCTCCCTTCAGGTAGTTGTAGACTGCAATAAGGTCACCTCAGAGCCTCCTCTTCTCTGAGAGCCAAAAGCTGATGCTGTTTCAGGGAAATACCAAATGTACTACTATTTTCTCCACATACTGGTAAACCAAAGAAGGGAAAAGAAAAAAATTCTAAGGGTGAAGCTTTCAGAAAAAGTACAAAAAGCAAGCTGCAGGGGAACACTTACATGTTTTAGACTGAGGGGAAATTCAAATAAAGACTACTTAAAAAAAACTCAACAGCAAAGATGAAAGATCTGAAATACCCCAATTTTTGTAGTCAGGAGGAGTGCTTGAGATAACTGGCCTGACTTACTAGTTCTCTCACAGTACTGGTATCTAATCCTTAACAGTTCATTTTCCAGATGTATGAATGCTTGAATATTCTGCAAATACAAGATTAACAATATTTAACAAAGTGGAAACTGGACCAGTACATACTTTGTTACACTGTTGCAGCTGCCTCTAAACTAACTACCATGTCAATCCATATGGTTAATGCAGTCTGTGTCACGAACTTTGGGATATCATGGTCCTAGGCAGTTTTTGATACACCTCATTCTGTATTGGGTTTTTTTTGAAACATTTTCAAAGGCAAAACTAAGGTTATACTCAAGTAGGAGAGGAATTTATTACATGTGAAGGTCTACCTTTTCTTGTTATAAAGGAAGACAACTTATACCCTCTTTGAAAAGATTTGTATGTTTTAAGAGACTATTGAGATTGTCTTGAAGAACACTTCAGTAAACAGCTTTTTTGAGTTTTGAAAGATCAATGCATATACTAGCATCTTCACAGTAATAGAGTACAAAAACTTCACTCACCTTTTGTTAGAAATCAGATACTCTATGCTTGTATTTGCTGGTACGTGAATGTATTGCTCTTGCAGTATCAAAAAGACCCGAAAAGTTTTTTTGATTCCTTCAGGTCAGGCTATCAACTATCCAATGGTTTTAAACCAAACACAGACTCCTGTAACAGTACTGCTGGCTGCCAAATCATGTTGCACATTTGCAGCTGGAACACCACTACATTTTATAATTTATGAAATGCAATTGCATCTGAACATGAAAAACATTTTTAAGTCAAGATCTGTAAATTTACTGTCATAAAAGGAATGCCATTAAGTTTCCATTCTACACACTTGGGTGAAAAATTTCTTAAAAAGTCAAGAAACAAAAATGCATAAAATCTGTAATAGGCAACAATATACAAAGTTTCACATATAAAATCATTTTGTTATTTGCATCTTTTCACAAGAGGAAATTAAAAGAACCACACATCACTGAATTTCTACACAAGCTGCTTGTGTTTCAATGTCATTTATTGAGGAGTGAATGAGATACTGTCAGACATGCCAAAGAGACTTCACATTCAAGGGCTGGAAGCTGAACAGCTTTCCTCATTGAGTCACTGTACAAGTTGTTTTCGGGAATCTCAAAGTGCGATCAATGAGGTCTTCATGCTCGATGTTTGTCTTCAGTTTTTCATCTTTTGATCTACTCACTTGTTGGGCAGAAGGACACTTTCTACCCTACAAAGACTCACACTCCAATTAATACAATTAACACTAGATGTAGAGAAACGTTTATCTGTTATAACGTACATCTACTGCTGAATACAAGGTCTTAAAGCTGTTTCTTAATTCATGATGTCTAATGAGAAAATTCAACTTGTTTCCCTTTCACCATCGTATGGATGGCTTATACCGTTAGAAAAATACTCTTCAGTGCTATTGTAGGGTTTACAGGAAACTTCCTCCGTGTTGTGGGATAGAAACCGATTTAAACACCGTTCTGAAAAAATGCTTCTTCCTGCTGCCACTGCCTGTAGGTTGCAGAAGAATGGCCTACACGCACTACAGTTCTGGTTTTACTCAAAAAAGAAACAAAAGAAACCTAAACAATAGGGTAAACGTTTATTTGGAGTTAGTTTTCTTGCAGATGATAATTAAGGCCCTTCAAGCAGAGTTCAGGAGCTCCTGGATGGCTGCCTGTTGATCTGCATTGAGCTGTGATATGCATTCTGTCCACAGTCCTCCAGATGTCTAGAAAACAAATGAGAAGTTGTCTTTATGCAGGCTGACAAGCTTCTAAGGCACACGCTAAACTTGCATATGTTTAGAATGCTCAACATTCACTGGGCTTATTCCTGTAATATATATGCCAAAGAGAACAGACTGAAATCTCCAGTTATACACAGTCCTACACAGGTTCAGCCAGAGATGCTCTAAAATACTCACCAGAGGCAAGCTCTGGCTAAATAGCACCAGTGTAATTGATTTGAAACTCCTGGGAACTCCCTGTAACTAAGTGGGTCAAATGACAATTGACTCTCTTCAGTTTACCATAGCCTAAACCATTCGCTCCGTTTTGCACTGAAGTTAAAAGGTGAATGCTGAGGCAAAACTGAACCATGTCTTTATGCGGCAGTATCTTTTGGGCACTGGTGCACCAGTAATGCATTCAGAGGAAGGGAGCACTGCGATTACAGCATAACATGCTACCTACGCTATGTGCGATGTGCAAAATTCTGCTGCCAACACACGGCATTACTCTTTAGTGAAAGGAATGGTAAACTACTTCCCAGAGAGAACGTATGTAGCATCTGTCTGGGTAAATGTAAACCCACACTTTCCTGCCCCTCAGTACACCTCATCTGTGTTACCACAGCCCTCAGCTGAGACATTAGCTTTTCAAGTCACCATCAGCAGGGACTGCTTCTAATGGTACCAGAAAATGCAGAAAATTAAAAAATGTTGAGAAAAAAGTTATTTATTCACTTATCAATAGAAGCCAGAAGCAACTGGCACCCTGCTTTCTTTAGAAGGACAATTATAGGAACAAAAAAATGCAGGTGACTGGCTATAGGTCTTTAGATTGGCTTTTGCAATAGCAGTATACTTGAAGTAAATGTTATAAAAATTGTTTTAATTTATATTTGGTACACTTTGTGTTCAGCTCTATTATAATGCCCTTTTCTCACACACTTCTAAAAGTCTCAAATAAAAATGGATTCACTGAACTTGAAAAAAAAGTCCTCAAGTTGAGTTTGGGTTTGTGGTTTTAGTTTTAAATACTATTAGGCATTTTAGGCTCTCAATGTATAATGGAATATTGCAGAATTAAGTGTGCTCTTCCAGCATTTCTGACACACATTTAAATGGATACTCTACACTGAAATATTTCTGGCCTGAGAATACCTAAGCATGAAGAAAAAAAGTTTATGTTTAATTCCAGCTATGACCATAATGCTGCTCATGTCAGATGCTGGCAGTGGAACAGCTTACTGAGATCACTGTGAGGGAAAAAAAAAAAAAGTCTTTCTGGGAAGCAGCAGCAGGCAGGCTGTTAGCAACTACACAGCCTCTGAAGTTCCTACCACGGTATGAAACATTTGCAGTGCTTTACTAAAGTCAAAGTGCTATGTGTGAAGAGAGACAGGACTGCTAACAGCATGCAAAAATTGTATTTTTAAAAAGCCATGACCTTTAAGATTTTTCCCCCGCAGTCTGAAGGTAAATCATTTAACCAATGCAGAAGTCTTATTGCCGTATTAATGGTCCTATCATTCCTGGCCAAAACAAGACTTTGCTATACACAACTAATTTATACACGTATGTGCCATTGTATTGTTTAAAAAAAAAAATAAAAAAATCAACTAACCTTGAGCATTTAAGGTAAAGTGAACAAATGCATTAGCATACCCCAATATTAAGTTCCATACCCAGACTTTAAGCACGAACAGCAAGGATTCGTATCTGTCAGCCAGAATCTAGAGCAGCCATTTGTATCACTTTCACTTTGGAATTTTGCTTGATTTCATTCTTTTTATGCCTTCAGAGTTTTAACAAGTCATTTTCTACCAGACATAATGGATCTCTCAGGCTGATACACTCATCCAAGTGAATCCTTTCCAAAATCAAGCATTCCTAAAATTCTTGAACCTGAGTTTTGCCAAATCATGCCAGGTAGAATGGACAATAATCAAACAGCTGCTGCTCCAAATCCTCTACCCGTTTTTATAAGCCATATGCTTGCCAGGCACACTACTTTCTATCATTAGGTGCTGCAACTGTCAAGTATGTCCACCTGATAACATCTGGCCCCAAATCAGGTCTGCCCTATGAGCACTATTACTTACAACACCGTAGAGAGGTGCAGCTGAAATATTTGGACATCCCCATCACCCAGCACTGTAAGTACTCATTATGGCATAAGGGAAGTGAACCTTGAGGCAGCTGCCCAAAGGCAGGGAAAACATTGAACAGCCACCTATATTTGCACTGGATTAAAGAGGGCAGTAGTAAAATTACTTGTAGTTTGCACTCATTCTCTAGCAAAGATCCCAAGCCTCTGCTATATTAGTAAGTCACCACAGGGTGCTGGAGACCCTTACAGGAACCACATGTTGGATCAAATCCTGCAGTACAGTTCACTGACACAGAGATAGGCAGATTTCTCCCCAGATTTTAATTTCTGCTGTAGAAAAAAAAACAACCCAAACCGACAAACACAAATACTGGCTAGCATGTTAACCATCTAGCTGCATATATCTTAAAACTTTTTTTTTTAATTAATAAGCTCCTGAAGTTTATCAGAAGAGACAGACTTTATTCAAGTGCAAATGTTACCAAGGTTTTATTATTAACGGTTCAAGGAATGTCCAAGGATCTCCAGGATCACTGGTTGAAGCATTATTCTTTAAGGAGATAAGGCTCTCAAAACTGGTTTAACAGTTCAGTTACTTCTGAAAGTAGATTCTACATGTTCCCTTTACATCTAAGCAAGCATTTATTTACCTGCACTTGGCGAACAACATTAGCCAACCGCTTGGTACATGGATCTTCATGTTTAATAGCTTCATGAATTTCACCATCCGCAATTATACCAAATATTCTGGGAAGGTTTGCGTTGTTGGGACCGAGGACAACTGGATTGTTGCTGTTACAATCAAAATATATATTACAAATAAATTAATGTTTAATAAAAAAAATTAATGTAAGCATTTTACATGTCAGTTGAGTGATTTTGAAATATCTTATTCTAAATCTGCTTATTTACATCTAAGTTTCACTCAGCTGAATAAGTATGCACAGCTTTGTTGCCTGCTGACAGACTGTTCCCTCTCCTGTTAATATTTAACCAGCTGATTCTTTAGTCAGCCTACACTTTATCAGGAAGAAGTTCTGAACTTTACAGAACTGTTGAGTTCCATGCAGATGGAACTGTAACTAGCGTGACAGAAATACCCTGCCTAAAAGGGCTTATTCCTCTCTCTCAGTGATGCAAGGGGGAGGAGGTTGTGTTACTGGCATCAGGAGCACCGGTGACTTCAGCTCTCCACCAGCACTTTCACTGACACAGCAAGTAAACAGCTCTGCTCCCTTTTTCCCAGCCAAGTGTTGGAGGAATGCTGGCAACCAGACATCTGGGTAGAAAACATGATCTACTTCCAGCCTTGCCACCTACCACTGCTGGAACTCAGAGGCTGTGAATTGACAGAGCTCTGGAGAAGTACGTAGCAAGGCTGAGCCACCTGCACAGAGCTGGGTACAAAAGCATGCTAGTACTGTGATTCCCGATTTCTGTACACATGTGTATATGCAAACATGTCAGTACTACTACAGTGCCTCTACACAACTGTATTATCAGTCTAGAGACCTCAGTTGTCACCACCCATTTTGAGACCTTGCCTTAATAAAGCACCAAGAGATACAAGGTATTCACGCAGTAGAAAAGACCGTAGGAAACCTAAGTGTTATTTCCTTTCTATTTGTCTACTAAGACATAACGCAGTGTCAGCCAGAACATGGCTACTACATAATGTTTCAGAAGCTGACATTCTTCTACTCAATTATGAAGTGCAACTTGCACCCACACTAGAAAAATTCTCTTTTATTCTCCATTGACCTATGGGAGGGAGTACAAATGTAAAGAACAAGCTGTGGGACAAGATGCTTTCAGTAATAACTGAAATTATTATTACAAACTTATTAAGGGACATAGCACTGTACTATGAATTTATCTGTATTATTTCTCTACTTCATACTTCATTTTGTTGATACTCAAGCTTTTGGAAAGCAAAAAGGTGCAAAACTACTTTAAAAGGTTATGAAAGAAGGCTGCAAGGGCACTTGCGCTGCTCTTAAGTAAAAAGACCTGACCAGTTATTAACACTGATATCTAAGCAGAGCATCAAAAATTTTCCTGAAATTTTCTGTAGAAGTTACCAGCTGATCCTTTCCCATCATGTACATATAAAGCAGCCAGGACTTTTTCAAGCCATGCAGACGTTAGTTAGGATGAGAACACTGACTGTTTAAAGAAACAGCAATAACATCGTGGAAGGCTCAGTTCTGACATTCCAAATTACCTTCTCTAAAGCATATGCAGATTAACCTGGCAGTTTCTCAGTGTTGGAAAACAAATACAAGAAAGAACCTGCAAGCAGGCTTACTTTCTGCATTCACGTCAAGACTTTGCCTTACCTCTCAATTAAGTCACACAGATAATTGAAAGTATGAACAGCTTCTTCTTTATCTTCATGAAGTGGAAGCCATGATAACCAGTGTGGCAGAACTTCTTCAACATTTATACAGTCAGGCTTGAACTTCATTATCTTTCCTACAGCTGAAATGCAGTTCTCTGTTGCATTGACGTTCTCTTTGGTTTTGGCATCTGGTGACTGAATGACTCTCACCAGCAATGGAAGCGCCTCTAATTGTTAAAGAACACAAGAATGAAGTTAAATGCACAATCAAGTTATATTTTATTAACATCACAAATTCCACATGAGACTACCGCAGGAATTACAAACGGGATTTTTTGTGTCCCAAGCACCGAAATCCAGTCACCCCAATGTCCCACCACTTCTAGGTTCTTCCCTGCTCAATAATCATCATATGAAAAACAGATAGATAAAGCTATGCAAGGAAACACAAGAAAACAGCTACTGAAAAAAATTGGATTTACTTTATAAGTTCAGAAGAACAAAAAAAAAATCTCCCCGTGTCTCTCAATTGGAGTTACGCAATCTACAATATACAAGACATTGTAATGTGTGGTAAAAACAGATAACAAGCATTATCTTTTTAATCTAACAGGTTCTATAAACATGGGATGATGAAAAGCACCGATACAGAGACATTCACATTAATTTGGACTGCAGTGCATGTCTACAATGTATGCCTTCTGTACATCTATTGCTTATGTGCACATATATGAAAATATATATGTACATACACACCTCCCACCACCAAAAGGTGCACTAGGAAAAGCTCGTGGGAGTAATCTTATCTGATGAATCCACCTGGCATGGTTTACATTGTAAAAATCAAACATCAAGGAAAAATGCCAATTTTCTTGCTAGGTTAATAACAATTAGTTTTTCTTCATAGTCATGCGGGTAACCACATGCACACTTCTAAATGAAGACTAATGTCATGTTTTTAGTTACTAGTGTCCATGCAGCCTTCAGAGCACTCTACATGCACCAGGAACAACCGTCCTTGTGTTCTTCTGCTAAAAATACAATGCTAAAGCTGTGAAATTCTGTATCAGCACAGAAAATGGGTTGTGGAATTGTGCAGAAAGCACACTTCAAAATAACTTCAATTAGTGAGGAAGAGCAAGATCTCACACTACTTCATTTTGATGAGTAAGTAGCAGCTTTGCAGTTCACAGTGACACTTGCTATATTAACATCATTGAATTAGATTTTTTGAAGAATTTAGCAGCTATAGAAAAATATGATTAACCCTAAGCTAGATGAGGGTTATCAGCTTTTATGGGGCTGATAAACATTACAGAACTGGAGAAACACTGGTCATCAGACCCACTAGCCTGTGTATTGAATGCAGGATAATGATGCTGGACTTTTCTGCAAAGCAGAATTTGTTTCACAGAAGTCTACAATGTCCAGGCAAACTGAGTCTGCATTTTATACCTCAGGTTTTCATGACTGCTGAAGCTAAATCTAATCTGTGTTTCCTCATACTCCTTAATACTAATAGATGACTCTGTAGGTATGTGTGTCCCTGCAGCCGTAAGATTAGGAGGGCATCAAAATGAATCAGCATAGTCTCCTCCCTACAGCTTAGCAGACAAGTTTTTTTTCTTGTCTAGAAAACAGATCTACTCTCACATAGATGTAGTGGTAGATAATCCCTAAAAAAACCCTTTTGACTATAAAAGGCCATCTTCAATAATAATAACAGTAACAATTTTTTTCCAAGGACAGACTGCTTTGACATCTTGCACCACCAAAAGTTTCAAGGCCACTGATATGATTTAGGAAGAAACACATGCAGCTGATTAATACAATATTCACAGAGAATAGCTGATTATATTCTTCCACCAACACAAGAAATAGAAGCAACGTTGACAGTCACATAAATTGTAACCTTGTAACACCATTTAGAAAGCTACATGATTTGCTGTAGTTTTTCCTTCAATCTTACTTCTTTGTTCTTTACTAATTCTATTTTTAATTATTTTTGTTTCATCATAATGTAGCTCTTGTGCCATTTACAAGTTCTCCCTATATTCCTGTATTTTTTCAACTGACTGCCAAAAATGCTCATGTTAATACATCTGCTTTTTCTGAATAGTATCCAGTCTACATACTGCTACAAACTTGTAATAGAACAGTATGCCAGTGCTATATATTAATCAGTGAAGAAATTAAATTATAAATAAAAGCTCACAAACGATGTTTTCAGTGAAGACAGTAAAACCTATCGGGTAGAAAGCTTCTCATGCCATGGATTTACTTCGTTACTAATCACAGCACATCTTCATCTATTAATATAAATCACAGTTCTTTCATGTACATACAAAATAATTTAAAATACTTTTGAGGTGCCTGTTAAGAAGCTGTATGCTGTAAAGTAAAAAGGTTATTTTATCTAAACAACCAACTAAAGGAGAAGCCAAGTGTCTGGGTTTAATCAAGGATTATTTGTCTAAATACAAAGAAAAGGATCAAAGTTGTTACAAAGTTTAAGTGAGCCAAGGTAAAGTCTAATAAATGAAAAATAAAATTAAACTTCAACAGATGCTAAAAACCTCCAAAACTCCAAAATCAGAACTGTCTTGACCTCAGACTCTACTCCTCTAGCCTTGGGACAAGACATAAAAACCTTATGGAAAAGTTCACAAAAAAACCCCTTTTAGGAAGTATTTTTCTAGACAATTTTAAATTTTAATGGTCTTAATGTTTCACTGCAATGTTTCCCCTCCCCCCGCTTTTTTCTTTTTTTTTTTTTTTTAAGACACCTCATCTTGATTGTCACCATGTGACAGTTACATTTACAGTAACAGTGAAAATTACAACCTCTATTGACATAGGTAAGACTTCTGTTAAAGCCCTAATTTATCCCTATCACATGGTTCTTATTTTCTTACATAATTTAATTCAGCTTTCTTTTAAGATTTATATGAAATACATATTTGAAACAGCTGACTAAATATTTTCTTAAAAAAGGAAAAAAAAACCTCTGATAAGGGATGCTATTTAGTGTGCAAAATTTGCTGACTGGCAAGAAGAGCGCCAGCAGACAACAGCTTCTTTAAATTCAAGATGAATTTGAAGTTTTAGAGAAACTCAAGACATTCAGAAAGAAAGCAGACAAAGTGTTTCTGATAGGCATTATCATCCTCATTTCATTTCTTAGTCACAGAAATCAGGCTCCTTCTTTTTGTATAACTGTAAAGCAAAGAGCCACATTAGCTGTATTCTAGGCTACTCCTTAATACAGGTCACTTGTATGGTTTTTCCAGACATCCAAAGGGTTTTGCATTAATATGTAACTACATTAGTATTAATAAAGAGCAACTATGAGACAGGTGTGTACCAGAAAGTGATTTTTTTATGAAATGAACATTTGCATGTCAGACCATATTTAAAAAAAAAAATATGTAAATCAAGTTTGCTAAGCAGTAAGTGCTGCAACAGAAATGCTACTGAGCAGAACACCATTAAAAGCCCAAGGAATTCAGGTACTTTACCAATCATCACCAGTTTGCCACACAGGTTTATACTGACAATCTATTTCACAACCAAAAGGCGAGCAATTTTTAATATCTTTTTCCCCCCCAGAATCACACATTTAAATAGTTCTATCAGATGCATGTACGTACCTGTGCAAAAGGGACGATAGCTGTCCCCACCAAATTGTGCCATAACTCCAACGCCGTAGGCAGCTGCTTGCCTAACCTCTGGGCTGTTGTCACACATTGACTGCAGCATTGGCCTGAGGAAGTACTCAGCATACTTGAATGAGGAGGGGCTGCAGTGCTCTACAATATCATCAAAAATGCACAGCCCCCACTGCCTGTCTGGCCATGGCCTATGTGGACACTGCATCAAAAACAGGTAACATTTAAGCCACCTTAAAACTGGCAATTTTTGTACAGTCAATGATTACATCAACAGAACAATCATAGTAACAGTGGTCTAGCATTTTTGTTAAAATCTTCCTGGATTAAATTTAATTCTCCAAACACATACTTTTCTGTAGTGTTACTTGCAGCAATACCATAAACAAGACAAAATCCAGGTGAATATCTGAGCTAATTAAAAGAATAATGATTTTAGGCTAAATCCTTTACCTCTATTTCACACTCCGTAACCTATTTCAGTCTCAATTTTCCCCACTAGTCTGCAACACTTTTTTGGCCCTCTTCTTGAAATTCATTTTAGAGAGTATCAGACATTCCCAGGCAAATTAAATTTCCCAAAATAATTGTGTGTGTCAATGATGCTGGGTCTTGCAACACAGAAGTAGTGCAGCAGTGCAGCTGTTCAAAAAGCATAGGGTAACAACTTCATACTTGATCCAGAATAAACCTTTAACTGTCTCAATTTCGTAAAACAATAATTGCTACATTCTATCTACCAAGTTCTCTAAGATTCCAGCATGGAAGGCCTATTAACAGGTCAGAAAAAATAATCAAAGTGAAATGAAAAGAAAGCAAGGTACTTACAATTAGGTTGACAATTAGTGGAAGTAGCCTTTCAAACCATGGCAGTACCTTCTCCTTGTAACTGCTGAATATTGAGTGCAAAATGTCCGATACTTTAGTCAAAATATAAACGTCACTGTCGTCCTGATAAGAAAAGGATACAACTCACATTAAGACTAACGATCTTTAAAATACTGTCACATGAAATGCTAAGGTCTCTAAACTAATGGAATAAAGTTATTTAATAATTTGGTTTTGTAAAACCAATCTTTTTAAGTCCACAATTTTTCAATTTTTGGTCTAATCACAGAATGATAGAATCATAGAATGGTTTGGGTTGGAAGGGCCCTTGAAAGATCATTTAGTCCAACCTCCCTGTCATGGGCAGGGACCTTTCACTAGATCAGGTTCTCAGAGCCCCATCCAACCTGACCTTGAATGCTTCCAGTGATGGGGCATCCACAACTTCTCTGGGCAACCTGGTCCAGTGTCTCAGCACCCTCATCATAAAAAAATTCTTCCTTATGTTCAGTCTAAACCTACCCTCTCTTAGCTTAAAACCGTTGCCCCTTGTCTTGTCACTACAGGCCTTGGTAAAAAGTCTCTCTCTGCCTTTCTTATAAGCCATCTTTAAGTATTGAAAGGCCACAATCAGGTCTCCCCGGAGCCTTCTCTTCTCCAGGCTGAACAACCCCAACTTTCTCAGCCTTTCTTCATAGGAGAGGTACTCCAGCCCTCTGACCATTTCTGTGGCCCTCCTTTGGATCCATTTCAACGGTCCATGTCTTTCTTGTACTGGGGACCCCAGAGCTGGGTTCTCACAAGAGCAGATTAGAGAGGGAGAATCAACTCCCTCGACCTGCTGGCCACGCTTCTTCTTATGCAGCCCAGGAATACAATTGGCTTTCTGGGCTGCGAGCGTACACTGCCGGCTTATGTGCAATTTTTCCATCCACCAGTATCGCGAAGTCCTTCTCCGCAGGGCTGCTCTCAATCCATTCATCCTCCAGTCTGTATTGATATCGGGGATTGCCCCGACCCACATGCAGGACCTTGCACTTGGCCTTGTTGAACTTCACAAGGTTCACATGGGCCCACCTTTTAAGACTGTCCAGGTCCCTCTGGATGGCATCCCTTCCCTCCAGCTCATCAACTGCACCACTCAGGTTGGTGTCATCTGCAAACTTGCTGAGGCTGCACACGATCCTACTACCTATGTTGTTAATGAAGATATTGAACAGTACTGGTCCCAGCAGAGACCCCCGAGGGACACTCCTTGTTACTGATCTCCATTTGGACATTGAGCCACTGAATGCAACTCTTTGGACATGGCCATCAAGCCAGTTCCTTACCCACCAAATAGTCCATCCATCAAATCCATATCTCTCCAGTTTAGTGACAAGGATGTTGTGTGGGACTGTGTCAAAGGCCCTACAGAAGTCCAGACAGATGACATCAGCTGCTCTTCCTTAATCCACCAACGTAGTCACTCCATCATAGAAGCCACAAGATTAGTTGGGCATGATTTGCCCTTTGTGAAGCCCACATCAGCTGCCTCTAATCATCTCCCTGTCTTCCATGTGCCTTGACATAGCTTCCAGGAAAATCTGTTCCATGATCTGACCAGGCACAGAGGGAGACTGACTGGTTGGTAATTCCCAGGGTTCTCCTTTTCACCCTTCTTAAAAATGTAAGTCGATTGCTAGCGCTCAGTTGACTAGGACTTGAAGGTTTGTTTCAGGGACAGAAAAATTCTACCAAGACAAACACTCTCCTGTGCAAATTTACTGCTTCAAATGGATTCCCTTTAGAGAAGACAGAAGGTCCTTTTCCTTTTCTGTACCTTACAGATACCATAAACAAACTTCTATTGAAAAGTAAACAAATAACTGCCTTTGTGGCAAAAGATTGTGGCAAAAATGTAAGTAATATTAATCTTCTCCTCTTATCACTTAACTTCATTTTTCACCTTGCCCAATTAATGCATCAAAGTGTGAAGTAAAGATCTGTAGCTCAGATTCAGCCATCAATTCATACTATATCTGCAAGCAAGGATTGTTCCCTGGACACACTTGTGTTGGGAAAATCCTTTAACTTTGTTTTAGAGCAAGTTCTGTTGTACTCAGTATGGTTCCTTTAATCAGTTTATACTTTGACAGGCAGGGAAAACAGAATACAGCTAGTTTCTGGTCCCTAGTGAGTAACTAATAAGTATTTCTCATGCAACACGCAGCTTCCCACAACTGGATATTTAAACCCTCCCTGGTTAGACAACTTCTGCATTGTCAAGGCATAATTCAAGCAATAACTCTAAAACATACACACAAATGAAAATGGAGGTAGAGAACTGCTGCAGCATGCCACAAGGTCCACCTGGCCTGGTATTGCCCATTTACTAACAGCTGATAACAGATGCTCAGGGGGAAAGCATAACCCTTGCTTAGCGTATGCCTTCTCCTGCCCTCTAAGAAAGCAGCAGTTTAGTTATCGCCTAAGCTAGGGCTGTATCTGGATGTCTTGCTGAAACGACTGTTTGAGTATCTTTCATGACTTCTGTACTCCCTTATATTTCTGCTGCCTTGAGGTAAGGGCTACATAAACATATTCTGGGACCAAAGGTGTATAACGAAATATTACTCATTACCATACATTAATTCTGTCCATATGGCAAGTGACATTCTGGTCCCACTCCTCCTTTCACAGGGTAATGCAGACAAGTCTTCCTTGCAAAGCATTTTTAAAAAAGCCTTGCAAC
The DNA here is from genome assembly GCF_013368605.1 of Nyctibius grandis. NCBI lineage: Eukaryota > Metazoa > Chordata > Aves > Nyctibiiformes > Nyctibiidae > Nyctibius > Nyctibius grandis. The sequence goes on from NC_090659.1 coordinate 65,996,601, forward strand.
TCTGTTGCAGAGTACGGATTCAGCTTTTCTGAAACTGCTGCTTGCTAGCATTTTCTCTTATTATCAGTACAGAGTGACACATAAGAAAAAAATATAACAAACCACCTAACTCACTGTCTACAAGAATGAACAGTGAACATTATAAATAAGAAAGGGAGAAAAATCAGGAAAGGCTCTTGGCTCAGAACTTGAGTTTTTTTTATTTTTTGATCCCAAGCAGTAGGTAGTTGCCAAAAATCTATCCTTTTGAACACTGGCCTAACGTTCCCAAAGGAAAGGGGCTCAAGAATGGCATTTTTATTTAAAAAAAGTATTTACATATGGGTGCATGATATATTCTGGAGTCTGCACACAGGTTAAACTCATGTAAACAAGCTTCACCATTCATCTACACAAGCTTCACACCTGCACTGTATGGCAAAAAAATTTCCTAGTTCTTAAATTTACTCAGTATCCTTTATATTTGACGTTATAACCAGCAGTGACTACTTATTCTTTATTACTCTCTTCATACCAATAATGATTTAATAAAACTATCATATCTCTTCTACAATCACCTCCACTTCAAACTAAAAAGTCAGTTCGGTATCTTAGCGGGTGAGTAGTCACTTCGGTATTCTCTCATAAGCAAACACATTATGTCAGCTATTCATCCCGCTGCCCTCCTTTGATACTATTTTAGGTCTATTCTTTTTGAGACAGGCTCCTGACCTGACGCATCAGAGGTCTAGGTGTCAGAGGTATGCTCAAGGTTAAGAGCCACCTAGGTCATAAGGCACAAAGAAAAGTAAGTCAGCAGGGCTAGGCCTTAGATTATCACTGATACGGCATTTGACAGCAGACTATTTAAAGTCATCTAAGAATTGTTTCAGAGGATAAACAAAATGAAGAGCTATATCCTGAACTTATTCCTTCAGTATACTGGACAAGGAAACCTTTCATCTTTTCTTATTCACACATGTAGCGTGATCCATTTCTTACTGGAAGTTTTGAAGGAATATGGTAACAGAACATTCTGACAGGAAGAAATAATTATGAGGATGCACTATGCTTTAACTGAGCAGCATAGCATATGTGCTATGGAAGTGCTCACCAAGTCACTTTCCATCATTTATCAGCAGTCCTGGCTAACCAGGGAGGTCCCAGTGGACTGGAGGTTAGCAAATGTGACGCCCATCTACAAGAAGGGCCGTAAGGAGGAAATGGGGAACTACAGACCTGTCAGTCTGACCTTGGTGCCAGGGAATATTATGGAGCAGATCATCCTGAGTGCCATCATGGGGCACGTACAGGACAACCAGGCGATCAGGCCCAGTCAGCATGGGTTTAGGAAAGGCAGGTCTTGCTTGACTAACCTCATCTCCTTCTATGGCAAGGTGACCCACTTAGTGGATGAGAGAAAGGCTGTGGATGTTGTCTACCTGGACTTCAGTAAAGCCTTTGACACCATTTCCCACAGCATTCTCTTGGAGAAACTGGCTGCTCATGGCTTGGATGGGCGTATGCTTTGCTAGGTAAAAAACTGGCTGGATGGCCGGGCCCAAAGAGTTGTGGTGAATGGAGTTAAATCCAGTTAGCAGCCGGTCACAAGTGGTGTTCCCCAGGGCTTAGTACTAGGTCCAGTTCTCTTTTTATCTTTATCAATGATCTGGACAAGGGGATCGTGTGTACCCTCCGTAAGTTCGCAGATGACACCAAGTTGGGGGGGAGTGTTGATCTGCTTGAGGGGAGGAAGGCTCTGCAGAGGGATCTCGACAGGCTGGATTGATGGGCCGAGGCCAATTGTATGAGGTTCAACAAGGCCAAGTGTTGGGTCCTGCACTTGGGGCACAACAACCCCATGCACCGCTACAGGCTGGTGGAAGAGTGGCTGGAAAGATGCCTGGTGGAAAAGGACCTGGAGGTGTTGATCGACAGCCAGCTGAATATGAGCCAGCAGTGTGCCCAGGTGGCCAAGAAGGCCAACAGCATCCTGGCTTGTATCAGAAATAGTGCGGCCAGCAGGACTAGGGAAGTGATCGTCCCCCTGTACTCGGCACTGGTGAGGCTGTACCTCAAATACTGTGTTCAGTTTTGGGCCCCTCACTAGAAGAAAGACATTGAGGTGCTGGAGCGAGTCCAGAGAAGGGCAACGAAGCTGGTGAAGGGTCTAGAGCACAAGGCTTATGAGAAGGGGCTGAGGGAACTGAGGTTGTTCAGTCTGGAGAAAAGGAGGCTGAGGGGGGGAGACCTTATTCCTCTCTACAACTACCTGAAAGGAGGTTGTAAGTGAGGTGGGTGTCAGTCTCTTCTCCCAGGTAACAAGCAATCGAATGAGAGGAAACAGGCTCAAGTTGTGCCAGGAGAGGTATAGACTGGATATCAGGAAAAATTTCTTCACTGAAAGGGTTATCAAGCATTGGAACAGGCTGCCCAGGGAAGTGGGGGAGTCACCATCCCTGGAGGTATTTTAAAGACATATAGATGTGGTGCTCAGGGACATGGTTTAGTGGTGGACTTGGCAGTGTTAGGTTAACGGCTGGACTTGATGATCTTAAAGGTTCTTTCCAACCAAAACGATTCTGTGATTCTATGATTCTATATCTGTGTAATGTATTCCCACCCTAGTGCTTTATAAGTGGAAAACCTCCCCAAACCAACTTACTTCATCTTGTAATGACTCTTCAACTTGTTCATCATAGTCTTCATCTTGTCTTTTCACTAAATTAAAAAACAAATATTAAACCATTACATTTCCACAAGTGCGTAAGAAGCCTGTGAAAGGGAAAAAATGATGCAGGAACAAATTTAGAAAATAGGAAACTGAAGATGCAACCAGAATTTTCTGTCTTTCAGAAGCTTCAAAGAGCTTTCACAGAAAAACAAGAAGTATAATGAGACAACTCAGTTTAGGAACGTGTAAAAGTGCATGAAATGGAAATAAACACACCAGCTTTATGAGACCTGCAAAGACTTCAGATGTAAAACACCACAGAAATAACAACACTGTAGACATATGCACTGTCTTCAAGTAAATCTGTCCATCAACTTTTAATTAAACTATAGTATTTCTGGAAGTGATGCCATCTTCATCCTCCTAGAGCTTACAAATGTAACTCATGGATTCTGTTGTTTCAAAGCCCAATTATATTACATAAATATGCAAATTAAAGAAATCTGAACTAAGTTTTTTTTGTGTTCAGAAATTATTAGGAATTCTGCTTTAAAGAACAGTCGTTATCACTTGTCAACAGGCGTTTGTGTTAACTTACCCTGTCTTAATTCTTGATTTTTAAAGTGCTCTTCTAGTTTTCCTTTCAATATTCCTCCAAGTTCTTCAAAGTGTTCGTTGTTAAGGCATCCATCTCCCATCACCTCAATGCACTAGTGAAATAAAATGATCAGGTTTTCAGCTTTAAGTTACATGAGCAGTCTCAATGAAATCTAAGCACATAGAATATTGATACATGCTCTGCTTTAAGTGATCATTAGCAGAAATAATACTAATAGAACATTCATACTGTAATCAATACTCAAATTATACAAGTAAGGCATAGTCCCACTGTACATTTCATGCACATAACTTCAGTGGTTTGCCGTTAAAATGAACAAATTCGGTAATTATTTTAGGTTAATACTTTGGTATTTGCGTTCTTGCAAAAAAAGTACAACTAAGTTTTTCAATCAGCTATAACAACATTTACAGCCAAACCAAAATTCATGTAGAGGAAGCCCTGCAGTTCTTCCAGACATTTAAATGAACATCAAACACATGTCCTTTCTTACCGTAAAAAGCTATGAACAGTAACACAAAATTTGTAAGCAAGTTACCTTTGCAAAAGAATGCATTATTTCTGAGAGAACATCTGAATCTGGTTCTGTCCCAATGGCTTTGATGAGCGCATCACACATGAAGTGCCACATCTGTGTGAGGTACTCTGGCCCACGAACTCTAGCACATTCAAGAAGGAGGGGCATCGATTCTGCCGCTGCCACTCGAACACGTTTTTGTTATTAAGGAAATAAAACAATCAAGGCCCACAACAAGTGCTTAGAATTTAAGCACTCACCACCATAATGAAGTTATTGTTTTCTACCTGAAATTGATTTTTTTTATTACAGTCCAGTGCATTTGATTTCTTAATTAGGTACAGATTAAGATCATAAAAAATTAAACTGCTTGCTGTTTAAAAGTTGTTTCAAGCCTCTTTCAGGCCATGACAGAAAAGCTGTTCAAGTTCTCCTTCACTTTGTTGGCACAAACATCACTTTTCTCTACTGTTTGCTTTTAACGTTAGAGACATGCTTACTTAAAAAGAAACTAGGGGAAAAAGTAGGATACATTGCCTAAAATAGTGTGTAAAACAACATTCTCGTAAACAATTTCTGCTATAGAGCAACAGAATATTTTAACACTAGCACTTTCAATTAATTTAGGAAAAGAGTAAGCACGACTTTGATTCTCCCAAACTAAGTTTCCATTTTCACAGTAGAATTCGTTAACAGGATATCATCATGGAAATAGAACTTCAGCAAGGGAACCATCAGCTTTACAACTTGTTCTGTGTACTCCACGAATCCTTCTTTTAGCTCTTTTGCATAGCAAACCTGGAACACAAAGCATGGAAATGCCACCTTTAAGGGAAAATACTGTTACTAATATTTTTCAACTATGTAATGGTGAGAAAGATAGCTAAAAGTTTAAGTTTAATTTATTTTAAAAACCAAGCAATAATCCATTCACCTACTCCCCTCTCCACTGTGGTTTTTTTAAGAAACCCTGACAGCAGCTTGAATTCTCACTCTTAGTACATGCATGTATTTTTCAAACCGAATTCAGAAACAAATATTTGCAAAAAGGAACTACTCTTTAAGATCTCCAATTCCTTAAAAGTTTCGCTAACAAAGGAAAACTATCTGTTTATCTTAAAAATTGAAACGCCAAACTAAAGAAACTATTTTTTTATCAAGTAAGCCAATGCAATGAAGTGTTTGAAATCCAAACTTAACACTATCACCGAAGAAAAACAGAACTATTTCATTTGATACTATAAAGAATATTTTCGCTACAGATTTTGGCTTCAGACTCGATTGTCCAGCAATACATAGAACACCAAAACTGTCCTATTACTCACCAGCATCTGGCATGCAGTTGCTTTTTCTTCAAGGCCTGCAGTTTTAATTCCAAAACTTTGCTGATCTCCTAGGTTTACAAATTCCCAACCATCATCATCACTCATATTCTCCATATCTTGTGCTGTTTTATAGAAGGGGAGGACAAAAAAAAAATATCTAAAAGTGCTACAAAAGCATTTGTTTCTGTATTTGTTCAAGCAAAACATTATCTTAAACCTACTGTCTAAAAGAGCTACTTCAGGTTTAATGGATGCAGTCTTCATTAAAGGTCCCATGACAACAGGAAGGTACTGCTGAAATTCCTTTCCAAGAATTTTACACATTCTGGCCCATGCTGAGATCATGTAAGAAATCTATAAAAGAGAAGAGAGTCAAAATTTTCATGTCCCACATTTTATTTTAATGCACACTTAAAAGGAAAGCATAAAGGAAGAACATTACACAATAGCATTTTTTAAAATAATGTCAGCAGTGCATAAAACTTATTTCAAAGAGAACTCATCCAATATGCAATCCATATAAAAATGCATCTTCAAAAGCTGCCCAAGACTTTATTTGTAACAACGCATTGACAGTACCTTTGATCAAAGTTGTTATACATGTAAAAATGCAACAGTATAGGATGTACTTATAATGCAATCATGACTGTCTTGAAAAGTAAATTTCTTTCTGAAATGAATAATTTCCTGAATTTAAACGATACTACTGAGCTACATTCCTGAAAATAGCAAGTAGAGCAAAAACGAGTGCAGTGCTGTTTTTTCAGAGCAGTATTTGTTTTCAGATGCACAAGTCAAAATAGCGCTCCACTCACAAGAACAGCTGTCTAACAAGTCTTGTTGAACTATTTATAAGAAGGTGACAGCAAGGGAATAGGTCATACAATGCAAAACAAAGTAGTTGCTAATAGACAAGGAACTATGACCAACATGCTGAAATTTCTTCAGCAAATATAGGTCCTGGAAGTCTCATTTCGTAAACACACTTCTGTGAAAGATTCTAAGGCCATCTTAGTGCAATCAATCTCAATTTTTGTAAGACATGCTGAACAATTAGTCTGAAGGTGTAATTACGTGGGGGAAGGGGCAGAAACGACACATGTACAAGGAAGGTGTTTCAGTACTAGCCAACGAGCTATGCACTATAAAGACACAATTTTAGCATACCTGTGGATCATCATCTTCTAGATCACTGAAGTCTGTTTGTGTCTTCAATAACAGCTGCATTACATCTGATGCATCTTGCATAAACTAGATATAGGAAACAACTATATGTTTTTAAAGGCAAATTAAGACAGCACTTTTCAGAGACTTAAATGTTCACTTTAATTGCTCGGTGTTAAGTCCAACACACTATGAAGACACAAGCTAAAGCTGGAAATAGACTGAAATGTGGATAAAAGTGAAAACACAATTTCTTTTTCTGGAAGCATCACCAAGTCATTCTTGTCTTAAGCTTCACTGTACCTCTGTTCACATACTTGAAAGCAGAGGACGATTTAAATAAAACACTACATAAATAAATACTAATACTCACAGAAAATATCTGATAATTCTAACTTCCCCAGATTATACCCTAGTCACTATTTTGATTCCTTTATGGAACTGGGATAAAAGCTGACAGTATGAGCTACTTACCCATGAGCTAGTAACATTTTAGGTCACATTAGATGCCCCAATGATGTTATACCTACCCTCTTCTCACTCCCCATATTCCCAGTAGTCCTCCAAGAATGATTTATTAAACATCAGTTATGTTTAAAATCTGTTTAAAATTTAGTTGCATGAATAGTAAGTTTACTAGCAGTCCTTCTAAGTCAAAGGAAAGGGCTGGTAATTTGGCAGGGGGCTATTAGTATTTTCGTACTGCATACATCACATTATTTGGAGAAAGTCCAGAGGAGGGCCACAAAGATGATCAGAGGGCTGGAGCACCTCTCCTATGAAGAGAGGCTGAGAGAGTTGGGGCTCTTCAGCGCGGAGAAGAGAAAGCTCCAGGGAGACCTTATAGCAGCCTTCCAGTATCTGAAGGGGGCCTACAGGAAAGCTGGAGAGGGGCTTTTTACAAGGGCAAGTAGTGACAGGATGAGGGGGAATGGTTTTAAACTGAGAGAGGGTAGATTTAGATTAGATATTAGGAAGAAATTCTTGACTGTGAGGGTGGTGAGACACTGGAACAGGCTGCCCAGAGAAGCTGTGGATGCCCCCTCCCTGGCAGTGTTCAAAGCCAGGTTGGATGGGGCTTTGAGCAGCCTGGTCTAGTGGAAGGTGTCCCTGCCCATGGCAGGGGGGCTGGAACTAGATGATCTTTAAGGCCCCTTCCAACTCAAACCATTCTATGATCCTATGATTCGCTTTGAAGTGTGATTTTCTGTTTTCTTCACCCAATAAAATGAAAATCTGTAAACTGTAATGCAAACTTGATATCAGAACATCACTTAGACTCTTATATAGCCCTTCACAGTTGTTTCTCACAACTTTTAGAGACATATGTTTTAACCAACTTATCAAAAAAAATCCCTCACAACAAACAAGTACTTCAAGTTCTACTACAAGCACATTTAAACTTTTTCAGGCATCCACGTACAAAAATTATGCTAAGTTTCCTTTGAACTACATATATTTTATCCACCATTCTGACACTGCCTAAATGAGATGCTCCCGTATTTCTCTTAAGGCAAAAAAAAACAAACAAAAAATGCTTGCTTTCAACAATGTTCAGTGTGAGAATAACTTAAGCTGTAGTGTTTTCGTAAGATTCTGTTGTGAATTTGTGAATCTAAACAGCAAGGCAGTCGCCTCAGAAATTAGAACACTAAGAAAAGCATAGAAATCAGCAACAACATAGCTATACGTTTAACAAGTGAATATATTAATTCAATGTTAACAATGTAAAAAACAAAGGCATTTTAAAATATATTTAGATCATTAGATAAGAGCAAAGCTTACCTTTTCTTTACCAACAGCAAGACCAATTAGGCTGATGCATTCAATAGTCTTTCCTCGTAAAAGTCTTAATTCCTTCTGAACAGCATTCTCAACAATGTGTTTTAAAGAGGGCATAAATAAGTCATAGTAGGGAACAAACTTCTCCTCTGCTGTATCTGCAACTGATGCAATTGAAGTCACAACTTGCTCCAAAACTAGCTTAGTGCCTTTCTGTATCAACTTGGAAAGAGGAAGAATAAAGTGTTATATTTCTAAAGTACATATGTTACTTAAAAGCATGCCAAATAAAAATCTGCTCTTGTATGTATCCTAATTCTTGTCAGTTTAGACCAACATCAGACGATGTATATTCTGGCTTATTTCACAGGTCTTAGTTCTGCTATACTTATCCTTCGTATATGACAAGGCTACCTTCCATGAAACAATTTGTTCAGTATATTATACCTCTTGTAATTTTATCACCATAGTGGAATGAAGATGCTTCACTAGATTATCCAAATATGGAATAAGCAGTGACTTGGGACAATCTTCAGTGAAGTTTATGAGTGCTGCAGCTGCATGGGCTTGAACACGCTGGTTGCCTTGATCCTCCATGGTTTGCAGAAGAGCTGCTATCACCTGCAAAAGAAATGTTTATTTTCAGAACAAGTTTCTGAAGGGGACATAGTTTTACCACTATATATATATTTTTTTTTTACTGTTCTACTACTTGCCTTCTCATGAAATTTCTTTTGAAAACCAGGTGCGAAGTCAGTTGCCATTTGTCCGATAGCATTACAAGCGGCGTATCTTACTCTTGGATGCTGAAAAAGTATTTCCCTCAAATAGTTAACAAGTAGTCATGAGAGCAGAAATGAAAACATTTTGAAATAATTAATAGAATTATACTCACAGGATCTTGAAGGAAAAGCAAAACGAAATTAACTATCTCATTTAAAATTCCCTCCATCTGTTGGTGGCAACCTTCTCCAATGGCTGAGAGAGCCATCAAGCCAGCATACCTGTATTTCCAGTCAGCTACAGAAGAGTAAAAATGAAAGTAAATGTGTTATTCATTCTGGAAACTAAAAAGCACCACAAAGACAAATCACTCTTTTTGGGCGGGGGGGGGCAGGGCAGGTTCAGAAGGAAGAAGAATGAAGAATAGGAGAGGGAAGGGAAATTGATCTACTTGATTTGTTAAATACTTTTCATGTTTCCTCATACATACAATTCCAGAGATGCACAAAAATGTGAGTATCTAATCCAGGCCAAATCCAGACCTAGAAAAGAGAATTCTTAACTGCTGATAAAAGTATGTACATAGTACTAACACCTGGGAACTGCATTTTAATTAAATGAGCTACCCAAGGAAGCATCAGGACAGTATTTCTTTTTCCCTCTCCCACTTTTTTTTTTTTTTAATAGTACCAGAACAGCCTATACCTTCCTCTTTGGGGCAGGAGGGGAAAAAGGTCTAGTGAACCAAACAATATCTAAGTTTAAAACAAATAAATAATCAGTACTAAACTCTTCAGCAGTCTCCCCAAGACTGTTTAAGAACAGTAACATTCCATTTAGGGATGTAGGCTTCCTCGCCTTCAAGTCCTATTAGCCTATTCTCAGCTAGTGGGTATTGTTGAAATGGATCTTCCATGCCCCTCTCCTTTTTTCTTTAGGCAAGGGAAACAGATGAGAAACTCCGATTTCTTTTATTTATTTTTTTTTACAAAATCTTTCTCTGTTCTAGAAACCACGGGGATTACAGAAGAGAAAACCAGAAGAACAAACAGGTTTGTCAAATGACCTGTGGGAAAGGCATGTAACAGAACTTCTTTCCCAAAGTAATGCAAGATTTCATTATTGCTGGTAACATATTAAATTCCTGTCATGAGGAACACCACAGTTCAGACACTGGAATCCTGACACTCAAGCTTCTGTTTGATCAGGATGAGATGAAATATCATCTTGACAGAAGGTACAGTGAAGAAGCAGTTTATTTTGTCCTATTTAAGTTCATTGGATGTTCCTAGTTAAGCTTGCACCTCTTGTTACTCTCACTGTATTACTACTAGCATGCATTCCAGACTTGAAATTAATGGTACTACAAAATGAAATGCAATCATGTTTGGACCATCAGGCTACCCAATCCAAAACCAGAAGTTTTAAATTATTATTTCAATAAACACTTCTGAGAAAAGCGGTGGGGATAGGAGAAGGGAAAGTTTGATTCCTGAGAGTATTGATGATGTTTTAATCTAAATGACTTCATCTTTCCTCCCAACTCCCCACCAGTGAGAGCCTCTGAACCAAACAATACCTCTTGCATTTCCATTTTCCAAAGAGTACTAATGGTTATGGAAAGCTCTGACCCAGCAAAAAAAAAGCATCAGGCATCAACTGCATGACTTCTCACCTTCACAGGAGTCAGGTCTTACAGCCATTAGACTCCACACCTTTCTGTGGGTACTACAAAACCAGGCATTTACTAGCCTTGAAGCTATTAACACTGAAGAGTCAGGTTAATCCGTTTCCTTAATAAAACTTTCTTTACAGAAAAACTTCATTCCAAACAGACTTTATAAGTGTTCACACTCTGCAGGTGGTACCTTGAGTAGCCCTATGTTCCATATCCAACATGGTAACAGGCTTTTTTGGACTGGGTTTTAAATCATGAAGGTAGGAAAAGTACACAGAACTTTTACATTATCTTCTACTTCAAAGGCTCAAAGCACAGGTCAAATGAAAGCACATGCAACAAACGCACAATATTCTTTTGAATGATTGCCTGAGCAAGCATTACAGGTATTTTAAGAGGAAAAGCAGCATACAAAGCAACTGATAAGAATACATGGAACCACCTCATGAAACAAATATTAAAGTCAGCATACCAAAAGACAGCCAGCCCACCAGAGACTTCTGTATTTTGGTCCATCAAATTACAGGGAAAAAAAAAAGAACAAGTTTTCCTCTATGAACTGTAATGTATTAAAATTTCACTTAAATGCAGCACTTCTGGAGAAGCAAAAAAACTGAGGTACAGAGTAACAGGTGGCAGCTTAGGCACACTTAAGGTACTGTGAGGCACTGTATAGGGATTTAGAGAGAATATTCTAAAGTAAAAAAAAAGCTTTCCCTTATTTGTATTTGATTCACAGACTGTGAGTTTTAAAAAAATTTACTGTTTTGTTTCTGACATATCTGTTCAGCTGTCCATGTTCCAGAAAAATGTTGTAATGCACTGTATATGAGTTTACTAAATCACAGTCTAAGAAAAGGTATAAACTTCCAAGTTCATAGCATTTACAGGTTTTGTTGCTGAAATCAAAAGTGGAAGTGTATAAAAACATATCAAGTAGCTAAACATGAAGATTTAAGAGGTATCAAAGTTCCTGGAAAGGACAGAATTGTAAAAAAAAGAAAATGCATTTACTTACGATTCTGAAGCATTTGCATAATGTGTTCTTTAATCATAGGTAAAACAAGTTTTCCCCCAAGGCCACACGCCATCCTGTCCAGTGCACTCTCACCAGCAACTGCATTGCTAAATATCAGTTACAGAAATATCAGTGGTTTGATATCTACAATAAAACAAACAGTTCAACAAGGCACAGAAGTGCCCTTTCCTGCAGTTCTAGTCTTCAAACTTTTGCCATCTGAATACACATGAGCATCCATAAGTAAAAGCATACCCAAACCTAAAAGCACACACACCAGTCACAAAATATTTATTTACCCTTTACCTAAACATTTATTATCTGTAGCCCATTGATTAAGTCTAGTACCAAAGAAACTTGGGCCTTACTAGCAGTGAAGGAAGGTATAGACTCAATTTCGCAACAATTACACATACCTAGAAAGATGAAACTAAATTTGCAATGAATTAAGCAATAATACTGGCCATCATCTTTTTGTCATGAGAACACAAACCAGTTCAGACTTGCTATGAAACAGGTGAACCAGCAGAATTCAAGCTTAGGCACATAAGAGACCTTTCTTGCATGGCTGCAGTACCAGTACTGTGGTAGCATATTCTCTTGCCAATGACTCAGGCAGAAAACATCCAGTCCAGGTGAGGAATTTGTGACCCTCAGCCAGTTCCAGAATTGAGAACAGCCAAACATTATCTGTGTAAAGTGACTTGTTCCACCCAACAGAATTATTCCCTACAGAAAAGCAAGAAAGTTTCCAGGACACAGATAACTACTGTTACAGTCTGGGTATGGCTAGCACTGTAATAACACAAGGTCATTACAGTCCATCCTAGACACCCATGCTGATGGAAAAGCTGAAAGGGATAAACATTCCTCTTCTTTCAAGTATCAGTCAGCTGGGTCAGAAATAGAGGCCTTCAAACTATTATGCGTGAATCCCCAAGTCTCATGACAAACCATAAACAGTCTAGAAATTCACATGCTGTGAACAAAGGTGTTCCCACAAAGATATTGACAATATTGTATTTGTTGTTCAGATCAGTCATGTTCAAATAAACAGACACATCATCATCAGGACATCAGAGCATGGGCACACAGGTTTAGACTGGAGCAAACTCACGAAAGTTAATGGCAGCTTCCATCTGAAATTACATTCTTTGAGCTCTTTCCTCCCACCATTAATTCATACATTCAGTTTGAGGAAATAAAGATAGTTTATCTTAGAAGAATGACCACAAACCTCCCTGCAATGTTTGCCAGGCTTTTGCCAGGAGAAGAGGAAGTTGGATTAACCTTTCCTCCTTTAGAATTTCACTGCTCTATGAAGTCAGAGCAACAAAAAACTGGAAATGCTAAAATATTCCCTGCTGCTTTTGTGTAGGCTGACTCACATCCCCCTTAGTCAGATCCGAACACACCCTAATTAGGCTTCAGCTTGATGATCATTAGCCTCTTTCTTGGACTGCACAGAAATTCCAGTCTTCTTATGAAGCTAGAAAGACTCAAGCACCAGAAGATGTTAGCTGGCACATCAGCTTATCAACAACTCTCCACAAAGGTGAACTTCAGTGGTGGGAAACACAGAGTAACATGAATGAACCTGCTAAAAGAAAAAACTAACACCACACACACAATCACCAGAGACTTGCTGATGTCCAGTATTTTGTGTCTAAGCCTCAAGCTCTCCTGTTACTTCAAGGGACAAAGGAGCTACGTTTCTGCTTTAGGCTAAGGTTGCCAAGCGTAACTTGTTTTCTGATCTTTGCTCACTCTACTTGCAACTTATAACAAAAGAGGAAATTTTTCACTCTAAAATCCACAAGCAGCTAATTTGTGTTTAGAAGAACAAAGTTACTCTGCTGACAATATGAACAAAATTGTCATGCCTCAAGTGGTTGATGCAGAGTACTTACTAAGTTGCCTAAAGTAGGCCATCTGAATGAACTTCTACACCCTGAAAGGCTTCATGTGAATTTGAACTTTAATATTCTATTCCCCCTTGAAATGTAGCTGAATGAAAATACTCAAATACTTGACAAACCTGAATGCAGTGGTATCTGACAGTTCAACCTGTATGGCAAAATTTCAAAGCTGAGGAAATGGAACAGGTTGAAACGGTCTGGTCTACCATGTGAGAGGGGGAAGAAAGGACAGCTTACTTTCAATTCCATAATCAAGGGGAACAAAAAATGTATTCCAAGTCAAGCAGGGATTAAACAGGTTCTTCCATAAATTCCTACGTATCGGTTTTGCAAGTGTCTTTACATGCCTGATATCTAGTATAAGTCGCTATACAGTTTCAAATTGTTTCACAACACTAATTACTTCTGAGACTCGAAGGAAATGCCAGATGTGACAAAAAAGCACCTAGGCTGGCAAATGAACATCCCTGTCTTTACAAAAGCGTGGAGATAGTTATCTCCTACACATTTCTGCTTTCTCCTACTTCATTTTAACTGTAGGTGGACAAGAGCAGATGTAACAGGATGCTGTGGACAAACCACTGTCATTCTAGTGAAAAGTTGGAGCAAGCTACAAAGCACACAGGAATAAGCAAACCAGAAAGACTGGACATCTTTAGTAGATCTTTCTCACCTAAGACACAACAAGATAAGCTACTGCTAGCCATACCAAGGGATTTAAAGTAGTAGCAAAAACATAATATTTTTGAGCTAGATGAAATCCAGCAAAGAATTCCACCATGCATTCTGATGTCCTTTCAAAGGTAGGCAGCTTTTTTCTTCAACACCACCTTTTCAAGGGCATAGATACAGAAAAATATGAAGAGATTGGTTGTAGATGATTAAACAGGTCAGTATCCTTCAGCTTTGGTTCCAGCTACCTGCAGGATAAGCCCTCGATTTAACGGGTTAGGAAGCACCAACCTCAGAACTGAGTAACATAAATGACAGAAGAAACAAAAGTTTGAAAAGTTAAAACAGTGCAAAACAGCAGTTTTTCACTGGATATGCAGCTTGTAGAAATAAATTACGGCAATACATGAATATTGAAAGAATCTCCTTACTTGCTGAACAGTACCCAAATAACCTACGTATAAACTGTCTGAGAACAGTCATATACACTGCTAATGACCTAGGGAACAAAATTAGAAGAGTTACTTGAGTAAAGAAAAAGTAATGCACTGCAGTCATTTGCATCCTGCACTTAAAATCTGCCTTCAGCCACACAGTATTGATAATATACTGAAACAACTAGTTTCATAATTACCTGTCAAAATCATCATCTTCAAGCTCATCTGCATTTGCCCAATCTTCATCTTCTTCCAAGTCAACCATCATTGCTAACATTTGAGGAACTGTAAAAAGTAAGTTTTAAACTCAGGTTGCTTTCTTAAAATGGATTCTCAAATAACAAGCATAAATTTTAAGTTTTTCCCTTTCAAAAAAATAACTGAAGGAAAATAACTCTTCTTCCAGTAGCAGATAGCCAAGTCTGTCAAACTGCATCAGCCAATAATTCAGAACAGATTTTCAGAAAAGTATTTTCAGAACATTCAAATTGAGAGCAAAAAAAAGTTGAGTGTATTTCTCACCAAGACTCATAGTGCAATGCAAGACTTTTTTAAATCATGAAGATTGTAAAAAGTAAATTCCTTAATAAAGTCTAAGTTCCTTGTAAGAGTCAAAAGTAGCATTATATCCTTTAAGAACTCAGATATACTTCATTCATTTTGCTGAAACTCTGACACCATCCTTTGAATATTTACTGATGAAAGAGACTCTTCACTATGGAAGAATATTACTCAACCCTTAGCTTTACTAACATGATAAATTTTGTTAACTATATGTACAGTGGTCACTTAGCATAAAGCTTTACTTTTACAATAAGGTAATGGTTTAGAACTTGATATTTTTCCCCATTTAATGTAAATTTTTGTTTTGTATCATGAAAATATTTTGCACATAATCCACAAGTTTTCTACTTCTACCTCTGTAGATTGATTCTGTCTGCTCTTCTCAGTATAAGTCGTTATACAGCCTATTACACAATCTTTATCATAACGTTCAACTACTATTCAATGAGCAACACCTATTCTTCCGAGTTTTTCTCACAGGAGGAAGGAGTGCAGTGATTTGTCTGTTGTAAGCCTGCCTGTTCCTGTGCACTTCAGAAGCCCAAGGGGTGGAAAGTATACCTTGCACCTTCAGAGCAAAGTAAGGTGCTCTTGAGTATCCTTTACTTCGTATTACACTAACCACTCAGAGCAGTCGTTTGAATCCAACATCATTTATGCAAAAAAGCTTCACTTTGCCCTGGAAACAAAAAGTTTTCAGTCAAATACTCAACCTTTGAGCTTTAAGAATCTTTTTAGGACAGCCCACCACACATCTTGAAGACAGGCATCATAGTCAACTGTCCTTTACAGCAACAGGCATCAGTAGTCCAGGCTGCTGCTGAGATTTACTGCAACTGATTAGGTATACTGCAACTGGTGAACTTCATAATATACTTACACTACTGTAATCTAGGACAGAGGCACAACCCTAAGCAAGCTCATATCACCATACATCTGGACAGATGAGAAGCTTCTGGTTAACTGATGACAGAAGAAAATATTGCTCACTGACAGTATTGTGGGGCAAGTATCAAGAAAAGATCAAATTATGGATTGATTTCCTTGATGTGGCTACGTATCTTCAGCCAGAGATTATACCATAGCTGCGAAAACTTTCAGAGAGCTTTTATATACATATCAAGATAACTTAATGGACACTATGAACTCTCTAGCGTGATGCCCACATGTCAGAATTCTATATACTTACTAGTCACTGAAAAGAATTTCCTCAAAAAACAAGTATTATAGCCCAGAAGCTTTTCAGACACAGACGTTCATAAGCACACACATGAAAACAATGTATCGTCACACCTCTGAAATATGGAAGTCAACCATCATCTGCCACAAATGCTATGCGGTTCCAAAAATTGAGGTCACAGTGTTCGTTGCTATTAACAAGCAAGGTTGAGAACAGTCATCCAAAGCTGTCTGGCCATCATTATACCCAGAACCCACAAAAGCTTGTACACATGTTGTTTCTTCTTGATGTTTAATATGAATGCAGTTGCCAGTAAGTATAGTTTCTAAAGAATTTTTTTTAAATGTAGAGTTGTGCATTAAAGTTCAACATTGTCCTGACAAGCTCTCAAAATTTAACTACTGCCAATACATAGACTGTTCACAAACAAGTTAAGGATGATCCCACTAAGCCTGCTTCTTGTCAAAGCACGCCATGACTCTCCGTTTTCTGGAGACTGAGCAAAACTACAGCCAAAGATCGGCTGCTGCTCTAATTTCTAGGGAAAGAG
This sequence comes from Nyctibius grandis, assembly GCF_013368605.1. Classification (NCBI taxonomy): domain Eukaryota; kingdom Metazoa; phylum Chordata; class Aves; order Nyctibiiformes; family Nyctibiidae; genus Nyctibius; species Nyctibius grandis. The sequence goes on from NC_090659.1 coordinate 66,013,402, forward strand.
CAATAAAACACACTGCTATCTTGAATACTGAGCTCAAGGAGGGAAGTCTGCACCCAAACAGAATTCCTGAGCAGAAAACCGGTACACAGGACACAGATTTACTCCTAAACCAGCATCATGTTCAGTAAAACCAGCATAAGATGACAGTTACATACACAGTTCTAGTTGTGAGGATCAAGTGCAACTTTTTAGTTGCATGAAAACATAAAGCCTTTTAAACTAAGGCACAAAACCAAGACAAAAATAATCCTTTCTGGCTACCTTTTTATCATTCTCTGAACATAACTGCTTTACTACCTCTGCAAAATAAATGTCTTTCACCTTACTGACTCATTAATATTAAAAGCAATTTTACAATGGGTTGCAAACCAAAGGCATTTCATTCCCACACGGTGCCTTATCTTAATACAATATCTTAATACAAATATTTCATTCCTAAACAGGAACTAGCCGCCCAATATAAAAGTAATACATTCTAAAGAGATATGAGGCACTTCTTCACTATGCTGCCTGACCAGATAAGAAGCTTGTAAATATCTGGGGGACAGTAAGTGTCAAGCGTTAATATTCCCAACAAGCTACACAGCGTTCTAAACATTTTCAAATTTCAAAACACATTCTGAAAGAATTTGTTCTTTAAAAAAACTCTTCTACAAGTAAACAAAACTTTTAGTCAATAGTTTAAAAGCTTAAGCCAAGCAGATCCAGTTTACAACATTCTCCAGATGTTTTATGATTATTTTAGTGACATGTATACATGCAACTTTCCCCAGCCCTAGAACACGAGAAAAAAAAGTTGCCTTTTAACAGATTGTCTTTATGCAAGTTTCAGAAAACAAGCACGAATCTAGACAGATACAAGCGTGACAGGGAAGGAAAAGAATCCTTCCAAAAAGCAGGCTACACTGCTGTGCCAGTGCCCTGATCTACTCACAAAAAGGGTTTAAAAGGCAGAGAAATAGCAGTGTGCACAGCATTGCTGCTGGGGCTGTCCAGAAGACAGTTATAGTATCCCAAATAATAATGCATGACTAAAAAAGTGCCTCTCCAAAGAATTTACAATCTGCATGTTAAATGGACTAATTAGACTATCTCTAAGTATTTATATAAGCATTTGATTTTTAATTCACAGCTTTAACTAAACACTGAAGAGCTCAACATGCATGCTGAATTCCTTCAGTCTTCAGTTGCCAGCACCACAGAGCATCTGGCCTACATACCAAACTTCAAAACATAGAACTTCAGAACTAAATGCATCAACTTTTTTTTTTTTAACAGTACAAATTTCCAAAGCCAGCAGAAAAGCACAGAAGTAGTATTTTCTTTGGAAACACCTAATGAAGAATCTGCTGTATTTTTATTCAAATTGTTGGTGGCTGCATAAGCACAGATTAAATTATGAAGAGTCATAATAAGAAGGGGTTTTCACCATAAGGAAACTCAATTCGCTGTAACCTAAAGTTACCAGCACCAGCAAACTCTGAGTTAGAGATGGTTTTGCCACTGACCACCTGCAAAGTCAGTTTAACACTCTAAAGGAAGACAAATTGTTTCAACAAAGGAAACAAGTAAAATACTTACTGGCTTGTGCAACAATGTTTGTATGCCTCCTCAGCATAGCAGCAGCAGTTTCTGACAAGGTCACAATTACTTCAAGTGCCAACTGACGCTGCATGTTACTGAGACTGACATCTGCACACAACTGCAATCCAGAAGAGCAGAGCAAATGGTTAGAACAGAAGTTTTGAGGCAGAAAGAGTGATTTTTTAAAAAAAAATTCGTAGCTTTACCCTCAGACTTAGTTGCAAGGTAGGTTCTAAATGTGGTCGTAAATACTTGGGAACAGAATCTGCAATTTCTACAAGGGATTTCAGGACAGAGTCATCGTTTTGGTAGCAGGAATCATTTACAGCCTATAAAGAGAGAAGATTAAGATAAGATTAAATAAAAACAAATAATACTATGAATGGGACCACTGTTATAGAAGAAATTCGATTAACTGTATTCTTGCCTCTCTGAATAGTCTCTTTTAGCATTAGTGGCTTATCATTATTTGCTAAATTAGTTGAAGCCTCAGGCCACAAGACCTGACCAAGAATAAACTTTTTGACAAAACTATTGCTGCTAACAAAGAACTAGTTGAATCCGACAGATACGAGCTGAATGAAGAAGGACCAAGGAGACAATTCCAAGAGAATGAAGTAACTTCAGAAGAAGGTCAGCCCAGCAGCAGTGAAAACCAGTAAGAAACCAAGAGACCACCAACCAGAACTAAGTGACTGGACTTGGGGTTGGACTTGGGGATCAGATGATGGGTGGTACCGGTATATTTGAGAGGTGTGAACTGGGGTAGGGATCCCTCTCTGGAGGCACCCAGCTCAAGCTGCAACCTGAGACCTAACAAAAGACTAATGGGAAGCCTTCACTGGGACTTGCACTTTCAGTGGATCGTAGGGTCGGACCCTGCTCCGGTGGCTGGTGTGCGTAAATGTGAAACAACTACAAAGAGATCATATGCAGCGTCCAAAACAAGTTTTCTACAAGTACGTTCTGGCTCACAATGTTATACGCCATCAATTTTGACCATTATTAACTCTAACACAGTAGACACACACTCAGAAAAAAATAAGGTCACACATCAGAGGCACAAACATGCAAAAACACAGAGTACGTTTTGACAAGCAAAATTTCAAAATGCATTTTATTTTAAATAAAGAAAAACTCCTCAAAGTAACTCTGCCCAAAAGAAGGAAAATGGGCCTAACACCTTTTTCCCTGTTATGCAAGAACAGCTTTGAATAGCTTACGTGTACAAACACCAGGAATCTCAAGATTAAATAATTTTTTTTTTTTCCAGACAACTCTGGAGAGCCACCAAATTAAAGGAGACCTTTCAGCTTTCAGTCACAGGACACAAAAAAAAGAAAAAGAAATCAAGCTTTTTGCAAATATCTCTCCTAACCCATAGCTACATTCTGAAAAGTAATTTAAAACTTACTTTTAACTGACCAGGCTGATACTCTAGTACCAAAACAGCACACAGTTATTCAATGGTGTTAAAACTCTTCTACAAGTAGGACATGAAAACCCAAACCTCCAAAGAAAAAAGAGTCTTTAAACATGCTTTTGCGGTTTTGAAAGAATTTTCATTAGCTAAGTATTAGATGTCTTCCTCACATAGAAACATTTTCTAAAGTGAATAGTTAGGTGGTTTTTAATACTTAAATCAAGAATCCAACACTTTTAATAATGCCACTCAAACAGCCTACACTTTCAACACAGAAGCAGCATCTTCTAGTATCAGAAATGTTCTGGAAAAAATCTATCTTAGTTAAGGATTTTGGACTAATAGTTACCACTCGTCCTCTGATTCTGGCAAAGGATAATGTACTATTTACTGAAAATTTCTGTAAAACTCTGATTTTATACCCATTGCAACTTTATCAGTTTTTTAAAGCAAGACTAGGTTTCTGAAGAAGTTCAAAAGGCACGGTGAGCCCTAAAAAGCAGAGACACTTCTCCGTAGTGTCTAACACCAACAACCATAGAAGCCAGTTGAAGTTCCGGCTGCTTTTATCTCCACTGCAAGATAAATCTCTTGTATCCAAGTTTCAACTATTGGTTCTGAAAGTTCAACTTCCAGCATAACCATTATAGAAATTGTACTGAAAGGGCTGAATTGCTAAGTCAGAATTTTATTTTTAGCTTTTTTACCATGCCAATATTTCAACAAAATGAACTTCAACAGCAACAAAAAAAAAGCATCCAACTGTCTCCAAAGGTCACTCACCACTATTCTAACACATCCTATCTCCTATTTATAAACTCAGATCTTCATATCCATCTTGTGTTACCACAGCCAGAAAATCTAGTCCTTCTCGCAGTACTTCAAAAAAAGACAGATTTCACAGCATAGTTCTGTACTCTATATTTGCAAAATAAAGCTTGAAAATGCAAGCCAAGTGCATGTGTTTTTTGCAGCCTAAAATGGTAGCATTGAAACTTATATCACACAAAGTGGGCTGTTAGTCTGAAGTCTAAAAAGAGCATACTATTTAATTGCCAAACGTCAAGACGAATAGCATGCCCACCCCAAATCCTGCCTCACTCCCACTCCCACAGTACTCAGTAGTCAAGGTCCTCTCAGCCAGTTACCAATTTTTGAACAACACAATTGTCATTGCCAAAGTCACAGACAAGGACTAACCACCAAATAGTGACCTCAATATCAAAATACTTATCTTGTACACACTAGAGCCCATTTTCAAGCTCGGCTGATTTTAATAAATTCCTCTCAGTTTCCATTTAAGATCAAGCAGAATTCCATCAGTTGCAGAAGCCACTAAACTTGTCACAATTTTTCTTCAGCTTGCCACAAAGCACACACAGACAAGGTTTATAACTTAAACTGTCAACAGGAACCTGCTGCACGTACTGTAGCAAGAAGTCAGCCTTTAACCTAAATTTAGCCTAACTTCAAATCACCAAAAGTTTGCTACCACTGTTACCACAAGTACTTAGTTATTTTGACTTCTTTATTAATATAGAAAGGGAACTGTACTGTAAAATTGTCATCCTTCAGAGCACAAACTGTGTCTGTCTCTGGTTTGGTTTACAATAGGCTTCCCTCCAAAAGCAGACAACCTTGTAACAGAATTCCAACTTTTGCTCAAATTCAACCATCCTAAAAGAGATCTAATCCAGCCTCAGAAATTATACAAAGCTTAAAAAGGTATTTTGTTTGCAAGTTCCTAATTTATCAAACAATAAAGATCATTTGTCCACACTGTTTTTACTCTGAGAATCTTTGTTCAGAATAATTCTATGCTTTCCTCTAAACTGAAAAGACACAGGATACCATGGGTCAATGAATTTCCCAGTTACTGATTACTTGAAATCTCAGGGTAGCCCATATTTAAAGTATATTATTTCAATATCGTGGTTAATTTAAAATCTGTATGATTTTGAGTTAAATACCTTACGAAGAATTTTAACTCATTTATCTAGGTAACATTGTACAAATTATTCAGAATTTAACTATTTCCTTTAAAACCCTGTCAATTAGCTTGTCTTTACAAAATTCCTTATCAGTTTCCACTGCATCTTGCTGGTGACTGATGTCAGGCTAACTAAGATAAAGTTAATCCAGGTCTCAGCAAAAATTCATACACTAGACCGATAATTTACATTCAGATACAGTCAATACAGACAGTAATGGCACATTAAGCATTACTTGTGTGGTTTCTTACCTGCAAGATTCCAGGCAGCAAGTCTGCAAAATGTTTAAGAAGGGGAAGATTGTGCTCATTAGCAAGCACAAATGCAGCTGCAGCTCTAGCAGACAGAGTCTTGATCTAGAAGACAGGCAGGATTGGAGAAAGAAACGTGAAGAACTGGTAACATTAGGCCTATTATGAGACTACATTTTGTATTGTCATTTCCCTTTTGCATTTTCCCAATAGATATAGCAATTAGTTTTTAACATGGACGTTTACATCTTACTTCAAATTAAGGTAAAGCAACAATGAAGATCTTCAGCATCTATGTCCTCTGTGATACAGAAAAAGTTTATCATATTAAGAGGTGGCAAGTATTCCCTAGTTTTGTTTTTGTTTGTTTTTTGTTTTGGTGTTTTGGGTTGTTTTTTTTTTAAAAAAGAGAAAAAAGAAAAACCCTATTGTTTTCAACTTCCATCTCAATTTCAAATGTGTATGCAAGTGTCAAAGTCACACATTTTTCAAAAAGTGTGACCTAAGTGTTTAAAACATGCTTTTTTAAAGGCATGACTTGTGGTACTTTAGAAAATGTTACTCAGTAGACTTTCAAAGGTCAGAAAAAGTAATCCATGGGGGAGCAGCAAACTGAACCCATATACCACAGCAGGGTTTCCTATCCTTGCCCAGCATTTTCCACAAGAGAAACATTTTCAAAGTACAATTCTCTGCACAAATCAATAAATCTGAAGCCTTCCAGAAAAGCAAGGCTGGCTAACATGCCCTTACAGCAAAGCACACACAAAGAGTTCAAGGAGCTGTCGTATATTCAGAGTTTTGAAACATACTGTGTATAGCTACTATGTGTAAAGATAATACATATCTATACTGTTAAATACAAGGGCCAGAAAGAGAGCTTAACAAGGAGCTTCTGACTCCTCATGCTGCTGGCTAAAACCCCTGGCTCTGCTTTGGGCCACCACAACTAGGTTTCTCCTAGTTGTTGACCTTTTTGTTTTGCAGTAGGCATAGTCAAAACTCCAGATGTACATTAGTTTCAGGTAATGCAATTCTCTGGTTGGAATCTATGGGTTTAATCTTTATGTTTGAGACTACTACACTGAGTTTCTATGCTCAGGACATACTTGAAAAAAAAAAAAAAGAATATCATAAAGGTCTTACTGATGGATGCTCTTGATCTTGCATACACTGAACCAGCATTCTCTTAATAACCTCCAAATAGTGTTGCTGCTGATTCCCAAAAATTCCAGGAAAATTCCTAAGGATAAGAAAAGACCAAAACATTAATAAAAATTGACACAGTTTAACCATAACTATTATTTTAAACATACCCATTGTTTAAGCTACAGACTGCAACTGTACATGTAAGAGTTAAGTAAACCACAATACAACAGAATAAATGAAATATACATGATTGCTTGTGAATTAAGTTGTGACAGTTTTTCTTACATTTTTACAGCCGTGATTTGCTTAACCTGCAAAAATGTAGCAAAGTCTGAAAGCTTACCAGAAAATATGTAAAGCAGCCTCACGTAGTCCCACATTCTGAGAGCTGACAGAGTCAAATAAGAATTTCAGAACTTCTGGCCACTGGTTGTTGCCATCTTCATCTAGATGAAACACAACAAGGTTGTAGGATAAGCAAACTTAAGAGCGGTTAGATCTCAACTGTGCAGGATAACCAGTCATCACTACTAAAACTTATTTAAAAAAAACCTGATCTGAAGATGTGTCCAAGTCTCAGTGTAAAATATGGCGGAAATGTTAAATCTAAAGGCACCCAGGAACAGAAGATGATCTCTATTTACTGTTATATAACAGCACTCAAAAAAGAAACTAATGCAGATGTTCAGCAAAACATTCATGAGAATTTAAACAAAACTGGATTTCTAAACCTTAATACAATCTCACCTAAACTCAAACAATTCAAAAAGCAGAGTTAAGGAATCCTATTTTTATCTGATCAAGGATGATGTAAACAAATATTAGGTTTTATTTTAAACCGTGAAATCAGTTAGTACACCATATGCAAATACCTACACAAGACTAGAGAACAAGAGAAAAATACAACTACTATCAATACATAAACACTTTACCACAATATCAGCTTATATAAAGTACCTATTAAGTTCCTGGCCAATTCAGCAACAATGTCACAGATCTTTTTCCTCATACTGGACTGCGTTTCCAACTGAATAATCAACAGCAATCCACTTTTGATAGAGGTCTGATCATCAGGTGAAAGAGCTGGATAAACTTCTTCAAAAGCAGAAGACAAAAGACGCCGTAGAAGAACAGCTGCCATTTGTCTAGCCTATTGAATAAGAAAATATGTATGTTAAAGTGTTTTGATATGATAATCATGCTCTTATGAGGACAGATGACTGACATCAGGTTTCCAAACGATCAGTTTTCACTGTGTAGACCTGTTCGGTGAATGGAATACCTCTCAAGCAACAGAGGACAATTACAACGTTAAGTAAAAACATAGTAAAGAAACATCAGCTTACAACCATGTTTCTGACAATTACAGCTCTTCAAAGAAATAATAATGAAATCCACTGAGGTATTCAGGTTTTTTCTAGGCCTGAACCTTGGACATACTTTGTGGCAAGTTAAGGACTTAGCTGCATTACTGACAGATGTTTAAAGCATGTCTCCTTTCTATTTTAAATGGCTTGCTGAGATAATTATAATCCAGATGGGTTCTTTTGGATTAACAAGTGACTTAATGGGACAAGTTTGTCAGACAATTAACCTGTAAACCCTCCTTCACTTTCTCAAACAACCAAACTTCACACTAATGATTCAGGAATCCAGAGAGAGATTTTGGCAACTAAAATTCCGAGCAACAACAACAACAACAACAACACAGCCTCTTGCAGACCTATGATGAAACGTTTTTCTTTAAACTTGAATTTGAGCATAGGAAAATCAATACTGCATATTACAATCTTCTATGCTTCCTGCTTGCATAGAGCAATTCTACAACAGTATCATTCCCATATCAGTATTTATTTACAATTATACAAGAACCAGAAGCAAAAAACATAGCTGAGTAATTCAAAATGAATAGAGCAACACATGCAGTAAAGGCAAAAAGACACATGAAACACTCTGAATAACTTAATAAACAGGATGTTCACTAACCAGTGTTTCTAGAAGGACAAACAGTAATTAAAAACCACCCCCAAAACTTCTCAAGGTTAACGTGTAACAAAACCTTACACATGTTAAATCCTCACAAAAAAATAATCCAGTGCAACATGCACTCAATTTCATTTTCCTAACACATTCTTACTTAATGTGTACTTGAACGAAAAACAGTTTCACTTAGCCTTTGGAATTCAAAAATGTTCAATAAGCAGCAGAACTACTGAAGTCTGATTTCCAAAAGATCTCTCAACTATATTGCTACAGCATAACCTATAGATGAGAAACACAAACTGCTACAAAGCCTCAACTTCTAACGTACCCTGTAAAAAAATCAGGTATTGCTAGAACATCACCCAAGATACTACTCTTACACTCTACAGTCTCCAGTTTCACTGTGCCTTTATCCAATCTACCCAGCTAAAGACCAGTGCACACAAAGTGTCTCTACACTAGCAAAAGTAAAGGACTGGAATTGGACCTTACTCTAGATCATTCCATATCTCTTCCTCCTCAACAGCTCCAGGGTGGACCAAAGCCACCACATATGCAGTATTAGTAGATCTTCCCTGGCAGATCCAAGGAAGACAGCAGGTGAACAAAGAGGGTCACAGTCCCACCTGTGCTGTAGTTCCCATCATAAGCCAAAGTTCTCTAGCAACAGGTTGTCACAGGGGGAACATGAGTTAGGAAGGAGAAAGATTCTTTCCCCACTGCCTCTGGGAATCCCACTAACAATGTGGCCAAAATCTTTAATGGTACCACAACATAATTGTATCTTTCCTTCTCCCATCTCTAGAAGCACCAATATTGCGAAAGATTCAATTTCTCCTCATTAGTATGGTGAACTTACATAGCAGAAGCCTTGACTGTGGAGCAAGCTTGCTGGGACTAAACAAGGCACAAACTCTGATGCAATGTCTTCCCTTACTCAGGGCATCATGTTTCTGTGCATATTCTCTGATATCTGATAATGACTGAACTCACACTATATTCATTCCTTTCCTGAAGTAAAAATAGGTGGCCAGGTAGGGAATACAGCTTGTTTTCATAAAGCACGTAGTCTGAAAGATAAGAATTTCCACCTCTGAACAATTTAATTTAAAATATTAGAAGACTGACAAACGCAGACTGATTGCAAAGTAAAAAACACAAGTAACAAGGCATACAGAAAGACACAAGATCAGCACTACATGAATTAGCTCCTGGTTACTGTTACTAGCTTAGAAAAAAATCCCAAATTCCCTAAAGCAAATTCAAATGTTTGAAGGAGTGACAAAGAAGCAATTGACTTCTAATAATAAATGGCATATTTTCCTCAGCAGATATCCACCTATATATGAAACTTGCCATTGTCAAATTAATTATGACAAACATGGCCGGATTAATGGCAGCTCTGGGGCTGTTTCTTCTGCCTTAAGGAAGTATATATTTTTCACACACACCAAAGGCTCTTTTAAGTATTACAAGATATGTACCCAAATAAGCATTTTAAAATCCTGCAACTTAGCGGCTATAGCTTTTAACGAGAACAGGAACAATATAAAGTATACATCCCCAAAGAAGAACTTCCAACTACCAATGAAGCACAAAAAAGCAGAATTCTCTCCTAATATTGGATTCTTCTGCATGTCTAAATTACTGAGGTGCTCACATACAATTGGAATGTCAAAGGTATTAACATAAAAAGTAGTCATAATACTCAAATTTCAACATACCGCTTCTTATTTATAGAATTTACAGTGCTTTAAAAAAGTTCTATGATTTTACGGATGACGGAATCAAGCACAAGAAGAAAACCAATTTGCTGAGCAGGGCAGCAGCAGAATTATGAACAGAAATCCAGATACCACATTTTCCACTGGCATTCAAAGTGTCCAGGTAATCCTACACATTTTGTAAGAAAAAGACTGACCATCTTATATAGCACAGTCACAGTGATCTTTACATTTGTTTTACTGTTTCTTGAGGAAAACATGCATGGATGGAAGCAATCAATATTTAGTACACAGTCCAAAGCTGGACTTGCACAACCTCATTTGGGGATCCATCCCCATGTGCAATTCAAAGCACGCAGTGCCTAAGCTCTGCATACAACTCAAAGGCAGAACTGTGGTGCATCAGAAGTCCATGGGCTGCCTTCCTTCCCCTCCAAATGCTGAACAGGAAGCTGCCCACAGCAGTAGTTTTCAGACTGAAAAATGCAACCCCTTCATGTGACAATATGAAGAGGGGGAAAAGAAAGGTTGGAGCCCTTTAAGAGGGCTGAAAGTACAGCAGAAAGAGTTTTACATGGCATTTGCTATTGTATTTCACAGGGCTCGAAATTAGTCAGCTATAAACTAGGACACAATTGAAAACTGCCAATCTAGAGTTAACCAGCAAGAAAACAAATGCAGGAGAAAATGCAGAATTTCTGTTCCTCTCTAAGATTTAGGTGGTAAATCAAAATTGCAATGGAACAGCCTCTTAACACCTGAGACACATCTTGAGATTAAAAATCATCAAATAAACTGTGAATATATACCACCTTTCTATTCAACCCTTTAAAATGCAGCTGCATAGGAAGGAGTCCTAACTTCAAAACAGCAAGACTATACGTTCAGGAAGTTGGAGACATAGGCTCAAGCACCTCCTCAGCCTGAGGTGTATAAACTCGCGTATTATCCGGCACAGAGGTGTTTTAACTGCTAAGTCAGACGCTTCCCTCCACTTCTGTGGACTGTGTTACTCTGCTATCAGGAAGGTATAAAATGAGAACAGAAGGAAAAGGTGATTATTTCCACAGTTTAGGCATTTGGTTAGGAAAAACCTGTTACACAGTTAGTTTTTAAAAGTTATTTCTGATCTAGCTTAATGTTTTCTTCCATATCAAATGCTAGGGGTCCCGGGAGCAGCATCTGCTCTACAGCTTTCTAGCATTTGAAACATCTCAGAGGAGCAGGAGGGAAAACTACACAGCTCTTAGGCCACCAGTGGCTAGTACAATATTGAAGAATTCTGTCAGAACAACACTGCTTTGTATGTAGATAAGCATCAGTATTAGCAAGCTGATACTTTCTGAGTATTATAAGGCACAAATAGCATCTATCTCTAAATTGAATACAATCCACCAGAAGAGATCATTATCCAGAGAGAAATAGCACACTTATACTCTCCTTATAATATTGTTCAGAAATTCTACATGCTACATTGTTCCGTTGTTCAGTAAAACTCTAGATTTGAAAAAAAAAAAGTCAAATGTTCTTACTTTTAAGTGACTCTGAAGTTTGTAATATCTTGAAAGCTTAGCAATTCTTCACTCAGCATATCCAAGTGAATAACGGTTTTACCAGTAAGTACTACACCTGATTGCTAAAGTGTGTGAGCCTTTACAAAATTAAGGAATAACTAAAAGGCACACTTATTGTATGCCCACAGAAAAGTTTTATATAGTGCTTAGGCTGCTCTCTGTTCACTCTATAACACTGCTAGATGACTTATCCTCCCCAAATAGGACAAAATACAAAAGCCATCTCAATAAACATGCAAAACAATGGCTACCTTATCTCCCCCCGGTTCTGACTTGAGAAGAACAAGAAGTTTCAGATCAGACATAAGCTTAATTCAATTAGGCACAGGACCTCAAAATGGAAAGCATTTCTGTACTGTAACTTGAAGGAACATCACAGTTAACAGTCATATATTAGTTACACATTTTAAGGAAAGAACTCATTCATTAAGCAAAACACACAACGAGAAAATAATGGAGATCTAAGCAGTCACTTAAAAAAACCTACTTTTGAAACTAAATATCCCACATCAAAAGTCTCAGCTAGTGAACTTGACATGCAACAAACTAGATGAGCGGTCCCTCTACAAACTTGCAGTAAATTCAGATGATTCAGTTAATGCCCAGCTTGCTCATTTATCCCAAAATGACTGTCGCTGATTTCTTCCTCTCAAGTTCCCTTGAAAATCTGCAGAACTCAACGATTATTGAGACATACCTCTTCAGCAGCAGCAGTATTCCTGATTGCTTGTAGGAGGAATGTGATCTTAGATTGACCTGGAATATTCTCATATGTCTCCTGCATAAAAAGAGATGCAGCTTATTGTAAACAATTACTAGAAAGCATGTGTTAAGCATTAATATGAATGGACTTTCCTTTTAAACCAGCTTCAGTATCCATCCAGTTAATAGAAAATAACATAGCAAAAAAAATAAACCTATCAGAATAAAAGTATCTGACCCATTCTAAAATCACAAGTAAAGTCTTAGTTACCTAATAAGACCTGCCATATTGGAATGATGTACATAGTCAGCACTGGTGAGGCTGCACCTCGAATACTGTGGTCAGTTTTGGGTCCCTCACTACAAGAAAGACATTGAGGTGTTGAAGCGAGTCCAGAGAAGGGCAACGAAGCTGCTGAAGGGTCTAGAGCACAAATCTTATGAGGAGCGGCTGAGAGAACTGGGGTTGTTCAGTCTGGAGAAAAGGAGGCTCAGGGGAGACCTTATTGCTGCACAGAACTACCTGAAAGGAGGTTGTAGCGAGGTGGGTGTTGGTCTCTTCTCCCTGGTAACAAGTGATGGGACGAGAGGAAACAGCCTCAAGTTGTGCCAGGGGAGGTTTATATTGGATATGAGGAAAAATTTCTTCACCGAAAGGGTTATGAAGCATTGGAACTGGCTGCCCAGGGAAGTGGTGGAGTCACCATCCCTGGAGGTATTTAAAAGACAAGCAGATGTGGTGCTTAGGGACATGGTTTAATGGTGGACTTGGCAGTGCTAGGTTAATGGTTGGACTTGATGATCTTAAAGGTCCTTTCCAACCTAAAACAATTCTATGATTCAGTTCTTTTTTTGAACCTTTTTACAGCCTTTGCAATGTCATGAGGCAGTCACACATCTCAACTACATGTTTTGAATATGAACTTTAAATTTTTAAACTCCTGCCTGAATTTCAGAAGGAAAGACTACTTAGTTTCCCCCTTAGGAAAACCCTTAATAAAATGGAAAGTCTAATGAGAAGTTCAGTTATGTTGTCTTACACACTTCCGGCGTGCAGCTCGTTCACTATGGGTTTTTAAATTAGTTTGTTACTTAGAAGCTAGAGTGAGCACACAGCAAAATAACTTTTGCTATCCAAAACATGGTCTATGTGAGCATTTTAAAATAATGAATGCTTTTTTCTAATATACTACACCTACGTAGGTAAGAGCAGGAGAATTACAAGCTGAAGAACAATCACTTAAAACACTGAGAAATACTTCTATACTTACTAACTCTGAAAGAGTTATTTTTTGTGGACACAATCTTGAAGACAAATGACTCCACCCTTTCCAAATATTCACTATCCCATCCTGAACTTGGGAACCAGCCTACTACACAAAGCCCACGTTCATTTCAATCAGTTCCCTGCCTGCCTACTTCCCATTCTTACCATTGCAGCAGTTCTTACTAATACTCTAGCAAATTTACACACCTTGACAGTATACCTGCTATTTTCAGTACAGTAGTTTTCCCATCATACATGTAATATTAGACATAGTCTTCCTCCACTTTCTGCACCTGTTTCCTAGTAGGCCTTGTTCATGGACTCAGTTCTTACTTCATATTCTCTCTAGCTGATAACATATGCTCACAGTCAATGAGACTCTGAATTGTCAATGAATCCCTGCATTTAATCTAATCATTTAATGGAGATTGAAAAATTAAATGAGGTTTAGGGTCAGAACAGAAAGTCTTCTCAGACTAACCATCTCCATGAATGTATATATTTACATTGCACTATTATCTACAAATATAAAGACAAATACAGAAACAAGAAGTTTCCCTAAACACAGGCCCAGTATGGACCTGAAGCACTGTAAAAACTTGCTTCCCTCATGCCTATTCTGTTGACAATGAAATTCTATTTTGAGTTGTTTCAACTCACTAGAAATGGCAGCAACCAATCCAGTTGTTCATAGGCATAATTCTGTCAGTTCAGTAAACAGGATTCAGAGGATGCTAAAGAGCACCAGGGCAAGGTAGGCAAGAGGAACACATGGCCAAAACCAGAACCTTCCCCCATGCTGGTGAAGGACCACTTTGCTGGCTCCACCCATCTTACTACCAGCCTTGGCTAGACTCTAACTATCTACCTGGATCCTGCTACGTCTTCACTGTATTCTTTTAGTTCACAACTAGTTCCCCAGCTGCCTTATACAGAGGTACAAATTTCTCACATGGCATGACTAACCTTCAGAATACATTCAAGCAAATATCTGTTATCTACACTTTTATACTCATGTTCTTCCAAACCTAAGAAATATATTCTAAAAAAAGAGCATAAAATCACTGAGACAAAGTTTCTCTATGAGAAGACAGACACACAAATAAGAGAAAGACAGGCTTTTACAGTCAACAGACAACATTCCAGTAATTTTTAACGGGCAATAAAATGAATGAACGAGGTTTCAGCAAACTGGTCAGAATAAGTTATGAGTGTGCTATCACATACATATATACTCAAATAAAAACAGGTTTTAGGTGATTAGACTTTCCTCCCCGCCTTCTGTTTTCTACAGCTTTTATACATCCCCACCTAAACAGGCTATGACTCTACATCCCCATCAAGTCTGGTCTTCAACGTAACAGCCCTCATCCTAACTTCAATGACCAGACCTATTAGAAACAAGCCAAGTCTGTCTCCTTCAGCTCCCTGTCCATCCATTTGTCATTCTCACTGGTTTTCATCGGACACAAATGAAAACCTGCTATTCAATTTACCTGCAGTTATTTGAATCCTTATAGCATGCAATATTGCCTTCCAACAGTAAGTACACTTAAAAAAACCTGATTGGGCTATGCAGATGTTTAAGATCAAATATGAGTCCTGTATGATTTTAGTAAGCAAATATTCTAAAGGCCATGCAATACTTTCCTTTCACCCAAAGAAACCTTACTTCAAGAAACAGACAACTTAAAAAAAAAAAAAGAAGTCAATCTACCTACACTAGAGAGATTTGTGTTTCTAGGTACAAGTTCATTAACCCACCATGAAGATGACAGAGTTGGGATCTTCACTTCCATGCATGGTGGAAGAATGAGACACAGCAGGCATAAACAGAAAAAAGGAGGTTCAGACCTCTTTGGCTCTAATGAGGACAGTCAAGCAGGAGCGGGTTGCTCAGAGCGCTTGTACAGTCTCCATTCTTGGAGGTTTTCAAGACCCAATAGGACGAAGCCCTGAGTGACCTGATCTGACCCGAGAGCTGACACTGGAGATTGCACTACAGGCCTCCTGAGGACCCTTCCACTCTGAATGATCCTAAACCATAAAAATACTTCCAATACACCTTGGAAGTATGCTGAAACCAATGCCAGATTCATTGCAGTTAAATAAGTAAAAATTATACTACTTGCTTGTATCTACATATGAAACTAATGGACTTGAAAAGCTTGGTAATCTATCGTGACAATTAAGATTTCTTATTCTGATTGACCATACTGCATATGTATCTATGAAGATGAAACAAACTCCAACTCAGTTCCAACAAGTTTCTGACAGAATATGCCAGTTGTAAGAATCTTAAGTTTTAGACTTTCTTTTCCAATAATGTTTTATTTCACAGGCATTGTGACATAGCTGTCCAATAAATTTGCTTTGTTACAATTTTAATAAAGTTCAAAAAAATTGTGAGAAATGGTCTTATGTTACATTCAGGCAGCTGAGAAGAGAAGGAACTCAGTTCCCAGGGAATGGCCTCCATTCCATCCCTGTGTGCAGGAGTGTGGGAATAATTCTTGCTGCTTCTCTATAAAGTGTTTGTAGTATTCAACATTGAACTTTGCTGGGTTCCTAAAAATGTGTGTCTCCCCTCTTTCTCAATCCCGAATTATATTTCAGGAATTTTCACGGCAGCATCAGGAACAATAATACTTTTTATTCTTTGCCAAACAATGTGCTGAACTCTGCTGACCGCTGAAGTGATGAGAGTGATAAAAGACCCGATGCAGCCATGCAGTGGGAATTCATGCTAAACCTAGACACTAGTGTGTAATTCAATGGGAGAGATTCCCCACCAGGCTTGACAATGGAGTCTTAAGCATGACAGAGAGAAAGAATTAACGTGGCTTAGCCATCACAAAGAATTTTAGCTGAAATAACACATCTGAAAAGTTTTTGCTGATAACAGAGAAACTCAGTATATTGAAAACGCTTCTTTTAGTGAAATATTTCTTAGCTGATGAAACACTTGAATACACGGCCCGTTCCGAAGTTAAAAACCAAACTAGTGTGGAAAGAGAAGAAGTGCTGGGCGGCTGCGGCCCCTCTCCTGCCCCCGCGCAGTCGGCACGGACCCTCCGCGAGGGCCGCTTGGGGAGGGCAGAAAGGAGGGTACAAGTGCACCCACCCCCGGGGCCCGGCGGAGCGCTTCCATCACGCCCCTCCGAGCCCACGAGGGCAGACACCCGCCCTGACCTCGTTTGGGTCCCCCCCCCCGCCCCGAGCCACCGAGGACCGGCCCCACCACCCGCCGCCGCCGGCCTGGCCTCCCCTCCCCGGAGGAGCCGCGTTCCGTCAGGCCGGCCAGCCCGGGCGGAGCCAGCCCAGGCCCCGTCTCGCCATGGACAACGGGGAGAAACAGCCCCCGGGGGGGCTCCACGCGGGCCCGGCGCGGGGAGCGGACAGGGGGCGGCCGAGGGCCGAGCGGTGCCAGACACGCAGGGCCGCGCGGGCAGGGCGGGTGAGACCCCTCGCGCCCTCACGCGCGCGCCAGCGGCCGGAGCGGCCCCCGCGCCCCGTCGGGGAGAACCGCCGCAACCGCCCGGCTTCCCCGCGGAGGGCCGGCACCCACGGCGGGCGGGAAGGGGCGGGCGGGAAGGCCCGGGCCGCCCCGGCAGCAGCTGGTGCCGCTGCTCACACGTGGGGCTCGGCTGGCCCCGCCGCCTCCCTGCCCCCCTCCCTCCGGCACGGTCTGGGAGGTCTGACAGGCTGGCTTGGCGCCCAAGGCCGGGGCTCGGCGGACCCGTTACCTCGGCCTGCTTGCGGACCGCATTGTCTGGGCTGAGCAGGTTGCCCAGGAGAAGATAGAACTGCTGCTGCTCCCGCTCCGCCGCCGTCGCCGCCGCCGCCGCCATTGCTGCGAAAGGGAAAGAGAGCGAGGCCGGCCGGGCGGGGACAGAGAGGCGGGGAGGGGGGAAGCCGGCCCCGCCGCCAGCGGAGGGACAGGGGGCGGAGCCGCCGCCGCCGCGCTCTGCTCCCGGCTCCCCCCTGGGGCCGAGTGCGCCAGCCGCGTTCTAGAACGCTCCCATTGGCTGCGACGCACGCGGCCTCGCCCCCGATTGGCTTGCCTTCTCTCTGACGGCATAGCGAGTAGGGGCGAGGCGGGGAGGGGGGGTGGAGAGCAACTGAACGACTGTCCCTGAACGGGGCGGGGCGGAGGGGGTGTCTCCTCTTGTCTCGTTGGTGCGTCCCCGGGTCGGAGGTGGGAGGCGAAGGCGGGGAAGCGCAGGGAAGGGCACTCTCATTGGCGGGTGGCTCTGGCAATCTCGGCGGGATTGGTGAGAGGCGCGCCGGGACGGCGAGCTGCGGCAGGGCGGTGGGGGAAGGGAGGGAGGGAAAGCGCGGGAGATTGCAAGGCGTCTCCTCGCGGGGTGCCGCCGCCTCCTTCTGCTGCTCGGTGTCGTCGTGCTGCGCCGCCCTCTGCGTGCTTTCCCCCCCCCCCGAGGGCGGTGGGGGCAGAGGTGTCCGCCAGCCGCGGCCGCCGGAGCCCTGCGGGGGGGGCCGTCTGTGCGTGACCTCACGGGGCGGGTGACGGCACCGAGGGCGGTGACGCGGCCGGGTCTGGGCGGCGGTTTGCTGAGGTGACGGGGGGAGGGGGGGTGACAGCGATCGTGGGCTCGTACAACGCGGGAGAAACGACGCGGCACGCGTGGGGGGTATATATGTACCTTAAGGGTTTTCACAGACACATTCTGGAGAAGGGCAACGAAGCTGCTGAAGGGTCTAAAGCACAAGTCTTATGAGGAGCGGCTGAGGGAGCTGAGGTGGTTTAGTCTGGAGAAAAGGAGGCTCAGGGGAGACCTTATCGCCGTCTACAACTACCTGAAAGGAGATTGTAGCGAGGTGGGTGTTGGTCTCTTCTCCCTGGTAACAAGTGATGGGACGAGAGGAAACAGCCTCAAGTTGTGCCAGGGGAGGTTTATATTGGATATGAGGAAAAATTTCTTCACCGAAAGGGTTATGAAGCATTGGAACTGGCTGCCCAGGGAAGTGGTTGAGTCACCATCCCTGGAGGTATTTAAAAGACGAGTAGATGTGGTGCTTAGGGACACGGTTTAGTGGTGGATTTGGCAGTGCGAGGTTAATGGTTGGACTCAATGATCTTAAAGGTCCTCTCCAACCAAAACGATTCTATGATTCTATTCTATGATTCACGTGGCAGGTGCAATACGGGTCTAAGGCATAAAGGTGTAGGATCCAACACATTAGCCTGCTTTGTATATGTTTATATGGGTCCTCATCTAGCTCTGCTTCGAATGAGTCCGGTATCCCTGGATACTGGTCAATAGTATGCTACACTCACAAGTCCCAAGTATGTGATTGAATAAAAGGTAATTAATATTCCCTGTGCCCACATGGAATATAAGGTTCATAATGTGCACAATGAGAGGCTTTGAACATTGCCCCGCTCGCTGGTGGAGGGCTTTCTGCCTGGGGGTGCACTAGCGAGCTGTTTGGGGTTCAGCCGTGAGGCAGTGGCTGGCCAAATCTGATCCTGTCTGGGTAGGCATTGCAGCTTGGCTGTGCCAAGGGGATGTGAGCACTTTAAAAGCAAGAGGGAGCAGCCAGCAAGCTGGTGGGAAACAGATAGACACATCTTCTTGACTGAATTAAGAAAAAATTGCAGGCAGAACTAGAGAATGATTTCAAGCTGACTGAAAGCTCAGAAGGACCAAAAGTGAAGATGAATTACAAAAGCAGGCATGGTTTCTAATGTGAAGTGCTTTTCTGTAAATGTCCTCGGACCCCAACTATGTGGATTAGGTGTTTACAGCTTGTCACAGGTTCTGGAGGGCCTTTTGGATATGATCTTGAAATAAGCACGATTTTCCTGCCTTTCTATCACTGTGGTTTGTATGAACTTTAGTAACGTCACTGTCTGCTTTCCATGTGTAAATGAATAAATATGTTTGTTTGCTTTCATCTTAACTCGTCTCAGTGGTGATTTTGCCATAAATCTATAGTAGGATCATTAGCTAAAGAATGTGGAGTCTGATGGGGGGTTGGGGAGAGCATATAAACCACAGGGTATGGAAGATTATTTTCTTGCCCGTGCTGTTTTTTTCCATCTGTAGATGCGGGGAGTGGGTTGTCACATGAAAACTGTCTAGCTGTCTTTGAGAAACAGCTAGGCAAATAAAATCAGTAATTTGCCTAAGACCTAAAAAACAGTTGCCAAATCATCATTGGAGTACCAGTGTTGAAAGTCAGAGTCAGTTAGAGCTCCCTTGGAAGGGGAAGGCGGGAACAACCTGATGCAATTTGTTAGAGCAAGCCTAATGAGAGAGTTTCTCTACGCACGTGTGTGTGTGTGTGTTCTTCCATTCCTGTGTGTATAATGATCATTAAACTCAGGTAGTATAGTGCTCTAGGAATGTATTTGAATATATTTCGCCCTTGTATTCAAAGCGTAGAAGGGAGCATCTGCACTAGGTTGAGAAGAACCGGCAGGTAAACTCAGCAGATCAATGCTGTTCCACTTCAAATCCTAACGGAGTTTGGTGAATGGAGATTAAAAACTTCACTTAGGTAAAAAGTAGTAAAGATATTGGAAAGAGTCTCAAGGAATTCAAAATGTTGCTAATGCAATGTGGTCAGAGAGTCTGCCACATCAGGTGCTCATTCTCACCTGGGACAAGTTTGAAGCCAAAGTGTGGGAAGCAGCCAGAAACTATGCTGAAGAAGCAGGTATCAGCACCAAAGATGGTTTGAACAAGTACCTGAGGAGAGCTCAAAACGATACAGCCACAAAACAGTCAACAGCAATGTTGGTGTTGCTGGATATTGCCCAACTTCTGCAGTTTGTCTCTATTTAAAAAAAAAAAGACAGTACAAAGTACTGAAAACTATTATTTCACATGTTTTGAAAGAAAGGAAGATGTTCATTAAACAGCAGAAATCAAAAGGACTACCTTGACCTTTTCTAACAGTTTAGACCCAGGAAGTGTGTCGAACTGTAGTTTATCTGAAGAAATTTTATTGACATTTTAAAACTCAGATAGAATGAGAAATTGAAAATTCAAGTCTTCGAAAAGCAGGACCTTTATTGAAGTATCTATTAAACTTCACAGCTCTGCTAATGAATGGGTTATAAAGAAAGGGAAAGCTGGGAAACGATTTTATTATACCTGAGGAATGCTACGAGGTTTCTGCCAGAGTAATAGACGTGGGATAACAAAATGAGGAAAGGTGTGTCAGACTCTTGTAAAATACTTTCTAATGCTGACTTACAGATGAAGGTTTGACATGTATGCATTACAGCCTTCAGAAGCAGAGAATGAGATGAAGGGAGAGTAAACAAAGGTAAAGAAAAGAAGATAAAGCAAAATAAATCCAAACCTAGTTACTAAGCATAGTAACAGGCCAACTGTGTCCAGAGTCCTTAAGATATCAGCTCTACCACATGAGGAGATCTACCATACGTTTAAAGCGCCTGTTGATTGTCCATATAGATTCCATATCTCTACAGATCACAAAAATGCAGCCGTGATAGCCCGAGGGGCCAGAGAAGAGTTAAAAAAGTGCATGAAGGCAGATTTCCAGCAAAAGTTAACAAAATGGAGTAAGATGATGTCAGTGGCAAGTTATGCTTTAGCCGGAGCTGGCTGAAGCTATCTTGGCAGAGCAAGCGATCTGCTAAGAAGATGCAGTGTCTGAGAATTGTTCTGGCCAAAATGAGGTAAGGCAAAGAATTACAAGCCTGTCAGTAATGAGCATCAGGAGTGGACTACAGTTTTCACAAATCCTTCGTCCATCTCTCTCTTGTACTCAGAGCTCAGGAAGGGCATAGTGGTCGGTTCCCATGGCCAAAGCACAGGGGGTGGGATGCCTGTAACTAAGAAGAGTGCTGACAGAGATGCTGCTCTTTCAGTTCTACTTCAAGAAGCCCTGACCTGTGACTTCCTGCTGGTTTTCTGTATTGGGAAGGCACAGCTGGGCTTGACGGAGGTGATACAACCATGCCTAGCCATGAGCTGAGAGGAGTACTAGGGTGGTGAGCATGCTGGGATTCTAGAGAATTTCCATCAACCACTAATGAGATCCAAAATTATTGGGCGGGAACTTTCTGAAGTCATTCAAATGGTTAATGAGCTTAATGGCAAGACAGGGAAGCTTCACATGCAGGTTATACGGCAGACCCTACACACTACAGGTTTGAAAAGCTACTGTATCTGTGAAGAAGCTTGGGACATTATGTAGAGCTGGGAAGAGGCATCCCAGACTTCCCCCCTGCCAGATTTACTCACTGGAAGTCAAATATCCCTTAGAGGACATCAGACTGAGGGGAATTTTGCTCCACCCAGAAAGCAGAACTCATAGGAACTTCTATATATGTCTGGGAGTATTTTCTGAGAGACCAGGTATACCTGATAAAAGAGTTCACACTAACCTTACCAGAGACCACCAGACAGCGCAGAATGAAGTGTGCTGGGCTGGGATAAGCTGTGGAGATCAGTGACTACTCGAACAGGGCCCTTCCCACTGGTCATTTTACTGAAGAGTGATAAAGTCTAGTCTAGTGGAACCTGGTCTAGTGGAAGGTGTCCCTGTCCATGGCAAGGGGGGTTGGAACTAGATGATCTTTAAGGTCCCTTCCAACTCAAACCATTCTATGATTCTGTGAAAGTGGAAGAAGTAGGAGACAAGGGTTTTGTGTGGATTACAGATAATACTACACTGAAGCTGTGCTACTGTATCATAAGACAAGGTGGGTAATTTACTGAACAGCCTGAGCAGTACCAAGTGATACAAGCTGCTGAACTTCACTAAGATGCACATGCAAACTGCACTGGAAAAATAGTAGTTTGTATTCATCATGAACATAGGCCTTTGAGTTCAAGACAAGACCATATGATTTTGTTAATTTAGGAGGCACCTTTCTGAAACTTACAAAACCAAGTGTTTGTAGGACTGCATGATTTCATGTATTGACAACACAGAGGTTGGGAAGAATGCAAAAAACATTGGGTTTGTATTGAGAAAAAAGGATAAAGTATGAAAACATAAATCAGTTTTAGTCGATAACAGCGAGAGGTGGTAAGGAGAGATGTAAGTACTCTCTAAGAGACTAAGATAAAGACACGAGGGATTAGCTTGTACCAAAAAACAAACAAAAAATTGGTCATTCACAGAATTTCTTTCTTAGAATTGAATTCAATATTATAGAATTCAGTTATTATTGAAGATTTGTAGGTGGCTTCAGTGGTGTTGTTGCTTTTATTAAGGCAGTTTGTCAAAAGCTTCCGTCTGGCAAGTTGATCTGATCAGAGCCTTGTCACAGAGGCTTTGAGCAGGGTAAAGAAACTTTCTGCCCTCCCTGTGTTAGCTTAGACTACAGTAAAATACTTGAATGACCTGCTAGTGCTTTGGATGCAGGTCTATGGATGATGCTTTTCTTGGCATGGAAAGGGAGCATTGCTTTTAAAAGCAAGATATGAACATGAACAGAATTACTCCAAAATGAGTACATTGCTATTGTGTGGGCTATTAGATGAAACGCCATTTCCTCAATCACAAATCAGGGTCCCCAGGGAATGAGTAGCAGTGAGATTTTCGTCAATGTCTCATGATATCCACAGTTAATGTCCTTTATCCCTAAAGGGCAAAACTTGACAACCTTAAAATGAATTCAGTATAAAAGAATGTCGTTTTGAACAGGTGAATGTTGTCAAGTCTGATTACATATTTATTTCTTTGGCAAGCCTCTGTGCTCAAAGCGTCTTGCCAGGCTGCATGGGAATAGGTGGATTCACAACCATTTTGTATGCTTCTGTTAGTTACTCACTATCCTTTTTATTGTATAGCATATTTTATAAGTACACAGAATGAAAGTAAAGCCATATTTTTTCTGAGGCAATGAACAAGATACTGTGGAATACCTGCTGAGCTCCTGACAAAATTTTTTCTTTTCCAACTGGAAAAGCTGAAAGCTGCCTGCTGTATCAAGACAGTAACTTAACAGCCTCCTTGCTGGCAGCTGTACTTTAGATTTGACATTTCATCAGGTAGTATTCAGAAATAATGTAAAATCATGAAAACCATTGTGGAAATGCACTACTACTATATCTAGGTTGGCTTGCCAGAATTCAGGATGCAGCTGTAGTTCCTGCTCCCCCCAGAACTGATTCTGCCTTACTGTTGCACAACTTCATTTCTCCTTCCAGCTTCCCTATGTGTGGGAGAAAAGAGATTGCTAAACAGTGAAAATTAAACCTATTTTGCTATATTGGTAGAAAAATAGACCTTTCAGCAGGAATCAAATTTGCAATTGTTTGTGCATTAGACAGAGCATTAATTGGTTTGGCATATTAGTTGGCTTGTAATTGGGAAATCTATTGGAAGGAAGCATATTCTGTAAGCGCGTAATTATAACAGAGTGCATTTCCAAATTACTAAGATTTGTGTGCCCAAAACGTGTTGAATGTCAAATTTCATTTATTCCATGGTTTATCTCATACATCACTTGTTAATTTTTGCATATAATATGTTGCATTTGTTATACCTTTTTAAAAGTTCAGCCACTGTTAACTTGTTTCAAGACACCTCTGAAAGAACATTTTCAGATCATCAGATCAAAGGAAATGTTAATTGCAAATTTAAAAGGGCTATTTTTAATAAGAGGTTAAGGAAAACATGAAAATGTGACTCATTGTAAAGAAACTATTAATCCATATGGGAAAAAAAAAGACCTAAAATTCAATCAGTTAATCATAATCTTTGGTAAGCAGATGGCAGGACATATGGACACAAGACAGGCAGAAAATTAGGTATGATTTGGTCAAGTGACAGAGTGGCAAAACCACCAATGTGCTTTTGGGTTGCTCTGACAGAAGCATGGCTTCCTGGAGTGATGATCACTGCTGTGGAAGCATCACCTCGTGTGATCAGAGGAAAGTAGCAAACACAAGTGCAGCTTACAAGTTGTGTGTGTGGCATTTCCATTCCCTTTGATGAAAATTGAATGTGCTTGTCACTAGAAAGACTGTAACCCAGAATTAGGGGACTGGGAGGATGCATTAAAAAGGAAAAGCTAGAAGAGATAATCAGCAATTACCATGATGGATATTACAAACACAAATTGCACTGTTGAGAGTTACATGAAGGATTACATATCTTTACACATGGGCTAAATTAAAGGAAAGAAATCCTTTGGCTCCATTTTTGGAAATTTTCCCTTGAACTTCTTTGATCATATGAGGTCACGTATGCAAGTAACTGCGCTGTGATGTCGATAAAAGGTCTGAAATGTGTTTGCACAGGAAACTTTCGTTTTAGTATTTTCCAAATCCTGAGTGCTTAGCTTTGTAAACTTAAATATTTTTCTAGACTATTATTCAAAAAAAAAGTAAAACATCTATCATATGAGATTAAGACAGAACATCGTAAAGGTACGGTCTTCCCCCCGGCCTGGCATTCCAGGGAGTGAGTATTTGAACCTGTCTCTCTGTACTCTTCAGGTACTACAGATTGGTTCCAGCTGTTAACCTGGGCAAAGCCAGCTTAGATGTGCTCCTGCAGAGTAAAAATCCAGCTCAGCAGTGGCCTATAGGATTCTCACTCTAATCCACATTTTTGAGAAATTTTCTTGAAAAAGTCATAGCAAGTCTCTATTCAGCATGTATGCATTGCAACTTTTTTTGAAGGTGGAGCAGTATTTTGAAAGTGTACTAAGTTAAAATGGCTTTTTCCAGGGACAGTTTATGTCATGTAGTTGCCTTAAAAAAAATCCTCAGTGCAAATTTCAAGGCCTTCCAAGCAGGCATGTCTCAAAGAAAAGCTTGTAAGAGTTTGTTAATGTGGACAAACCAAAATACTGTCCTTTAGTGCAGTTCTTGGAAATGCCTAACTGTTCTGCGTGAAATCAAAATAAAAGTGGTTGCTACAAACATGGAAAATTTTAGTACAGGTTGTAAAGTTCAGTAAAATTTAAAAAGTAGTGGGATACCAGCTGAATTTGTATCATGCTTTAATTACCTTTTCATTTATAAGATACGTAGTTGTGTCATCTCATGTAATTGTGGCATCTTCAAGCCATGAAATTCCATTCTTGCCTGTGGCTCCTGGGGTCTGTTAGACAGAGTATGGAGTGGCATTGCTTCCACTCACTTGTTTTTCATTATCCCCTAGAAACTGAAAGTTGTTCCCGAAGAAGAATGAAGGTCAAATTGTTTAATTAAAAGAAGATTTGATTTTTTTTTTTAAATAGGGATGGAGACCAAGAACAGTCTGCAAGACGTATTGAGGTCCAAAGAGTTTCAGTTTAATCTAGTTTAGATTTAATTTAGTTTTAATTGCCCTGAATACCAAACTTCTCTTAGAAGTCTAGAAAGTACTTTATTTTTCTTCTTGTCTCTTTTAGCTTCCTAACATTACGTTTCTCTAGCTCTCTTTCATCAAATAAATCTCACATAAGCTATGTGTAGTTCAGGTGTCTGTATTCTTTGTGCTCTTATTGAATTTATTTGTTCAGAGTCTGTGATTCTTTTTTATGCCAAAGATAGGGCACAATATTTGTCACTTCAGTCAAACTGAAAAGATAATATCAGAATTTGAACAATATATTGTTGGATCATGCATGCTGTTTGGGAAGAAATGTACAGTATCTCTTCTCTCTATGCTAATGGTTGTTTTTGTCCTTTATAGTTTATAACAACTTCTCCTCCATCTCTACCTGAAAACATTTTTATTGTATTTTTTTTAAGAAAAACATTTCAGATATCTCTTTGTTGTGCCTTACACCTTAATTAGCCTAAAATGTCAAGGTGCCAAGACGTTAGTTTGCATGTGAATTGCTTCTTACTAGTGTAGCAGGAAAAGTCTTGCTTAGTTTCTACAGCAACAGGAGTATGTTTTTAGTAGTATTCTCTTCTTATATGGTTCTAACATTTACATATTTTAATATAAGATGTAAATAAGTGTAAATAGTACAAAGACTTTTTTTTTAACCAATGTGTTGAAGGGCTGGGTGCCTGAAAAGACATGTTGGACCTTTTTCAGATGGTTCAGTAAAACATACTACTTTTTGCTTGTCTTCTTTCTGTGGGAGAGATTGAAAAGGATAATGCAAACTGTAAAAAACTTGCACAATGTCATCCATTGCAAGGGGTGATGTGTCAATGGTAGTTTGCCGTGGAGGTTTTTTTTGTAAGAAGAAGATGAAAGACAGACAGATGTTTATGCAACAGTTAATGAAAAAGAATGATGCTTGGAACAGTTGATAAAATAACTGCAGAAGGGGCATGTCCTATTGATGGATGGTTTGCCTCTTTCAAGTAAGCTATATTGCAGGTAATAAATACTGGCAAACAGTAACTGCCATCTAAACAAAAGGTTTGGAAATCACCATACCTCTGGTTAACCTTAACAGAGCAATATTTGCTCGATTTTGACAGAATCTCAGTATGGGTAAATAAAGATCTTTCAGGGAAGATCACATTTATCTAATTAAATTTTTTTGTGGGACACGGTATTTAAATTCTGATAGTTTTGGTAAATAAAGCCCAATTATTTTTTTTCCCAGCATTTCTATTGTTCCTTAAATCAACCATGGCAATGGTCAAATAAAATGATTGGAAAAAATTGGATGAACATGTTTTTTCTTTAAGATTGATGTAGGAAAATGGAATAAGAATTATCTGCACGAAAACATGATGAATTTGCAGAAAAGTCTCCTGCAGGATTTCTCCTTGTTTTTCTTTTTCCTCAGATTACCTTTTTTTTTTTAACTTGCTGATACAAGTACTTTAGAAATGTAGGGACAGACACATTCAGTTGTTCTTAAAAATTCTTGAAGGAAATCAATGACACACTGGACCAGCAAAAAACTCTGCCCCAGATTTTTCCCTTTAGGCATATAATGCAACGTAAAGAGAAAATCTATGGATAAAAAAAGGAAGTGTGATGTTTTACCGCTGTGTTTTTTGTGCTTGTTATTTGGATGCTGGGCAAGTTTCAGTCACTGTTATTGTCTGCTACAGTCCAAGTTTCAGGTCCTGGATGCACTATAATTTTAGAAGTCTTCCTAGGCAACCCATGCCTAGCTTGGAAAGTAGGTTGATTGGAAAAGGGGACAGAAAGAGAACCATTTCATGACTCTTGCTATATTTGGCCTCCTTTGGTGCCTTAGTCATAAATAAATGTGCTTTCCTTGGGAGGATATAATTGTGTTTTGGAAAATAACAACAAAGATCCCAAAGAAAAAAATAGTAATGAAGCACCCCTGGGAAAATTCAGTGATGGAGGTGGCAGGTGAAAACTTAAAATTGTATTAAGGTTCCTCCTATAAGTCTGAAGGTCCTCACTCCTGCCTTCTCTCCTGCACACTTTGCTCCTATGTGGTAAGGCATGTCTTCTTACGCTGGGTGCATCATCCTCTAATATCAAGCATCTGCCACATGCCCATCTGGAGTATCTCTCAATGGGTGATGACAAAGCATCTGAGATATTAAACTGGAGGCATTAGGGCAGATGCTTTTCTCTAGCCATTAAAAGTAGAAGTTTGCGAGTTCCTTCCAACCTTCTGATTTCCCATGAAATGCCTGGGTTTGCTTCCCGTTACAGAGAGGGTGCCAGGTTAGAAGATTTTCAATATGGCAATTTTTGTTCTTAATGGGAAAATTTTTGACATAATGAGTTGGTTGTTTATCAGTTACAGAAAATATCACCTGGAAGGTATCCTGAAGTTATTTCCCAGAAGGAAACACTCTTTCCCCAAAATAGATTATGAATTCAAATAGACCTCTGCTTATTCTTAGTAACATTAGGCAAGAAACCAGCATGCTGATGCAATAGCATCCTGCTTAGTATGTAACGTTCTCCAGGCAACCAGCAGCTCTGCCTTGGTTATACTGAGCAGTGCTCCCATATGTCTCAGTAGTCATTTACATGCCACAGTGCAAGTGAGTTGTCCAATTAAAGCGTCTGCTTGTGAATTGTATGTTTCAAGAACTTTTCAAATGGTTAGATCTAGAAAAGTGTGAGGATCCAGTGAGGAGGAAATTATTTTCCTGCTAAATCAAGGACTGTAAAATTTTTTGTGGCAGATAATAGTTCAGTTTCCCAGGTAAAGCACAGTCTAATTTCTGTGATAGCAGCAAGCAGCTTTGAAGACAGGCAAGGTGTGGTTGCTTTGACTAAGAGCACGCTTCCTGATGTTTTAGGCGAGAAAATGCTTGGCCATGATTCATCTTGAGTATTAGCCCATTTTAAGAAACATGCACAGCCTCTGGGACCACCACCCATCTGGATTCAGATGATCAGGCTCTGAGGGCCATCAGCATTACCTCTTGCACACATGCAGCATATGCAGCAAGAGCAGCTTCCACGCTGTGGCTTGGTTCATCTGTGCTTCTAGACGTCTTATACTATGTGAGATTTATTTCCATGCCAAAGCCACTCAGAGCCCATACAGCCATCTTGCTCTTCCCTCCAGCAATGTCACCACCTTCCTCGAAGTGCCCGTCATTGTCAGCAGCCTGCCCACTTCGTTTGTAGTGCGTGGCTGGTCTGATGACAACTGGCCTCCTTCAGGGTTGGCAGCAGGCTTTGGGAGCTCACACAAAGAAATTCTGCATTGTTCTGGAAGTGCCTATACCTGCAGAGGGTCTGTGTTGTCATGTTATCTATGGGGGATGCTATACCTTGCACAGCTAGAGCTGCAGGCACAAGTTGCTATTTCCCAAGGGCCTTCATGATGGGAAGGAACAACTTTCCCGCTAAGAGGAGAAAGATGCAACATCAAGGCTCTGGAGAAAGGGGCCTTCGGTGAGGAGGTCTTGTACAGGACAAATGGAGCCACAGCTGGATCGGACCACTCACACGTTGTGGCCAGGGTAAGTCGTGCAGCAGAGCAGAGACGTGAATGGAGCAGCTGAAGATTGCCCAGGAGTGCTGGGCTCAGTGGATTCTCAGGATGCTCATGCAATGTCCACTTCTTCACCTAAGTGGAGAACGCCTGAGCACTCCCAGAAGAGAGAAATAGCCCAGATAGGTTTGGAGAAGAATCAGAAAAAGGATTTTCTTACAACAGTGAGACAGATTATGGGGTTGCTTAATTGGGCATCTAAATTATGAACCAACGTGGCTAAATGATTTTCTCCCACAATGATTCCCTGCTGAAAAAGAGCCTTTACCTCAAAGATCGCTTTTGAGATTAGCCAAATTTTTGCAGGAAACCACTCTGAAGCCAGAGGTTATTTTTTTTTCCTATGGAATGAACCCCAAACAATGATTTTGCACAACTGGAAAGCCTTCCAGTAAAACACTGTAGTCTGTGCACATATCCATGTCACATGTGAAAATTGCGCTGAGCAATTACCAGTGTATGTGCTGCTTTGAGATTAACCAAACAGCATGAAATATGCTGCGGGTCTCTTGGGGGGCGGTGGTGGATAACTGACGGTGTGCCGAGTGTTTAAAACTCCTGGGGCGAGGACTGTTACTCTGCACGAATATCCCCTGCCAGATTCACTTATGTATTGCATTGACTGGTGGTTGATTTATTTGCCAAATGACGTATCATCAGTTTTATTTATCAAATATAATATGTAATTCTCTCTGGCAGCATCAGTTTATTGGGCATGGTTTTACTGGCTTGTGCGGGATGCTTGCTGCTTCATTATGCTTGAAGAAAACTTTTGAGTGGGGCTTCCACTTCTTATTTCTTCACAATTAAGTGGACAACAACTAGTGGATAAATTAACAGTGTCATTAAACCCACGCATTTACACTAATACAAATTTAATATCAATGAACTGGAGATTGTTGGTTCTTTACAAAAAGGAAATTAGCTGTCTTAACTATCAAAACGCTATCTTAAAAATCAAAGTAAAAACAAATGCAGGCAGCTGTAATGGTAGAAATAGAATAGAACAGAAATGAATAGAATAGAATAGAATAGAATAGAATAGAATAGAATAGAATAGGAAAATTTCAGCTGGAAGGGACCTACAATGATCATCTAATCCGACTGCCTGACCACTTCAGGGCTGACCAAAAGTTAAAGCATGTTGTTAAGGGTATTGTCCAAATGCCTCTTAAACACTGACAGGCTTGGGGCATCAACCACCTCCCTAGGAAGGCTATTCCAGTGTTTGACCGCCCTCTTAGTAAAGAAATGAATGTCCAGTCTAAACCTCCCCTGGTGCAGCTTTGAACCATTCCCCCGTGTCGTATCACTGGGTACCAGGGAGAAGAGCTCAGCACCTCCCTCTCCACTTCCCCTCCTCAGGAAGCTGTAGAGAGCAATGAGGTCGCCCCTCAGCCTCCTTTTCTCCTAGAAAGTCCTCCTAAAAAACTAGACAAGCCCAAAGTCCTCAGCTGCTCCTCAGAGGACATTCCTTCCAGCCCTTTCACCAGCTTTGTTGCCCCCCTCTGGACGCATTCAAGGACCTTCACATACCGTCTGCCTGCAGTGCCTGTCTTGTTTCCCTTCCTTTTTAATCCCTTTCTCTACTTACTGTGGCAGATCTCCCCATGAGACATGTTTGGTGTTTAGTTACTGCAGGCTCCGTATTTATTCAAAGAAAAGCAGTAGCTGCTGCCCAAGGGCAGTTCAGTTCACCTGGCTCTGGGATTATCCCAGGGAGTTCCTCTCTTCTTCTTTCTGTCAACGAAGCCCAGGATGATGGGATTTCCAGTGTAGGCACACCATTTAGGTGAGATGGGTCTAGATCCTCTGTCACATAGCATGGGAGCTAAGAGAAGGAGGGCTGCTTTCCTCCCTGCTCGCTGGTGCTACCGACAGCTTCGTGTCTTGAGGAGTTGGTGCACTAGGAAACCCTGAGTACGAGGTCCTTACTCTGTCTGAGTTGGAAGAGTTGTCAACTAAAGTCACGTACGCTTGTCTCTGTGCTAGAAATTACAGAAATCCCGCAGGGAGGTGCAGTTCTGCAGGAATCAATGCGTAGACCTCACATAGAGCGCACAGAGTCCTTTGCTGGTGCTTACCTCTGTATGAAATGCCACAGAGGAGCCTGTTTGGACATCAGTTTGAGAAGTAGTTTGGTAAAGTTATCTCTATTGAAATAACCAGATTAAATGCTAAGAACGCTGTCTGCACGACAGTAGTTTTTGGTGTTGCTTCTTAGAAAGGGAGAAAGACGTCCTGCTGAACAGGCTCTTCTGTATTCTCTGTGGACTGAGATGCAGTAATTGTGGCTGCATGCTAAGGACCTTTTGCAAAAGTTTTCTCTCCCTTCTTCTTCCAGTGAAGTCAGCCGCCTTCTTCCTGTGAAGCAGGTCTCCTGGAAGAAGCACATCATGGAAGCAAATGAATTTGGTGTCTGGTGCATGGCTGGACAAAGGACAAGAGGAAGAGAGGTCATTAATAAATCAGCTCTGTCCTGACCCTTTCTGTGTATCTGCATGAAATGAAAGGCTATGAGTCATAAAGATACTTCCCTGTCTGACATCTAAGCTGTGAAAAGGGGGAAAAGATGCTTTCTCAGTTTTCAGGGATCATAGGACCCTTTTCAGTGGTGGAAAAAACACTGCCATCTCCAAAAGCTTTCTTAAATCCTATGAGAAAGAAGCAGCAACCCAGAGGACATCGCATGAGGTACCAACCTGCTGCTGTATCAGCAACAGCTACCCAGAATAAAGAGCTCTCTGCCAGCAGGTAAGGCTTTTTCATGGTGGGTGTGCTTACCTTTGCCATTTTGCATAATCACAGAATGACAGAATGGTTGGGGTTGGAAGGGACCTCTGGAGATATCTAGTCCAACCCCCTGCCAAAGCAGGTTCACCCAGAGCATGTTGCACAGGGTCGTGTCCAGGCGGGTTTTGAATATCTCCAGAGAAGGAGACTCCACAAACTCCCTGGGCAGCCTGTTCCAGTGCTCTGTCACCCTCAAAGTAAAGAAGTTATTCCTCATATTGAGATGGAACTTCCCATGTTTCAGTTTGTGAACGTTTCAGTTTTGTGAATTTACTCTGTGCAGGCAGATCCCACAGAAGAATGAATAACACCAGACATACATTTATTTCTGACAGAAAAGTATGTATCTTTTACATACATCAGCCATGCCAAGCTGTCTTGTTCTTCCAATGTGTTATTATTGTACGAGCTGATCTGAGAGGTAGATTTCCCTCTTCTTTCTTTTGCCTTCACCTAGCTCCATCTGTAACCCTGCGGGTGTACGTCCATTCTTTCAGGTCTCTGATTTGTGAGAATTTCTCTTTTCTATTTAGAATAATAGTACTGACTCAAGACTGCCTTCTCATTGGCAACTTTGAAAAATACCTTGTCATAAGACTTCTCTTGGCCCATGCAGAAACTAGCAAGAAGAGGTGTTACTCTGTCTATGAAATGCATTATATTTCATCATATTGCTTATAATTTCATAATTATTCTCAAATACCAAATTCCAAATAAAATATCTTTTTTTTAGTGTCACTTTGCCATATTGCATAAGTGTAAAATATTAGGAAGTTTTACTTTCACAAACATTTGTATTGGGTTTTGGTAGCGGTGGGGCTGCAGGGGTGGATTCTGTGAGAGGCTGCTAGAAGCTTCCCCTGTGTCCGACAGAGCCAATGCCAGACGGCTCCAAGAGGGACCCACTGCTGGATGAGGCCGAGCCCATCAGTGATGGTGGTAGCACCTCTGTTAAGAAGGGGGAAAAAACCCTGCGCAGCAGCAGATGGCGGAGAGAAGTGAGAATATGCAAGAGCAACAACTGTGCAGATAACAAGGCCAGTGAAGATGGAGGGGGAGGAGGTGCTCTAGGCACCAAAGCAGAGATTCCCCTGCAGCCCATGGTGAAGACCATGGTGAGGCAGGCTGTCCCCCTGCAGCCCATGGAGGTTAATGGTGGAGCAGATATCCACCTGCAGCCCATGGAGGACCCCATGTTGGAGCTGGAGCAGGTGGATGCCTGAAGGAGGCTGTGACCCCATGGGAAGCCCACGCTGGAGTAGGCTACTGGCAGGACCTGTGGCCCCATGGAAAGCAGGGCCCACGCTGAAGCACGTTTCTGGCAGGACCTGTGAATCTGGGGGACTCACACTGGAGCAGGCTGTTCCTGCAGGACTGCACCCCATGGAAGGGACTCATGCTGGAGCAGTTCATGACAAACTGCAGTCCCTGGGAAAGACTCATGTTGGAGAAGTTAATGGAGGACTGTCTCCTGTGGGAGGGACCCCACCCTGGAGCAGGGGAAGAGTGTGAGAAGTCCTCCCCCTGAGGAGGAAGGAGCAGCAGAGACAGTGTGTGATGAACTGACCGCAACCCCCATTCCCCATCCTCCTGTGCTGCTGGTGAGGAGAAGGTAGAGAAACTGGGAGTGAAGTCGAGACCAGGAGAAGGGAGGGGTGGGGGGAAGATGTTTTAAGATTTGGTTTTTATTTTCTCATTATCCTGCTCTGATTTGATTGATAATAAAATTAATTTTCCCCAAGTCAAGCCTGTTTTGCCCGTGACGGTAATTGGTGAATGATCTCTCTGTCCTTACATTGACCCATGAGCCTTTCGTTATATTTTCTCTCTCCCCTGTCCAGCTGAGGAGGGGAGGGATAGAGCGGCTTTGGTGGGCACCTGGTGTCCAGCCAGGGTCAACCCACCACAATGTTTAGTGTTTTTCCTGAAGTTAAACTGATACTCAGTTAGTGTGTCATGCTCCTTGCTCATTTTGATCCTGTATGGCAGGAGTCCCATTGAAGTCACAGGAGACCAGAGAGGTGCAGTCTGTTGCAGGATTATCATAGAATCATAGAATCGTTTTAGTTGGAAAGGACCTTTGAGATCAAGTCCAACCGTTAACCTATCACTGCCAAGTCCACCACTAAACCATGTCCCTAAGCACCACATCTACTTGTCTTTTAAACACCTCCAGGGATGGTGACTCAACCACTTCCCTGGGCAGCCTGTTCCAATGTTTGATAACCCTTTGTTTCCATTCTGAAATTACATATAAAGAGTTACCCTCAACAGTGCTTAAAAGGCAATACGAACGTAGGTTAGAAGCAAGTCCTTCTAACAGGCTTTCAGATCAACCATTTCCCCTGAGTTTTACATTCTTCTACTCAATGCCAAGGAAAGTTTTCTTTTACTGTGTCCTGTTGTAAAAACCTCTTCTGTAACATAAAAATTAAATGTGTATGTCCACAAAGTTCATGTAAATCCATTTGCTCTGCTTGTTCTAGTTTGGTTCTTGTGTACACATATTTCATGGGTAAAAATCTAATTTAAAGTGTTCCTTATACTATATCTCTGCTTGCTGTCACAATTGAAATTCTCAGAGCGGCTAGTCACTAGCAGCACCTCTGTTCTGAATACTTTTAAAATAATAAGGCTTTGAAGCTTTTCTCTCCAGAGCTATTTCAAAATGTCAAGAGAAAAGTTATTCTATCACTTTAGCTTTAGCAGTCACTACCTCAGATAAAACACACGGTTCTGTTTCCCTGTCATTTGGATCATTTGATTGGATATATTTTGCAATTTTCCTTTTAATTGGAATTTTTGCTTGTTCTTCATGAGAATTATCGTGCGCCTCACCCCATAATTTCCAAACTAATGTGTATCAGTGTTTTGTTGGCTGGCGTTATGATATGGAAAATCCTTTGAATTCTTCCTTTAACAGTAGCTGAGTCACCAGAGGCATTTCCTCCGAGTGCAAAAATGGAATTACTAACCAAATGGAGTAAAGTTTAAAAAACTATATAATAAAATAGTATTAAAAATGAATGATGTCTCACTGCATAAAAATCATACCCATAAACAGGATATTTTAGCTGTTAATTAAGATTCTTTCCTTTGCCTGCTGTTCGTTTGAAGCAGCTGAGAGTAAGTATCTGTGAGATGAAACGCAGTTCAGGTTACTCTCAGCTGTTAAAAAAGGAAGATAGGTCAAATGAGAGGCAGCCGTCATCCCTCCAGAGATGACAGCCCCTGATCCTGCTCTTTGCCCAGATTAGACAGACCCATCTGGGGTAACTGTTGGGGAGTGATCTGGGATGTCAAAGCCCACGGGCTGGTGAAACGCCTGAAATGTGCTTTGTGGTTGCTTGGTGTTACATGTGTCATTTATAAGGAGGCACAGATAATACAAAATGAATGTTAAAAGTGAATTGGTCAGCTATGATAGTGCTTCCTAACTATTTAAAATATCAAATCACAAAATAATCCAGCTGGGGAGAAGTCTCTGAAGACCATCTAGTCCAACAGACTGCTCAAAGCAAGACCGACTTCCAAGTTAGACCAGGTGGCTGATACATGGGTAAGCGTGCATAAACACGGGTGAGGGGAGAATTAGCCTTAGCTGGGCTGAAACAGGCCTGGACTAGAAAAAAAAAGGTTTTATAAACTAACACGAGCATTTAAAGCTTTTCTGGTAAAAATTGCCTTTTCTTTGTGAAGGTCTGTATGCCTGTTTCATGCTGACAAGACCTGGTCTTTCTGATACCACCGTAACACTACCTCCCTAATGAAACACATCCTTGGTGAAGAAGCTTCCTCTGGGATGGTGCCAGCACGCGCTGCATTCTCCGTCCTACTAACTGTCCTCAACAGTCCCCAAGCACGCCGTGTCTCTGTCAATCACCCTGGTTACAATTTTGAACTCCGCTGCACAGAAGTCACAATGTCCCAGAAGCGGCTGCTCCTGCGCTTAAAAATTGCTAATTAAGGAAGTGTCCCTTTTCCCATTAACTCACAGCTGCAAGCAGAAAGCACAAAAATTAGGCTAAAATGTAAAGTGGGGGAGGGGATGCTGGATCCTTCCTTGGAAAAAAGGTGCTGGGGGGGAAGAAAAGAGATCAGGGAATCCTGCATCACTTGAGAGGATAGGGAGAAATGGTGTGGAGGGTCCCAGGTCACCTGCGTGGCTTGGGGCCATATGCTGTGTGCCTGTGGGTGGAGGGTCCCAGGTCACTTGATCTGACTGCTGAGGCACGAGCTTGCATGTGTACCCAATGTATCACTTGAGGGCATGCTTTGAAACTTCTTATTTCATTGAAATAAGCTGAATTTTTGGTCCAAATTTTTAATAGTCAAAATGTTATGCAGGGGACTGGATGTCCTCAGAGCTCAGAGAAGGTATTTTAGCAGCTTCACTTCAGACTCTATACTGAACTCAGTGTAAACAATTTTCTAATGTAAATAAAATCTTGGTTTTAAGGGCTCAAACTGTTTTAATGACATCCTGCTAGTGACTCCTGGTCAAAAAAGAAACTGATTTTGCCCTGCAGGCAATTCTGTGGCACCAGATTTTGTGCAGCAGTACAGCCTGATGGAAGTAAAAACATGAGGAAATGGTCACCAAAAAATTTCCTTATCATAAAGAGAAATTTCCATATCACAAAGAGAAATTTCTGTACCACAAAGAGAAATTTCTGTACCACAAAGAGACTTCCCTTTTGACTTGGAGCTGGCAGAGCAGCTTTATATTTCCTTGTCACAGGTCGGCTGTCACGGGTATGCAGTCAGGGAGGTGAGGAGCAGTGGGGTGTGCGTCATCCCTGCTATTTTTGACTTCAGAAGTACCCGCTGGTAGCCCAGGGTGGCTAAATTTATGTTAGGACTGCCTGGAGATGACACGTGGTGTAACCACTGCATTGTTTTACCTTGTGTTGAGCCCCCTCCCCGGGGACTTGGCCATCCAGGACCTGGCTTGGATACGGCTCAGCTGTGCAGCCTTGGCTTGGGCTTCCACCGAAATCGACAAGCTGCAAGTAAAATCATGCGACATAAGGAAGGGAAAATTGCAGAAGGAGGTAGGGCTGTTGAGAACAATTCAGGAGGAAAAAAGAGCAACATGGAAAAGTACAAAATCCTAAAGGAAAACTACAGTGAGGAGGTGGTAGGTCGGCAGCACAGAGCAGAGGGGCTGACCCTTCACCACCCGCCTGATGCCTGCCAGGTCAGCAAAGGCTCCTGAGGGGTTTTATCAGGATTGGGAGCATACTAATGCTCGTAACTCAACAAACCCCAGCTATTTTTTGTGTGTATTCACCAAGAAATGGCTGCCTGGTGGATACCCAACTAAGCTGTGTGCACCTTGCTGGCAGAGCCTCTTGGCACATGGTAAGAGCTGGCTGAGTAAGGTGACCCAGAGAGAGCTGGCTGTACCCTGAAGAATGACAAAAAGAGTCCACAAATACGCATGACACCAGATATGCTTTTCAACGCCTGCATCTTTCTCTAAAGGCTAACGTGTAGTGAGGTACATGCCTGTCCTGCTCAGAAGCCACCGGACTTGGTCAGCCTTGGAGGAAAGCACTGATGACATTTTCTAAAGTGACACCATGCCTCCTTCATGCTGCTGGAGAACTGTTCCCAAAGCAGGGCCAGACTTTCAAGGCTCAAGCAAGACCTGAGATGCTCTTAAAGCCAAGGGGAAAAAGCATAAGAAACAGAGCAAATATACTCCTTCATCTTGTACCAGTTCCACATGTAGATGCTACAGGTTTTTTTCCACCTTAACCATTGCTTTCAATGCTGATGAACATTTATAAAAAGAAAGACTCAAAAACCTGACAGATGTATCCTTCCATAATTTGTTTTGAGTACTTATCAATTTTAAAATTAATTTTATTTTGACTTCATTGCAATACTTAGCACTGTGTTCTACGGTTTAACTACATGTTGCATGAAAAGTTGCTTCCTCTTGCTTGTTTAAACCAGCTCCTTACTAACTTCACTGGAAACTCTTGCACCAAGAGAGGTGATGCAAAATCTTTCCATCTTCACCTCTCTTACACCATTCATGATGTTAGAAACCTCCAGTGTATTCCTCCTAACATATGCCTTAACTTTGTATTTTTCCAAGAAATAGTAAAAATGCCTTTAAAATTATTATTTTTTTAATGTTACACTTTCTAAAGAAGGAGGAAAGGACTGCAACCCGTGGTTGCGGTTCTTTCTTTCTTTGATGATCCATCTGTAGTTTAATATGATAACTACTGATAACTGCCAATGAGATGCTAAGATATTGCACCAAAAAAAAAGGATACCTGTTTCAAGTCAGGTACAGCCACATGCAGAAGGATTGCTGGGCAGGATATTTTACTGTAAAAAAGCACCCTTTTTATTTACAACATGGAAGCTTTCAAAAGTGATCCTAAATGTCACTGGTCATGAAAAAACACAAGTGGGCCTTGTGTGATAAAAAGAAGTGCATGACTTCTAGGTGTATACAAATTGTTGTGAGATGTATCTGAAGAATATTTATACAGATATGCAATGTTCTCAATACTGACAAGAGATGCAGCATTAACAACAGGTGAGAGGGCTGAGCAATATTATATTATTCAAGGCACCTCCTTGAAAATGCATCAGCTAGGTATATAAGTTTCAGAAAAGGAAGGAAGTCTTCCAATTCTTATTGCTGAGTGAAAAACAAATGAAAAAAGTTGCATTCTGAGTAGGAATCAAAGTGTTTTCTTATGAACTATCAGTACTTTATCGAAGGCTTAAATAAAAATTCAATGTTGCTTCCATAGCTTGTAGCTGTAGACACCTATGAATTGCTGAAGTAATTTTCTATTGACAGAATGATTCTTCTTTAGTGACCAGCTGAGAAAATACACTTTGTCTTTCACTTTCTCTATTGATACTACATAAAGATTAACTAGAAGATTATGTTCCACTCCCACCTAGTGGCAAATAAAACATTCACGGTATAATTTTTTTTTTTGAACTACAGGAATTTGTGTTGCTTTTCCTGGAAATGACTGCATGGAGGCAGTGGTTTTACTGCAGCTTTGCTTGTGTCAGAAATCAGCTCTGAGTTGCTTAAAAATTACATACAAACAATTTCTAAATTAAAGTAAACTTACTTAAATCAGTAAAAATGAAAAACAAAAACATGATTCTGCACCTGTAACTAGGCAGTTTTTGTACAAAAGGAAATGAAGACAAATTTAGGCCGGGTTTTTATGACTTAGCTTTATTTTTCACTTTTAATGCATGCAGTTAATAATAGGATCAGACTGTAAGATGACAGGTCATGTACATAAAAAGAAGTGAGCAGCAATTTGTTTGGCTTTAAAATAGTCCACATAGAGTGTGTCCCACCAGCAGCACTGAGGAGGATCCCAAGCTGGCTGGAGCTTCCAGTAGCTGCTTGGGTCCTTGCTTGGTAGTCAAGTCCAGCTCAGACAGTGGGTCTGGGGACAGGGGTTACCAAATACCATGGGACCAAATTCAGCCACTGGGGCTTGCACAGCCCTGAAGACATCATGGATGGGATTTAACTCTGGGTTGATGCCTCAACATAGGAGTCTATAATCTCGCCATTTGCCTGTAGAGTTGGCATAGACTAGTGCTGCAGAGTCAGCTTTCATTAAAGACCATTCCTAGCACGGTGGTTGCAAAGCAAATCTACTGGAGCTGTTTTTCTAGAAATAGACTGCTGCAACTCCGAGACTAGAATTAAGATGTGTAAAGACATGTTAATTAGCCTGTTTGGTTAGCTACATCATCTTCGAAGCACAGAATCAAAAAATTATATAGTTGGGAGAAACTCCAAGAGATCGTATAGTCTATTCCTGTGCCAAAAAGCAGTACCTCCTCTATCAGCAACATTCCTTGACAAGTAGTAATACAACCTAGTCTTTAATATCTCAAAAATTGGATCTTCCACATTCCTGCTACAGCTTATTCCGTGCTTCTGTATCCTCGATATTAGAAGTTTTTTTTCCTAACATCCAATCTAAATCATCTTTGTTGCAGTTGAAGGCCATTTGTTCCTATATTGTCTGTAGGCAGCCCTGCCCTCAGTTTGGGATTTTCTTGAGTGGAGCTTGTCTTTTCTCCAGACTGAACATCTTCTTTTTGTTCAGTCTTCCCTCATACGTCATGTTTTCTAGATTTCTGGTCATTCTGCTTTATGTCCTCTGGACTTTCTCAGAATAAACCAGTGTGGGTAGGCCAGATGGGTCATTTAATATTTTTATGGGTTATAAGCCTGTTGTTATGACCCAGTAGGTTATATAAATTTTGGCAACAGCATGACATAATTGTCTTCTGTTTTGCTTACGATCCACTGAATCGCCAGATCTTTCTTTGCAGACCTGCTATCTAGTCCAGTCATGCAACTCATTATTCCTGCTTGGGTGCAGACTTTTGTATTTTTCTTTGCTGAATCATACGCTATTTTAGAAAAAGTTTCTTCAGTTTAACAATTACTTTGAATTCTAATCCTGCCCTAAAGCTTATTTGCTGCTTTTTTTTTTTTTTTAATTTGCAGGTTTGATAGGAATATGCTCTTTTCCATCAGTCGGTAATGGATAGTGCTATGTCTAAGATAGCCCTGCAGAAACAGGTTTTCATTCAGTTTCACTGTGAGTCCATGACAGTTTCTTTTTGAATAGTTTTACAATTACTTTTGCTCTTCTCCAGTAATTTCATCTGTAGTTTACTTATGAGAATTCCCTTTTCCAAGTCGTTACGTACCATCTGCTATTTCTCCTCTACCCACAGAAGAAAATGTTTTAGATTAATATTTGTCCTTGACAAATCCACATTGACTGTTACTTACCTCCTTGTTTTATAGGTGCTTAAAGATACTGGATTGTTTGTTTCAGTGGTTTGGGGGAACTGAAGACAACTAGCTATCCTTCTGTATTTACTCTTGGTTTTGTCTCCTTTTAAAGCTAAGTGTGACAGTCTCCCTTTTAAGATATACAGTAACTAATCTGTCCTCCAAGTGTGCTCAAAGATTGCTAATGTCAGTTTGTTTAATTCACTAGGATAGTATTCATGAGGCCTGGCTGATTTGAAAAAACACTTTTCTTATTTATATATTTTCTAACCTGTCTTTTCTCTATTCTAAACAGTGATTTGTCACTCTTTTTGGTTCATTAGCTAATTGATTTCTAGTTTTGTGTGAAGACAAATGCAGAAAAGCATTTGGTCTTTCCTGGTGTCACCTGCCAATAGATTATGTTTCCAATCAAGCAATAGATTGACATTCTTCTTTGTCATCTTCTTGCTACTTGATATCCGTACAGATTGATTGTTTTGTTACCTTTGAAATCCCTCATCTGCTTGCATCTCCTCTTTTTTTTTTTTTTTTTCCCCTGGGCATTTCTGATTTTGCCCCTAATTGCTTATGCTATTATTTTATATACATTCCAATCAATCTGACCTAGTTTCTGTGACTGTGTGCTTATTTACTGCATTTGATATCATTGGAAAGACCATAAGATAGCTAAACTGGTTTCTCATTGCAGCACCTGTCCTCCCTCTTGCATTGGGAAAACTGTCACTTGCAAACTAGCATCTGTACCCTGACAGCATTTCCAAGAGCCCTTTTTCTCTTTATATTTGAGACCTGTGAGTTTTTACATGTGAATTCTCTGTGCTTTATTTTCTAAATTTCTAATCCTCATTTCTAAATGATTTCTTATATTCTATATAAAATTTAAATATAGAATTAAATATAAAATTATATAGATTAAATATAGAATTAATAATATATAGAATTAATATAAAATTATTTAATATAGAATTAAATATAAAATTATATAGATTAAATATAGAATTAAATATAAAATTTAAATATAGAAATTCTAATAATTTCTAAATCCTCATTTGGGTATGCAGATAGATGTGGAGTCAGTGCAATTGAGGAGAACATAAAAGTTTTGCCTTGAAGGCATTGGCTTTTTAGTATTTTAATAGTCAAGCTGTTCAGTAAACAGAAGGGGGCTCTATAATTCCTCAAGAAGTCTTTGGAGGGATTTAAGCCCTGTGTATTCTGTTTACAAATACTTCTCAACATGCAGACGTGTAGTGATGTTCTTGCTTATTAGATTGCTGAAAATAAGAAAGCCAGCTATTTGATGTTTCAAACGCCTTTGCTTTCCAGAGAGTATTCCTCCTATGAAGTTTTATTCTTGACATCATGCTTATCTACAGTGAATAATGATAACACATATAATGGATTACAGTCTGTTTCATCAAGAGAAAAAGAAAAGCAGGTGATTTTTTGAGTCCAAATATCCAATTTTCTCCACTAGCCAAAGAAAGGAGAAATAAGAAACAAGACAAAAAAGAAACCCAGAAAAACTTCCTTCAAAAAATTGACTATGCTGTGTCAGTAGGACTGTCTCTACTTGTGCATTGAGTGAAATTATGAATAAGATGAAAAGAAAAGCCAATCTACTACAGAAAAGTGAGATTTCAGAAGCCACCAGTACTTCTCTAGAAATTCCCTTCATACAGCAGAACCTTCAGGGGCAAACCCTTTCTCTACATCCTTTCCTAAGCTTGCGTATCTGACCTAGCCTGCAGGTTTTATGTGAAAAATCTTCCATACCATGGGTTATCATGTTTCAGAGCTGTGATGTATTTTCCATATTCAAGATCTGCTTTCATTAGGTTTACTGGTGGATCTTGGGGGATCATCTTCAGCTGTTCTTCTTTTTGTCTCGGATCTGAGCTCTGCTGAACACCATTGTCCCTCTGCACTGTGGTAGCAGAACACCTTGGTTTCGGGCATGGAGGCACATGTGTGGCGTGGAAACCTCCAAACTTTCTCCTGGAGTCCTGGGAAGAGGAACTGAATGTTATTTTCCTTTTATCTGAAACCTCTGTTTTAACAAAAGGGCAAGAATTTATCTGCAAGTGAAGAGGTACCAAAGTTTATCCTAAAATGGAGACCAGCAGCAGCATGTGTCCTTCCCAGTTTCATGTATCTGCTTTAAGAACTGTTGTTTTTAAAACAGCATCTAAGTGAATGCATTAAGTGAATTCTGTTATGAGCTCTTTGTCATGCGGAGCAGAAAGAATATTAAATGATGAAAAGCAGGTGTGAAATATGTTCTGCGAATACACTGGAGATATGTCTTGATTTGAAAACAGCTTGGAAGGTCTATCAGCGTTTCTTAGAAGAAAAAATATTTTCAAGTCTTGATAATTAAATGAAATGGTTTGTTTTGCCAGTTCCCCATGTGATATCAATTGTGAGAGATTTTTCAAATCATAATTTTAGTCAGAAATGATACTGAGGTCTTGAAAAAAATCATGTTCTCGTGATGTCTTCATGTGAAAGCGAATGACACAGAATCATTGTCACAGGCCCTGGGAGTTGTCTGCTCTGAATGCAGAAGGATTTTAAGGTGGATAAATGAACTTGCTTTTTTGTAAAACATTTGAATCTAGGATTCAGAAATAAAACAAAACTTTTGTTTGTTTTTAATGGAGATTGATGAAGAAAGCTAGACTTCCCAGAGGCAAATTAAGATGGGGAATAC
The DNA here is from genome assembly GCF_013368605.1 of Nyctibius grandis. Classification (NCBI taxonomy): domain Eukaryota; kingdom Metazoa; phylum Chordata; class Aves; order Nyctibiiformes; family Nyctibiidae; genus Nyctibius; species Nyctibius grandis. Next base: position 66,057,242 of record NC_090659.1, read on the forward strand.
AGTTAGGTCCTACTCAGCTCCTCACAAATAAAACTCAAAACCTGCAGTGGTTCATTTTGGATGCTAATTGAGAGGCACTTAAATAAGACTTTTTCAGGTATTTCCAGTTCTCCCTAATAGATTTCTGTAATTTCTAGCTTTGGCCAGTATTGAAATGGAAATAGAGTATTCTGCAGTAATAAATGATGTAAGAACATAAATAAGCATTTTCAGCTGACACTGTGTAGTTATTCTGCTTGGGCATAAGGCTTGCTGGGTGCTTAGGTGACTACTGGATCTCGAGGATGGGAAAGAAACGTTGTGTTGTCTCTGCCTTCACATCAGTCAAATACAGCATGGCCAGAAGGAAGAAAACAAACCATTTCCTTCAGAAGAAAATGTACTTTATTTTTCCATTGAATCATTTAGGATGGGTGTACCTTGTGTTGCAGAGGCACCTGGACTTGCATTGGCTGACCCAACTCTGGACTTGCTAATGGGTGAGATTTTCTGAGGTTAGTGGCAGGTGATACACAGCAGGCTGCAAATGGGATCCTGATCCAAGAAGGAGAAACTCTAGTGCGTTTACTCTGTCAGACATGTGTTGAGTAAAGGCCACTTGACTGAGGGGGTTTTCGAAGAGAAATCCAGAGGAATCAAAATCATGCTGAGCATGGTTCTGACGATGCCCATTATTTCTATACAACGGGATCCATGGATATGGCTCTACTAGCAGTTTGTATAGTTCTTTTCTTATTATTGTAATTATTTTAATTATTAATGTTACGAACAAAAATTCATGATGCTGTAGTGAGATAAGAATGTGAAATGTGATGTGAAGGTCGCAACTGCTTCAGTGTCAGTAAGCAAAAGCCATGGTGCAACATGGAGAATTGTTACTTAATACTGATGAAATTATTTTTAAAGTTGGATAAAAAAGAGTTACACAGAGGATGGTAAAAGGTTATATTTAAAAATGAAAAAGCAAATGGAAGGGGGTTTATCAGTATTTGAAATATCTGTAGTATACAAACAAAATTTGCTGTTGGTATAAAGACATTCTGGATACAGAGGAGAACTAGAATAGCCACTGTTTTATGAGTTCCCAACCATGACTTCCCCAATTGCTTCCCAGGCAGCAGGGGAAATGAGATAAAGTGGAACAGTACAGGGCATTTACAAAATAGAAATTCATATTACGGGTTCCTATAAGCTGTGTATGCATTATCTGGAAGTGGCAGAACTGTATAAAAACCTTCTCTATTAGCTGATTGAAGGTTGTGTATGAGGGTGATGGGAAAATGGGGAGACACATGAAAATGTGATCTTGGAGTCTGTCAAGCAATGTATTTCCAGTAGTGATGAAGTAGTGTGTGCCAGTGGTGATATTCCTGTGGCACCTCTGCAGTCCTGTGTGCAATTCTGGTTACCTGTGTTCAAGATAGCTTTGAACGACCCACACTCTATAAAGATGAGCGGAAACTGCTATTGGGACCATTATCTCCTGTTTCATAAGAAGAAATTGAGAAAGCTTTGCTTGCTTAGTCTGCTTAAACAACCTGAGACAGAATAGGAGCAAAACTGGTTTGGAAAATTGTATTTGCAGATTATTAGCCTTGTTACACTGCCAGCAGGGAAGGGGCAGTTCTGAGGGTTCAGCAGCATCCGTCCTTGGTGCGTTTTGACTCTGTCCTTTTACTAATGACTCAGATGAGGAAATAGGATATGCTTATTAAATTTGCCAATGACTGAAACCTGAGGGAAATTGCCACGCTGATGACTGGAGAAACAATTTGAAAACCAGGCAATCCATGAAGCTGCAGGTTTATTTCCCATATCTCTATCTGCCCTGCACATTATGTGAGCATGTCCTTCCCCTTGTCCCCTCTGCCCTCCCTGCAAAGGTGCTGTTTTCCCTCACCATGTATTATTTCCCAGCTCCGCTCTGCACCGGGGCTGGTTCTTCCTTGTGCTCCCCAGCTCTGAGCCGGGCACGGGGCAGCGGGTGACGGGGCTAGCCCTGAGCTAGCCCAGGTGGAGGGGCCAGCTGACAGCCCAGGCAAAATAAACGCTCAGTGAGCTCACCCTGCAGCCTGGCTCTCTACAGGGGCTGTAGTTTCCATCTTTTCCCTCCATCCGGTCATTGATTTTCACACATCTTGAAAGAACTTAATACCTTTGCAGCTTTTCAACTAAATCAGATAGAGAGGCAAAGAAGTTCCAAGAAAACTGAAGGAAATAAGAAAAAGTATCAGGTAAACAGATAAAGCAGCTGCCTAAATGTATGTGTTTTGTTTTCTCAGGAATCAAGTGGAAAATAGGATGCAGTTCAATTTGCAGTAACTAACTCTCCGAGTGAGATAGGGAATAATTGCCATATAGCAGCTCCTTAGAAAATGATATGGGAGCTAAAGTGGATCCCAACATAATCGTGATTCAAAAATTCAGACATTGTATTAGTACATATATGAAAAGGAATAGAATATTTCAAACTTCTCAGCATGGTAAGGTCTTGGTTGCAGTACTGCGTCCATTCTTGGACACCATAGCTCATAGTGATGCAGGCCAACTGGAAACAGCCCAGAATGGCTAGATGTCTCAAAAATGATATTTAGGAGAAAAGAGCAAAATAATTTGTATGACTTACTCTATAAAAAAAGAAGGAAGCTTGCTAACAATCTTAGAAGGCTGCTTGGAAAAGGAAGTTTTCCATGCAGGTTTCCATGTCTGTAGTGGACGGGTCAAGAAGAAACGGACCTAATTTTTCAGGAAGGGAAGATGCAGATTAGACATTAAGAAAAAAATATCTCTGAATAGAGTCTGGAATAGGTTGCCTAAATATTATTTGTATTCACCATTACTGAAGGCCTTAAGTTGCTGATGAGACAAGGATTTTTCAGGGATGATATAGATGTATACTGATGATCCCACCTTGGGGCAGGGAAATGGCTTACATGGCTTCTTTAATTTCTTCCAGCTTTCTGATTCTAAGACTCCATGTTTGATCTCTGTGAATGCATAGGAAAGAACAAGAATTATTTACATTAGGGAACAATATTGACAAAAAAGCCTGTGAATTCTGGCTATACATCAGTTATTCTGGAAATCAGAAGAAAGTTTCTAACCATCCAGGGACAGTTTTCCATATGAAATGCAAATTTAACTGGCTCCAAGCAGGAATATGATCAGTTTAGGAAGATATACTGCATGTTTGCTTCTGATGCCAGGGGACTTGGCTCAAAGATATAGAAAGACCCTTCTGGTAATCTTACATATGCATGATCTTCGCTTCCCAAAAGAAGGCGACTGAATGCCTTAAGCCCACAGGAGTCCTGCTATGGCATTCAGCTTGTGAATAAGGCAAGTGAATCTGACTCACAGGGGTGTGCAAACTCACCTCTCCTTTTAATGTGCTTCTTGGCACATTCTTTTCCAAAGCTTTATTTTATCAGCTTTTACCCTGTTGTGATGTTCAAGTTCAATATCTAGGGTTTTATAATCATTGCAATGACAGTGAAGCATCATGAACGCTGGATGGTGGCATTGCAGAATGAATCAGGCATGCAAAACAAGCAGCTTCTATTTATACACACAGATATCACAGTAATCAAGGAAGAGGTTTGTAGAGTAAAATGTGTTGTAAAATACTTTATATATAATTTGCTTTTGGAAAAAGAGCTGTAGCTACCACGTAAGCCCACCCAATAGTTCAGATTTTCTCTTAAGTAAAAAGATGAATGATTCTGAAAAAAAAATACAGTATAATTTATGGCATTTGTTCTCACAGAATAATCCTTGATTACTTAGCTTTAAGAATACAGCCTATGCCACAAACAGCATAGAGCAGGCAGAGGTTTTATAAGGATGTTAATCCTGTAGAGAGGAAAGACAGAAATATATTTGTTGCAGGCTTCTTTCATTTCCTTCTGTTTTATTGCAGTCGTTGTTTTACTTAAGCTCTGCAAGGGTGAGAAGCAATATGAGTTTCTAGATGTTCAGATGGGATACCCATCCTCTGTGGCCTCATCTCAGCAGAGGAGGTAGCACAATACCTGCAAATTAGGGGCAGGTAATAGGTGTGGCTGTTCTTCAAAGAGTCTTTCTGATGTGATAAAATGTTTTCTACTGTTTTTGCTGAAAAAAAGTGCAAGAGTCCCTTACTGTGGAACCAGAGTCAAAGCTGGCTACTGCTGACAGAGTTTTCTTTGCATTGTCCATTTTGCACGTGTGAGTAAACTTTCAGGTGCTTCAGGTTGGTCCTTTATAGCTGGATATAGCAGAGGCACCTGTTGATGCAGATAGAAGTTTTTACTGTCTCAAATACCAACTTCCCAGCTCACTCCCAGGAAACCAGTCCTCTCAGACACAAGAGCCAAGAAGGGTTGGTTCAGACCAACCTCCATTCATACTGCCAAAGGCAGTATGGACCTGACCACACCAGGTCTGGCCACCTCTGCTGGAGGACACCATCCTCCAGCACTGTCCCCAAGCTTTGGCTGCCACTGCCCAGCACTCCCACGTACCCCTCTGCCATGCCCCAGAACGTGAGGCACCCCTCTTCAATTTCATGCTGTGAAAACGCCAGTCTGAAGGGTGTCACCCTGTCCTGTTATCTGAGATACTTTGAGCCAAAAACAATGCAGACCCAGACCATTCCTACTTGTACCATGACAGCGGCATCTCTCTGACCCTGTGATGAGACCCAGGGCCAAGACTGGCACTGGATGGATGTAGCCCGTCAGCTTTTCAGGGCGTAAGGGCTGAGCAGGTTACACATAGCCCCTCTACACCACTTGGCCTGGCCTTTGTGTCGGTGGACATAGCATTGCAAATGCACCTACAAGGTACAGTCAGGTGCTGGGTGGATTTTCAGAGCTCTGATTTTTTGTCAAAGGCATCCCCAGAAACAGTTAGGCTGGATTTAGGCTTTTAAGTCCTTTTATAGATCCAGCTCTACTGTCTATTTCATTAGTTTCAAAGCTGTTATTTTTCCTTTTGTGGGATAGCAAATGACTAAACTGCTTTCCACTTTAAATGGGACTAAGCCCTTCAAGACAGAAATTTATTAGTAATATGCAAAACTATATTTCAAGCCCCAACTTGTTGAAAAATTATCATTATTGCTTAGAATGACTTTAAATTGTTTAATCCAAAGGAGCCAATGGATCCAACTCTTGAACACTCCTGTCTTGAACTAAGTTCAGGCTCAGACCTTGGATGAAGACAGCACAGAGAGACAAAGGGAAAGAAAAGAGATAAGTCCTGGCTTGCTTAAACTTCCAAAACAATTCTATGATTTTGAAGACCAGTTTTGTGTCTGTCGATGAAAAAGTAGATGTTAAATGCACCATTTGAGTGATTTTTCCTTTTGGTTTCAGAAGCTGCTCGATGACACTAGATGGCACCTTTTGTTTGCTATGTGTGTGGGGCCAGAAATAGGGCCCATCTGAATGCTGGTGAAAGCTGACAATTATTTTTGAAGCAACTGGTGCATCCATATGGATCCTTGCTGACGAAGGAGTCAAAAATATCCTGGTGCTCCATATCCAGAAAAATGGGGAGGACAGAGCACCTATTAATTACCTTGTTTCTTCTGTTTATATCTGCTCTGGCTTGTAGCTGTGGGGCATTGAAACACCCCATTTAGCTAAAGAACAGGCTGGGAATGGTTGTGTTCAAGATGCATTTTAAGGAAATGGTTTTGGGGAAAGCCGGACATGATACAGGCAGCTAGGGTGAGATTTAGGCCAATAGGTTATAACATAGCACAATGTGAAAGTGAAGTGTATGGACATATGAGTCTGTAGCACTCTTCAGCTGCCTCGTCGCAGGTATCTGGTGTCATTCAGGGTGCCATAAAGGATCCCACATGAAGTCCAGCCACTGCTCCTGGAAGGCATGGGTTATATCTCCTCAGCCTTTGGGTCTATGTCTGGGTTGCCTCTGCACTGGGTGGGTGACTGCACCGAGCTCCCGTCACGGGTGGTGGAGACTTGGTGAATCAAGGCAGGGGAGCTGCTCACCTTGCGTGAGCATGGACGCCCATCAGCCCAAACTCTCTTCACCCTCCATTGACTGTACTGGCTAGATCGCTGTTGACCAGGCACCCAAGCCCTAGGTAAACACCTGAATTTGGATGACTGCAAAAGGAGTTCAACCCCACACCTAGTAAGCAAATGCGCTCTGTATTTGTCTCCTGCTAATCTTAGACTCATGTAAATTGGTGACCCCACATGATAAGCAGAGAGTATGGGATGTATAGCCTCATGACTCCAGCAAGGGATCATGAGGAACCAGCCAGTGATCATCAGTGCCATTTGCCAGTGACGTGAATGAACATAAATGTAACACTGCAATGACACTCTTATAGGAAGAAAATTTGGTCCAAAACAAACCTATTTTTTCTTAATTCAATGCTGAGAAACCTCTGACTGTTCCCCTAACAAGTTTCTACAGGCATGTATTTTTTAGAAATAATTTTACTAAATAGTTTTGGAAAAATCTGCCCTGAGCTAATTGTGCAATTTCTGCTCTGTATTTATCATGGTGCAAGCCCTCATTCTCATCTCCAGAGGGCTTTCACCATGAAGTAGGGGGGATTATGATTGTGTTGTTTTGTAGAACTTCTCAGACACAGACCACTAGGACTGCCTAAATCATCAGTCCACTGCCCTGACATCAAAAGCCCTCATTTGGTCAATGTTTAATCCATAAGGATCTGCAGTATCCCTGTTACCCACAGTGCAGATACCACAAGCCATGAAACATCTCCTTTGCCCATTGCAAATGAACCTTACCTTTAGTACAAAATCTGAAGTACTAGCAATTCAATGAAAGGTCACAGAAAAGAGCAAGAAAAGATCTAGGTCTAGAGCCAATGACTTGGACTGCTACAATGGGAGCTGATTTGTAAGGAATAAAGGCCCAGAAGATGCTGGGGACTGGGCTATGTCAACGTTTCAGAGAAAAGCAATGACCCTCTCCCTCAGTGGTGCTGTCACTTTGACTCAGGAGGAGTTTCCTTCCTACCCCTGGATCTGGTGATCTGTCCAAGCCTTAGCTGGTCATCAAGACACATAACCAGCTTGATAGAGGTTTTCTGTACTGTCAGTGATGTACTCTGCCTGTCATCCTATTTCTGAAGCTAGACCATGTCTCCTTTCAAGGAAGGAGGAAAAAACCTAAGAAGTCAAGTTATACTTTAACAAGAGAAAAAAACACCTTCCTGCCCACTGCAAGCAACTAGTAGAAACCCTGAAACAAGGTTCTAATTAAAAACAGTGTAAAAATCATGCAAATTTACCCTGTCAAAAAATAGCCATTCAGTCTCCCTTTAGAGCCCTTGCCATTCCTGTATTCACTCCTACAATCTCCATCTGACATGCATTAAATCTAAATAAAATAAATCTACTATATTACCTTTATATAAGAAGCTGGTTATTTTTCAGAAAAAAAAAGTTATACTATTAAAGTTGCACGATTAAAATACAAAATTAGGTGTTTCTTATTAGGAGAGAGATCCAGACATCTCAGAATCAACCAGGTTGGAAGAGACCTCTGGGATCATCGAGTCCAACCGTTGCCCTGACACCACCCTGTCAACTAGACCATGGCACTAAGTGCCATGTCCAGTCTTGTCTTAAACACATCCAGAGATGGTGACTTCACCACCTCCCTGGGCAGCCCATTCCAATGTCTAATAACCCCTTCTGAAAAGAAATTCTTCCTAATGTCCAACCTGAACCTCCCCTGGCAAAGCTTGGGTGCATCTCCATATAGTTGCCTACAGTATATATGTCTACATGTGAACTAGGAGCGTAACTTCCCATTATAATCAATCAAGATCTAGGGCTGGATTCAGCTGCCTACATGTAGGCTTCTGGTGGCATTTGGGATGCCCTTTATTGTCTGAGATGTCTGATTTGGGCTGACAGAGCACAAGATCTGTGTGTTTCCAGAGGACAGCATTTGGAGGCCATTCAGGATATCTTAAATGGCACTGGATGCCTATCTTTAGACTACTCAGTCAAGCCCTTAGTCAATACAAGGAAAGCTAGAGAGCTATTCAGCTCACCCTAATCTCACAAATATTTCCTTAGCTTGATAGCTCTCCAGGCTCCACTGACTATATTGACTGACTCAGGCCTAGCTCACATGTAGGTGCCTACACATGGACACCACCCCTAGCTGGTGTGCATTTGCTGGATCAGGACATAAGAAGGTGTAGAGTCTTTAGATGCTCTTGTCCAGGTGGAGAGGAGAGACCTGCCTTCCTGTTCCCTCACTATGGCTGGTGCACAGGCCTGTCTGTGATCCATCATTAAAATTAGGGTCATACTTAAGGAGAAAAAAAAAAAGTGTCATATCCATGATCTGTTGTAGGTCTGAGCCACATGTTAATGATTACAGTGAGTATCTTTGCAATATGAGGGTGACCGGTAGGATTTCTCAAGCCAGATGACTTGCATTTGTAAAACCCAATGAGACAGATATAAATGCTTAATAGTTGTTTGCCTCGCTGAAACAGGAGTCCATACATCCTCCATGGCAGATAGGACTTCAAATCTACTGTTATGTGCAGATGTGGAACAAGTGACACTTCAATCACTGTATTTTGGATGGTGACTTTGATTATACAGGAACAAAATGACTCCCTTAGTGTCTTGTGATCCTGTCTCACTTACAGAACCTTTTAAAGCTCTCTATTCACACATCCGTACATCACATTTTATGCTTTTTGCTATCCTTTAATCTTTTGCTACCTGTTTTAGTATGTACAAACAGGGTACATGGAGCAAAATATGCTGCTGCATAGAGAAGTGAATATGCAGAAGACTTGCAGCAGGGCTTTTGTCATTCCCATTTGTTAAAAAAATAACCAAGGTTACCATCTCCAGAGACCCTGAAACCCCCTGTTATGGTTTGGTAGCTAAGAGGAAGCAGCTGGAGGCAGAGGACAACACTTAGGGGATTTATCCCCTGATACAGCCCAGCCTAACCAGTGGTTTCAGTGCAGGAAATCAGGTATATGATGGGAGCAGGGGGCAGGGACACCTGCACATGGAACACAGAGCTCCTTTGCTAATGGCAAGCTGAAATGGCTCGGCTTTGACCTTTCACATCTTCACAGAGACCTCTCAACTGCTTGGACTAACCTGACTGTGGCCTTCTGGACTTGTTCCAATTTAAATCAAACTCTGCCATGCTCAGGGCAGCCCGCTCCCCATTACAGGCTTACAGAGCTTGCACAGTGTGAGAGCCGTAGGATGTGCCTTCATCTGCTCAGGTGCAAATTTAATTGAGCAGCGAAACCGTGATAAAATCTTTCATTTAGGGCAACAAAATGTGGGTGCAACACACTTCGGTGGTGAAAGCTTGGTGTTAAGGGACACATTCCTTGTACGGGGGACTGCTGTTAATTTTTTTTTATCATGATATTTCATAAGGAACTTTTCACTGAGAGCCTACCATTAATTGCTAGGTGGCTGGTCTTTTATTGCTTTCTGATCTCGGATATTTGGACATAGATAGCAAAAACCCCAGAATATTTTTCCCCAAACAAGGCATGGTTACAATAGTTGGCTGCAATGAATTAAGAAACACAACGATTTTGTGGCATGATGATTTCAGAGCACGAGGCAAGTTGTTAATTATTTCTTATCAGCTGTAACCTAAAACAAGTAGCTTTAACTATAGCAAAGAATTTTCATCAAGCTAAAAAGGTGAATTTTTACTGTTGTTCTTTGCTGCTAAAGGAAGACAAATACATCAGTATTTCATTTTTTATTCCATACAAGTGCATGAGGTAGAAAGATCCCTTGGCCACAGCCCCCCGACCTGCTCTGCTCTGCAGACACATGAAGCAAGCCCTAGGTTTCTTGGCTGTTTGAACTGCAGTACTTGACATACAGCTCACTTGGCATCCTCTCTTTAGTAAGTAAATGTGGCTGAAGAGCCCGCTGAATAATTTATTGTGTTTTCAGAACCTCACTAGCCAGGTCAATTAATATTTAGTGAAAATCATATTCCTGGCTTTGAAAGGCAGGATATTGGCAGGGAATGAATGGCTGCGGTCAGCGAGGTCCACGTGTCTCTTACAGGTCCTTAACTGACAGGTCAGCAGGAGGAGGCTGGTCCCTCCTGGGGCTCAGAGGAGCTTAGGCATTAAGACAACCGCTAAAGTTCAGACCCCTACCATACTTTTTGGTGGGTCTCCAGTCTGAGAGACCAAGACCTAAAGTGCTGCAGGACATTTGCACAGCAAAGCTGAGATGAGTGGGGTGTGTGTCTCTGACAAGACGAGCTGCTGTATCTTACACACCTATTTCTCTTTTTTTTGGTAAAGAAAAGCAAAAAAGGGATGAAATACGAGTGGAGAATTTACACCTGAGGAGGAAGACAATGGATGAGAATGTATCTACAGTGCTCAGTATGGCCTTCGGGTTCTGGGAGCCTTCTCATGACCCCATTTTCAATGGTGATGCTTCCCTTCCATTTCTTATTTCTCTCCTTGCTTCTCATTTTACATTTTATGTTGAAAATATGTTGTACTTGTGCACCTGTGTGAGGGACTAAAATCTGTGTTTCGAGTAGATGATAAGTTAGCAGAATTGGGTTGCATTGCAGTTTAATATTTTAAGAATTTGATTAATCAACTTGCAGCCAGTAGATGAACCCAACAAAGAGTGCCAGAATAATATCTTGGTGAGATATCAAAGGCTGGCCTGAAATTGCCACTTCTTTTCCTAATACTCTCAGGCTTCCGCTGTTGAGAATTATAATAATAGCTTTTATAATCATGTCTCATACCTCTAGAAAAGGAAGCACTAAGAAAAATATATTAAAGAGGAGGTATTAAGGGAAAAAGGCAATCCACCAGTTTCTGCAATGGGAAATTTTGTCTCACTAATCTATTAGGATTTTTTGAATCTGTGAGTAATGCAATGTAAAAATATAAAGCAGTGTAAAAAAACATTAAAATAATGTATTTTAATTTTCAAAAGGTGGGTGAAAAGGTACTTTAGAAGAAGGTGTAAAAACATCACTTCTTTCTGTTTGGAGAAGCAACGCATTGTCTGAGAGCAAAAGCGAAGAAGTAGGAAATAAAGAATCAGATGAATCCATTTCCAACAAAGCAAAAGATTAAGAGTAGAATACTCAAATATTGATCTTTTGAATAATATTCTTGGAGTCTGCCATGAGCAGGGAAGGTTGGTTGAAGCTCCAGAGAACTGAACAAGGGTGAACAAAATGACAGGTGGAGCTCAGTGTCAACAAATGCAAAATAATATTAATCGGAAAGAAAAACATGATTTACTCATTAACCTTACACCGTTCTGCCTGTGTCAGGTTAGGAAGGGGACTTGGATATGATGGTGGACAGCTGTGTATAGCCACAGTCCAAAGAACAAAACAAGTTCATAAGTGGCAAAGGTATGGAAAAAAGAAGGCAGTGCCTTTATGTGGTCGGTGGTGTGACTCCTTGGGAAGACCACGTGCAGGACTGGGTGCTCACACTCTCAAGCGACAACGCAGATCTATGTCACCTTCAGCACAGGGTGACGGGAATGCTTCGGAGCGTGTAAAAATATTCAGCAGAAACCATGTTTTAAAAGATTGAGATCATTTGCCTTTGAAACAAGGAGAAGTGGGAGTATCATAGCAATATATAAACCAGCAGATGATCTGGAGAAGTGAGCTTGGGAACACAAGAATAAGGGAAAACCAATGGCTTAGACAAAGGCAAACACAGTTAATTGGAACTAGTTCACTTCTAATTTGGGTAACACACTACGTATCTGGCTTTCACTGCCCCAGACTGGGACACCAAACATCTAGGCTTACCCCCTTTTTCATTTCTTGTTACGTTATTGGAGGACAGTCAATGAGTCTCACAGAGAGAAAATTGCAAAGTAAGAGAAGGGAATCTTGTTGCCACAGAAAAAATAATTAGACTGTAAAAATCATTAACCCAGAGTTGTGTTTACGATTAATACTCTCTCAAATGTTGATTGTGTGACTAAACTGCAAAATAAAAGAGCAGCCATAACCACTACCCAACTATATAAACAAGGTCATCGTTGCTGTAAAAGAAAACACGAGATGGATGAAAACAGTCCAAGAGGTAGTTTCATCTATAAGTGATGAAACTAAGCCGGTTTTTAGATTGAATAATTTTTCCTAATTTTCTGATACAAAAATTATTTAAAAAAATTAGTGACTGTTAGAAAATGTATGCACAGAGACAAGTTCCAAAGATTCAGAAGCTGCTTGTGCACACTTAATTTGAACTCACCTTAATATATTTTGGAAACAGCAGCATTTTGCTTGGTATGAACATGCCTACCAAGTACATCCATGTGAAATATCTGCTTTCTGCTATCCAGTAGTCTCCATTCAACTTTCTTCATTGTTGTCATGGCAATGAGACTGTCTTTGACACTGCCATTAATGAACTCTGAGGGTGAGAAAGGTCCTTTTCCAACAAAGAGTGACACCACCACAAAGCAAATTAAATTGCTCTGACAACATATCTATTGAGAGTGAGTTCATGTGTCACCGGAGCTTTTAGGATCTTATTGATGACTTTGTGGCTGCCAAAAGTCATAAAGTACTGCTGTTGTAACAGGTTTATGTTCATAGACGGTATTTGCCTGCATTGTTTGATCACCCTAACGCTGATATATTCTGTCATTTTACCTTGGCGGTTGTATTCACTATTACTCCTCTGTCAGTGAATTAATGAAGGTGTGTGTGTCAGTAATCATTTCTTATCTCCAAAATGGTATAATGTATATGCCATAAACACATAACTAGGTAACAACTGATTACACTACAGTTAAGTGATAAGAGCAGTTGACAGGAGTAGTTGTGGATCACAAAATAAACATAGGCCAGCACATTCTTCTGGGTGATAAAAGATGAAATAAACCAAACCACATGAGTATAGGGCCTTTTACAGGCATTTTGCTGCCTATTCAAAAAAGAACCTACCACTTTCAGAAGTTATAAAAGATATCAAAAGACTTATTTTAAATACCATACATTAATGTGCATGGTGCTTTACATCGAAAGAATATCACTACCCTGGTGCATGTGGCTCACAGATTCAGCAGCAAGCTGGAGACACTGTCTCTAAATGTGTAGCACTGTCAGCTCAGAGCTTCTCAGCTGCATAGAAATATGTGAATTTTACTTCCCCTGAATTAAGGGGCTGAAATCAGTCTGTAGCTTTATTATTTCTGGAAAGCAGAGGGAGTGATGCGAGCTGTAACAGACAGTCTGACTTGCTGTAGTCACTCCTGGCAATGGCACAGTGGAAATAGAGGTGATGGATGCTGTAGGTTTGGATGAGAGGGTCCTCCTCCCATCCCAGCCTCCCCGCAGGAAGCTGCAGGAGACACTGGCTTTCCAGGACACTATATACGGTTTTCTATACTGTGTAGGCAGCTTAATCTATCTGTTTTTACACACATGGCCCTCTTCTGTCTTAGGCAACTGCGTACTTCTGCTCAGGACCAGCCTGTCTTGCAAGCAGTCACCATCCCTACAGGTGACTCTCCTGAACCTACAAGCCAAAAAGAGAAACCTTATCCTGCCCTGGCAGAGCACACGAGGACTATCTGTGCCTTAACTACTGCACATGGTGCAAGAGCTTCAGGCTTTTGTGCCTATAGATCTTGTCTGCTGTAACCTAGCTCTGTCAAAAACATCACCATGCAAAATTTTTTCTTTCCCAGTCAGGGAAAAATTAGTAAAGATGCAGGAAAATGTAATCCCTGGGGTATTTCTGAGGAGATTACTGGATAGCAGGGTACATGGAGCCATACATGACTTTTGTCAGCAGCAAAGTCATCATAAGATCCTAAAAGCTCCAGTGACAAGTGAACTCACTCTCAATAGATATGCTGTCATAGCAAGTCCTGCTGTCCAGAAGTCCCTATTACTTGGGGACTTACAGCTACTCCGATAGACAAACAGCTGAGTTGGGTTTGTTATGGCACAGCCACAACAAACATTTGGACAATGCCCTTAACAACAGGCTTTAACTTTCGGTCAGCCCTGAATTGGTCAGGCAGTTGGACTAGACGATCATTGTAGGTCCCTTCCAACTGAAACCATCTAGTTCAGTTCTGTTCTATTCTATTCTATTCTATTCTATTCTATTCTATTCTATTCTATTCTATTCTATTCTATTCTATTCTATTCCAGCATGAGCTTTCTTCTGTGGGGGGAAACTGAATGCTAGAGTTAAGCTAAAGTGCACTCCTGCATCTTGGACAGTTCTGAGGCACCCTTACAGGGCAGAAGGGAGAAGTCTGCTACTGCTGTCCAGGCTTCACCACCACTGCAGGCAGTAGAGCAATGAGCGAGGTATGTGCTGAGGTGTTAGGGTAGCCAAAAGGGCTGGGGAGGTGCATAGGAGGCATGAATGATTTGGATAGTTGTCTATGATAAATGATGTGAACTGCTTGGCTACTTAACCAGCTACCCATTGCTGGGCAGTATAGACAAGAGGCATCCACCATGGATTAACCTGAGAGATATCACAAATATTGAAATGTCCTTCACCAGCAACCAAATTTTTCCATATTCTTTTCAAGCACATTTCTGCTCTTCTACCATTTACTCCCACACAGCGAAGACCCATTTGGAATCCTCACTATTCTTCTGATGTGAACCAGCTCACCCAGATCTGCCAAGGGCTGTTGAAGAAGGGTCAGATGTGTAGGTGTCCTACTGTTTCATCCTTCTTCAGTAATATTGTGCAGAGCCTGCAAAAATATCCATGTTCTGCCTTAAAGCAGCTTCATGATATTGCAACTGGTGCTGGAAAAAAATTTTTAGAAGTTGAGCCATGGATTCAAGGTGCTATGTAATCAAGAGCAAGCCACTCAGCTTTACTTGAGCTTCACTCGGCTTAGCTGAAAATCTGGGTAGAAAGCAACACTGCACTGATGACTAGAAACTGTGACTGAAAATTCATTTTATTAGACTATACCTAATGCAGTGTACCTTATGTGGGCTTATGGATGGATCTCAAAGGTTTTTAAATGCCCTTCGGTGCATTTCTATAACTTTATCTTTACAAAAAAGATGTAGATAAAGACTGCACAGTATGTAACTAAATAATGTCATTGCAGGCATTTAGAATAAATTCTCATTGTTAGAGAAGCATAATGACTCATAACTAGAGTTGCTTTTCATTATTTGCTTAAGGGCTAGAGAGTACAAAAGATGTATTCATGACACACTTCAAAATCATGTTGCTTATTAATTTTATTTTTGATTGAAGACACCAACCTCAGAAAGACTATGCTAATCTTTTCCGCTGGAACTGATCTGCCCTCAGTCTTTGTGTGTGTCTGACACTGCTGGTAACCTCCATTTCAAAAAATAAACACGTTATCAACACACACGGGAGGAGGCATCTGAAAGCTCATCTTTGTCTTTATATTTGGTCTTCCAGTCAGATTGCTTTACTCATACAGAGACTCACTCATTTTAACGTCCTTGCAGGAACTTCTAAAATGCTCTGCCACGTGCTTCTCATGTAAGTAAGGCTCCATTTAATAGCTTGTTTCCACCCTGAGTGCAAGTGGTGAAATTCAGCATGAAAAATGGTGAGAGAAGACAAAACACATCCTGTAGTTCTGGTAGCAAAATGTGGTTTTGCTCTCTGGGTCCATTATATCAGCAAGCCCACCCTTATGGTAATTTGCTGTTTCTTTGGCATTTGAAAAAGAATTTGAACTGAAAAGTAAATAATAAACCCAGTGCCTGTTTTCTGTTTCCTTCATAGGGACTACATTTCTTCTTTACTACAGGAATGGATTTTTGTAGACAAATTTACACTTCTGAATTCAAATTCAGAAGAATGGAGAAAAAAGTAAAAAGAAAGATCATGCAAGAAAACATGAAATTGTTTCTTGAAGCCTCAAATATTATACAAGCTTATATTTTAATACAATGATGAAATAAAATCAAATGAGACAGGGTGCTCCGTGCATTACCTATCACCAGGTAATAGAGGTTAACAATCCTACAGGAAAAGATTTGGGTCTGCTGGAGATAACAAGCTGGACATTAGATGATGATGTACTGCTGCTAAAGGGTTAATATCCTACCCAAGTACCTGAACAGGAGCATAGCCTGCAAGATATGTGAAATAATCCTCTTCTCAGGACTGGAAAGGCCTCAAGAGGTGCCCAGTTTACGGGATATATGGGGTATCTGGGAAACACACATCTAGAAGGATCGTGGTCACGCAAGGACCCAACATAGGCAGTGCAGAGGAGAGGAATGGGCATGGTCAGGATTTCAGAAAACATGAAACGGTCTCATTCAGCTCAGAGCTGAAAAGGTTGCAGGGACATGTGACGGACCCTTGAGCTATCTCAAAGGGTGTAGCACAAAGAAGAAGGGGTCCACGACTCAGGGCAGGTTTGGAGCATACCCTCTCCCTAGAGCTGAAGAAGCTGAGGGAAAAGCCCCTGTGGCCTACAGCCTGCTTTAGCTGAGAGAATTTCTTTGTTTTCTGTCACATAGACATCTGGGCACTTATATTGTGGAACGTGCCTGAGAAAGTGACGGCAGAGGGCCCGTTTTGATGTGGCCTGGCGATGGCTGTCCCCAGGCCCCACAGAACAATGATACGCTGCTTGGTCTTCCAAGGTGCATCTGTCATACCTATGCCCACTTCATCCTCCTGCACAACCCATCGCAGATAAGCTGTCTTCTTGACTCAAGCCTTCCCAATCTTGACAGCAACTTAAAAATCCCAGGATCTTTGAAATAATATGTTTAAGTTCCTTACTTTTTGATTTTCAAGTGTTATGGGCAATGTCTGCAACTGTCAGCTCAGGGCACGTAAGCTTGGTGCAGACATGTTCCCACTTAACTTAGATAACAATTTTTCTAGCTTTTGTTCATCATCATGAGAAACTTATTTGGTCCATTTATTTTTAAAAAAAGTAATCAGGGCTTGCCTGTCTCTGATGAAGGCCTCAAATCTCCAGTTTCATGACTTGGAAATTCTGTATCTGAAGTCCCCAGGTGCTGTATGTATCCTGCATGCTTCATTTAAGGAGTTCTCCCACTGACTTCAGTCTGAATGGTACCAACTTTCAACTTGGCAAATAGGACACTCATGAGCCCAAGTTCATTCTTATTCAATAAAAGTCTCACCCTACACTAAGCTACATCCTATTCTTGAGAGCTTTGTTGAATATGAAGAAGTTTTGGAACTGGCACCTTTTCAGAGCAGCCTCCTGGCTACAGAGAAATAAATTACTTTGTGTGTTGACTGTATTTTTGTCTCCCTCATTTAAACTTCCATTTATTTCTTTGTCTGCCCTTAGGTTTGAGCCTTTCAGAGTAGAGATCATCTTTGATGGAAGGTGCCTTGCACAGAGCAACTAAAGGTCTGCAACGGTGAAAGTGCAATGGCAGCAATATCTTTAACTAAAGGCGATGAATGGACTTCTTATTCTGCTTTAAAAACATGTCTTAGAAATAGAAAAGAATGAGAAATTGACAGATTAATGAAAAAGGGCAAACCATTAATCATATCTTTAAAATTATTTTAATACTTTAACAAAAACCTGTCTTGAATAAGACAACTTGAGTATGTGCAATTAGGAAGTAATGTAAATCTCCTAAGTAAAGACCTAGGTTGAAAGAAACAGGTATGATATGAGTCAGAGAGATTTAATTTATGCAAATCAGCAAACCAGATTATAGCATCCTGAATTGTAAATGGAAGTGCTTAATGAGTTTATTGAATCCCTAAATTATTTCTGAGCTGTTCTGGTGATTCAGGAAGGTAATGAGCACTGGGCAAGAACGTGGGAGTTGTCTACGCTCATATATATCTGAGAGATGGAGGCTGTTGTGCTGCTTGTAGTCAGACAGGGAGCATGTGTGCTAATTTCTTTGAAGTTTATCTTCTTTAAGCGGTGTCTTATTTTCCCATAGACAGGGATAAAGTCAGTGGGGGACACTGAGGCAGGAACTCTTTTAGAAGAGAGCCTGAAGCTCTTAAAATCTGAACTTTTGAGGAAACATGAGGAAGTTGGTTATAGCTGTGCCCCCGCAGGGCTCCACAGGGGCTGGGGCATGTGAAATGAAGGGTTTGCTGGCAGAGCTGGGCTACTGAGAGATGTGAAAAAGCTCTCTGGAGCTCCTTCCCCAAACCAACATCTTAAATCCCATGCCAACGCCAACAGAAGGCTGCTTGTGTCGGTTTGTGAGGCAATGCATTGCAACTCTTGTTCCCACGTACTGTCTGCCACCAGCACAGGCTTTGTAAGGTGCAGGGGACATGCGTGACAGGTCACAGGCACAATGTGTTTTTAAGCAAAACTTTTTGTGGTAAGTTTTAAGCACAGAAGCTTTTGGGGGATGCCGGTTGCCTTGATAAACCTCTTCTACAGGCAGGACAGTAAGAAAGAGGGCAAAACTTTTCTCTCTTTCCCATCACAGCAGTTGATGTCCCTTTATTTAGGCTGGCGTGTTGTTCTTTATTGCCGGAGACTGTGTGCATGGAGGCCGACTCTATAATGATATGTTTGTGATTCATTATATAAGTGATAGTGACTAATGTCATTTTGCATGTCATCAGGGGATTAAATACAATCCACTTAATGCACACAAGAAACTCCACTATAAAATTGTATTTGTGATTGTCGCTGATGACAAATGTTGGCTTCTAGTGTCAGACAAATCCGAGGGCTTCCTGGAGGCCTGCCTATTCCCTTGAAATACCCAATTAATTAACATTTTGCCTACAATAAGCAGTTCACAAAAGTAAGCCTCAGACAGGCATTACTGTCCATGTTAAATAAATTACTGTTCCTCCTTTGTACCTCACTGAGCTATGAAAATAAATCTGCACGTGCCTCTTTTCAGACTGGTAGTCCTTCTAAACTCTATTAGTGTGAAAGTTCCTAAAATCAAGGAGAAAGATAGTTGGAAATGTGGGTG
Organism: Nyctibius grandis; assembly: GCF_013368605.1. NCBI lineage: Eukaryota > Metazoa > Chordata > Aves > Nyctibiiformes > Nyctibiidae > Nyctibius > Nyctibius grandis. The sequence goes on from NC_090659.1 coordinate 66,076,205, forward strand.
CCAAATATAGCAAAATGCACCAGCAGTGTCTGAGTGCCGTGTTCGTTCTGGTATTGATTGGTGTCAATGGACTGGAGCCCTCAGGGAGATTTGTTGTTCTTTGGGATTACACAAGTTTAGGCTTTTTTTTCCTGAAATATTGGCTTTTTCCTCTTGATATTTACAGAATTACTATGTGACTTTGGCTATATTGCAGTACAAATAAGTTTTGAGGTAGGTCTGCCATTAGCCGGGTATGGAGTGGTTCCTGGGGTCCAGCATGGAACCCAAGTGGGACAACTCTTCCTTGTCTGTTGCTCCTCTGCCACTGAAGAAGTAGTTGCTATTTCCGAATTTCATACGGATGTTCACTCTAAATAGAGGACTTGACTTTCCCACCATATTAGAGTTGGTCTGAAGGAACATATTCCACTCAAGACGGGATCAGACCAAAAGTCTTTTGGCAAGAAATGGGACTTTTCTGCTCTTATTAAAATGAGACCTGCTGTGGAAGAGTTGGAAGAAGAGGCCTCAGCTGCAACTATGCAGCATGAGCTGACTGATCAAATACCAGATAGTATCTGATATATTTGTTTCCTGTCAAAGAAAATGCCTTTACCCAGAACTCTTAATATTATAGACAAGCCATGAAAAAAAATAAAAAGAAAAACAAGCAGAGCATACTCAACATTCAGCAATGTATGCCAGGTTTGGAAAAGCCTAACAGGAATATCTGAGCAATGCTCACTCTTACCTGGGTTTCTGATAGGGAAAGATTTACTTCCCAGAGGAGCGTGTGGCAGAGGGCTGGAGCACCTCTTCTATGGTGATAGTTGGGGTTGTTCAGCCTGGAGAAGAGAAGGCTCCAGGGAGACCTTCTAGCAGCCTTCTAGTACCATAAGGGCATCTACAGGAAAGCTGGAGAGGGACTTTTTACAAGGGTGTGTAGCGATAGGACGAGGGGTAATGGTTTTAAAATGAAAGAGGTTAGATTTAGATTAGACATTAGGAAGAAATTCTTGACTGTGAGGGTGGTGAGACACTGGAACAGGTTGCCCAAAGAAGTTGTGGCTGCCCCCTCCCTGGCAGTGTTTAAGGCCATGCTGGATGAGGCTTTGAGCAACCTGGTCTAGTGGAAGGTGTCCCTGCTCATGGCAGGCGTGTTGGAACTAGATGATCTTTAAGGTCCCTTCCAACTCAAACTGTTCTATGATTCTACAGTTCTCTGGCCCAGCTCCTGCCATTCTCCCTTTAAGCATGGGGAAGAGTCCCAGGGAGATCCTGGAAGGCTTTTGGGACAAGAGGACCCCATCCTGCTTTTGAGCCAATCAGCACTGAGTTACAGGGGTTGTGCAAACAGTGATTTGGATTCAGAAAATAAAGCAAGTACTTTCTGGACCGTGTTTCTCAGGAAAATGTAGACAAAGCTTTGCCTATTCTGTTTCCAGCTACTGGGTCCCAGGAAAGGGAAAGGGCATTTTCCAGATGTGCACTAAGAGACATCTAGGAGTCAGACACCTCAATCCACAAGCTAATGAGCTGCTTTACTTCCAACATGGATAAACAGACTGTTAAATGGGAAATCAGACCAGATAACTATGATCAGACTGTTCTTCTCTTCATTATTCTTCTTATTCATTATTTTGAATGAATGAATGATTGTATATGATTTGTATATTCATTTACTCATCATAAATCATTTAAGCCAAGGCATTAAATCTATTTTTTTGATGAAAGCAAATCCAATGTAGAAATTAATATTTTGCATTTCAGAATCCCCACGCAGTCTACTCCCTTTGATTTATTAAAAATCTGTTCTCTCCTGATATTTGTAAATTCCCTTTTTATTTCCCTTCACTCCTTTGGACAGAGATAACCGGGCCTTTTTTGGCTCTCTGTACCCTGGCATACTTATAACTGACTCTGCACATCCTAGATGTGTTGCTTTTCCCCCCCTCCATTTCCACTACAGATTTTTCCTTTAAGCTCGCGGTTAAAGGTAACCTCTGGGTAGCTACCTGCACTGCACATTAACGAATTTCTGTCCTTTAGCAGGGGTACTGTAGGGCCAAGCTCGAGCGTGGCTCCTCATTTTAAACCTCCTATTTTACATTCTTGTTCTGTTCTTCTCTATCGCTCGGAGTGTTAGTTGCAAGGAGGCTTTTGTTCAAGCCTGGGCAGCTGCCTCCTGGCAGGGGGAGTTTTGAGCGGCTGACCTGCTTGTGCTCGTTGCTTGGTTAAAAACCTCCATTTTCATATGGGTGGAACCAGAGGGAAAACAACTTTGGCTCCAAAAGCATCCTCAAAGAGTTCAGGATTGTTCTTCACCCAGGTCAGAAAATACAGCAAAACAACAACAGAAAAGCTTTCTCAGATGTGAATCCTGTACTACTTCGTATCCAGACACAGATGGTGTATTGTTCTTCCTCAAGTACAATGCACTCACAGTGCACTTACTGAGTGCAACTGATGTGACCCTGGAGAGAGGGGTCTTCCCTTCCGTTCTGGGGAGGAAAGGACCCCCCCGGCCATCTGCACTGTGAGCCTGTCCCCCCAGCCCTGGGCCCTGGGATCCCCTCTGCCAGGTAGCCCTGGGACCGTGACCTGGCAGCAGACCTGCCCAGGGAGCATTTTTGAAACAGGATTTATTATTTTATTTTATTTTCTGAGGGTTTAAGCAGCAGCACGTTTTTGTGTGAACCGCAGAGGACCAGAAGCTCTCTGTTGAACAGGGCGGTTCTGACTGCTGCAGTGCTCACCACGCTTCCTGAACAGGTCCGCAGTGCTTTCCCACTCTGAACCTCCTCTTCTGACGGCCTGTGGCAAACGAGAGGAGATGCCTGCTGTAAACTTCCCTCCCTTGAGGCACCTCAGAAAGCAGTGTAATGATTTTCCTAAAGCTAGACCAGTGGGAAGATATTGCCACCAGTAGATATCTCAAAATGATATCCAACAGCCCAGAATAGATAAAAGAGTGTCGCTGTAGTGCAATTAAAAAAACCACCTTGTCCTCTGTAGTTCTGTATATTGTGTTCATGCTTGGTTTCCTTGGAGCCCAGAATCTGATGTTAAAAAGACGTCACATAGGCATGTGTGTGCTTCTGTTTCAAGCCACTTATTCACACCAGAAGGAAAATGTGCTTTGGAAAGATTTATTCTCATAAAAAGAAATAAGCTTTATCGGGGGAAAAAATTGTGTTTGGCAGCCCACAACATTTGATTGCTGTAATGGTAGTGACGGCAGTAATCTATTTTTTTGCCTTGCTGGTAAATGGAAGTATCCAGCAAAGATAAAAGGTTACCAGCTGGGATAACTATCCTCTAATTAGTACTGCAGGTTTTTTTGGGAATTTAGAAAAAATGTGATGCAACCTCTTAAATCTGTTATAAATAAGACCAAATAGGAACAAGCAATGTACTCAACATATGAACCACAGCACCTAATCTGAGAGAGCTGATCAACCATTCATTGCAAAATACTGTTAGATTTCATTGTGTTGGGAAGAGAAGCAGCTTGTTCTGAGAGCCACCATTCACAAAAACCAATCCAGTCTTGAGCTTCTTACATCAGGTGCCCCTGAACTTGTTGGTTAGGGTACATGGCCGGTATAGTCATATAGTGCAGAGGTACCACAGCTAATTTTCACTTAGATAACCCAAGGACTGGTAACAGATTAAGTATAGAAGGACAGAGAACCAACAGTCTTGGCTGATTCTCCGAAATATTGCTTAATTTTGTCAAGAATTTTACTTTGAAACTACAAGTTATGAACTATGAGGAAAAAGAAAAATGCAGTTTAACTTAATTGTGAACTGAAAACTATGGCAGCTCAGGAGCTGTGCATAAGCAATCAGATGCCTCTTCCCCAGGGAAGCAAAGTCCAGCAACAGATCAGCAACAGCTTCAACAGTCTGATTTCAGTGCCTGGGAGGGCCCACCCCAGCTATTGCTGCTAATAAATCACACAGTCACCTCAGTCCATGCCCTTCATGAGTTGTTGCCAATATCTTGTTAGCAAATGCCTACAACTTTCCCAATGCAATCAGCTGGTGACAAAAGCTGAGACCCCAAGGGTACCTGTTCCCAGGAAGGAGATGTAGGACAACAGGGACAGTTTTTGCACTGTCGTCAAGGAGCTTGGCTGGGCAGACATGCTTAAATGTCTGGGAAATCTAACAGTCATATTGCTGATATCACCTGGACTAGCAGAGATGCAGTGTAGACAAGGAGGACCAGGATTTTGGAAGGGTCTGCAGTCATCTTTTCCTTTATTTGTTTCTTCCTTTGTCCCCACATGTTTTTCTGAAGTTATGTGCTTGCAGTTGAGGGCAGTTCGGCCCATTTGCCATCAGTGAAAACTTCTGGAGGACTAAATAAAAGTCACTGCTGGGCAGGGCAGTTGAGTGACACTCATGGTAGGGTGAACTGCCCAAGCATCTTTTCTAGCCTGGACAACTTCCTCGCAATTTTTGGGATCAAATGGTCTGATTTAGGTGTTTGGAGCCCAACTGCAGCCCCAAAAGCTTGTGACTGCCCTCCTATTGCATCACCTCAAAGCCAGCAAAGGCCATGCAGGAGCCGCTCAGGGTGACAGACCTCAGAGGCCATGATGAGGCTGCAGCCAAGGCTCGGTTGCCTCCTTGTGTGCTGGTAAAACCATGGAGAACAAGACATGCAGCTGCTGGAAAATTGTTATTCTTCACACGTATTTAGGAAGCAAAGATCAGTTTGGACTGTGCTGCAAAAAACACTTTGAGGCCGTTTGTTGTCAGACCATACCCCTGAGTGCTAATCAGAGCATCCTCTTTTTAAGTGCCTCAGTCTAGTATTTTTAGACTATAGGTAAGGTGAAAAAGATTTTTGCCTTTGGCCAGATAGGAAAAATGCTTCTGAAAAACCCATGTGGCAGAGAGGGGGATTCTTGACCCCATGTTTAGGCTGGCAGCTCTCAAAGTTTTGTCCAATGAGAGCCCCTTAGCAAGGGGCTGGGAGCCATGTTATTAAATATGCTCTGCCTTGGAGGACAGAGAGGGCTTGAAACATATTCCATTTACGGGTCCTAGCAGTGGCACTGTCTACCAAGCAGAATAATACCACCCACACTTTAAAGTCCGTGTCACTCATGTCCTCATATAGGCTGGGTGGCCTCACAACTACAACAACTCCATCTCCCTTCTGCTATTTGTCACCTCCCCTCTTCAGTGAGTGACAAACGCTGGTGCAGATGAGACATAAACACACAGAGTTATCCAACCAGCAGTTCTTATGCAGCCAAGGTCCACCCTGCCCCTTGTGAAATGCCGTTTAAGCAAACAAAAAAATGAAATGCTCAGGAAACCCAGGACACCGAAACACACCAAGGGATGGGGGGAGGCCAAGGGAGAGAAAATGTGGTGGAGCATTTCAAAGCCTGTGAGCAGTCTTCAAGCAGAGCCCACCTCTTTAGGAGATCCAGTTTGTGTTTCTTTTTGTGTCAGCGGTGTTACAGAAAGCTGAGCAGATTAAAAACTCCAAACTATTTAGGATTACATGGGTAGAGCAATTCTGTATTGACACCCGTAAATCAGTCCAGGAATTTTCTGGTATTTAGACCATACTGCATAACAACAGGCTGATGTGGTTTCTGCCCACTGTGCTGTTTACTGACGAGACACAGGCTTTTTACACATTTCTGGAACAGTGTCAGCATGAATACAACCCCTGTGGAGAATGCATTACTGTCCCAGGACAAATGGTGTTTCGAGTTGTCTTTGTCTGAACCTGGCCCCAATGTCCACTGGGAAATTAGAGTCATCAGCTACTCCTGCGACAAAAACAGTCAAACCCGCCTTGTGCTGGTAAGCAATATCAGTTGCTATATAAGAATCTGCTAAAGCAGTACTTTTTGCCAGGCAGTCATATTGCACAGAAGAGCTGTGCTCAGCTCCTGTACTTCAACTTCTCCAAAGCACACCTGCCTAATGCACCCCAAACTGTTCCCACTGGTGTGCATGCAACAGGGCGGGAGCATTTAAGAGCAAAGGGGAAGCATCACGAGCAGCCATTGCCACATGGTCCTGCAGGGTTTGAGACCTTGTTGGTCATTTTCCTGAAGCAGGAGAAACTGGTCTCGCATTAAGTGCATGGTGCAAATCTTGAATGGATCTTCCTGGTGCTGTAGGAGACACTTGCTGCTTCTCCCTTTTGACCACCCCACGCAAGAGTTTAATTTTTTCTTTTTGGCACTAGAGGGGTCAAAAAAAAGAACACAATAACTATGACCCAGATCAGGACAGCCTGGCTCTCACTGTGATTAAATGCAGTGAAGGATCTGACCCTACTTTTGGAAAGGACTTTTTCAGTCTAAACTATGGAATAGCTGAGGCTTTACTTTTGATACATTTTAAATAATAAATCAATCATAATAAATAGTTTTTGTGACTTCCTACTTCAAAATAATATTCATAAACAGAGAATGTCTATCCATGACACATTTGTTTCTTACTTGGACCCACAGAAACAAGCTCAACTTGACAGGCAAACCCCTGCTATTGGTGTCTGGTAAGGAGGACCTTCAGGTACTGAATTTAGCAAAGCAGAAGCTATCTGTTGTCAAGACTTCCCATACTGCAAGTGTTGTAAGTTCACCCTCATATTGGAAGACCATACTCCATCCAGAGCTTAATGTCTTATCTGTAGAAGAAAACACAAGCTAGGATAAAGAACCCCATATTTGGGGATTTATAAGATTTCTGTGGTTTGTCAGGAAATTCCTGGTGCTGTGTTTTTCCCAGTGAAGTGTAATATTGCTGGGATGGTGGGCATTAGCATCTCTGCAAAAAAGGACGTGTCTCTGTATGTAAATCGAACCCCTGCTTTGCAGTCCTGTGCCCAGTTTCTGTTCTGCCTCTGATGTGGGTCAGGATACTGCCATCATTCTAAACATGCTGCCCTCATATACATTTATATATGTATGTGTAATTTTAATAATACATTGCTACATTTCTTTATACAACCTATCGGAACAATAGTTTGACTGACATGTAGGATATTTTGGAACTTGCTATTATAGCTGAAAATAAACAAGTGAGAGCAGTCACCAGAAAAAAGGAAAGTGCTTTTCTTTAAAAAAAGGAAAGTCTCTTTTGACCTGGGCTTCTTGTGCTATTAGCCATTCTAGAAAAGTCAAAATTTACTCCCTCCCTTATTACTGCTTGTATTAAATACATTATTAAAACATTTACATTGTCTCAGTTACAGTGTCACCATTGAAAGCTACTTCATATAAACTCATCACCTGCAAAAATTTTAAAAATCAGAGTAAAACGAGTAGCACCATTACCATAGCTTAACTGGAGTGTTAACTTGGTGCCTAAGGTAGAAAATTAATTCTTAATTCTCTATATTTAGAAAAATAATATTGGAATTTCAGCCACTTCAGTCCTGATTTCTTCTTGTCTTTTGCTATTGGAACAAATTTGACAATTGGTGCTTTGAACTAGACTTTAAGCAAATATACTGTTCAAACTCCTAGGGTTTGGGGACAGTTTTGATAGTGTTCTGATAAGTTATCCACAATCATTCTTACCTATAAGTCTGCTCTGCTAACTGCAAACTAGGGAAATAATTGCCTAATTTACACATCTTCTTTTACAAAAACATGTATTTTGCATGCACCTCTGTACTGTCAAATATTGTACATTTTTCTTCACCCACATATCTTTCTTATTTTGTCCTTCATCATGCACACTAGAATGTCTCACAAGCTACACATTTTATTCTCTTTATGTAATGTGTTTGTCATTCACTGCAAATATGGACTTGCTTGTCCGTTCAGAGTCAACTCTCACCTGATCAATAGGAGATTAACCAATGTTAAATGTTTGTTTCACCATTGGAAGAGACACCTGTGATCTTATTGCTTACCATAATTGTTTAAATTGACATGATTATTTTAAATGACACGTAGGTGATTCTCCTTTCCACGTTTTTCAGTATAAACACTAATGCTTGTTTCCCAGTTTTAATTAGAGATTAAGCAGAGAGCAAGAAGTTTTATCTCTTGCTGAGGTTCCCCTGGAAAGAAATGGCATAAAGATGGCTAAAACGTAGCATTTAATAATTGTGCAACATTTGCATGACAGAGGAAGGAGTTGCAGGACTATATACAATAGTGCCCCCCAAAATCCTCTATCCTTTAACACACGGGCACGTACGCAGGTGGACGTTTCCACGCACGTACATACTGATGCCCAGATCTCCTTCATGCAGCGTGCCGCAATACAGCTTCTGCGTCACAAACAAATGGGAAGTACAGTACGACTGCCAGGTTGCTGTATGTATTTTTGGCATGTCGACTGTCTGTGATTTGCTTTATTTTGCTGCTGTTTTTAATGGGCGAGGGGAAACAACATCATACCTGTGTAACAATATCACCTTTTACACAGTAAAGTCCAACAGTTCATTGCATTACTATATAGAAAGGAAAGATGTTGTTCATTGCTGGAACGCAGCCAGCTCTCGAGTCAAGATTAGCATCCTGCAAACAGCAAACATTGGCAGCTGCATACTCCTGAATCCAGTAGCCCTGTGCAAAGCTGGCAGTACGCTCTCAGGCTCTGCTTACACCACTGAACAAGGCAGAGCAGGGCCCATATGCTGGCCCTGAAGTCAAAGAGTATGGCAAACTGTGTGTCTCTGCTACTGACGGATAGCCTCCACAGCTGTACTCTCTCTTGAGCCATACCTGGGCATCATCTGGAAGACTGCTGGTTTGCACAGGCTGAAGCAGAGGCTGGCAAGTGAGTTAGCAAGCAGTACAGAGGATGGAAAGGCAGTGCTGAGCTCACATCCTCCGCATCTCTTTTACTAGCACAGGTACAAACAGAGAAAAACAGCATCAAGAGATACTGGATTTGACCTACTGCAACCCAGCTTGAGGCTGAAGGTGATGAGCTGCTCGCAGTAAGATGGGCTTCAGATTTCTCTTCCAAGAGTTCATATAGCCTCTGTTTGTCCTGGGGCTGTACTTTTCTGCATGTCCCCCAACTGCAAGAAGACACAAGTATAATGTGCATCATCACCTCTGTATTATTGAAGGGGCACCTCCACCAGGTCTGTGACATGGGGGAATGCTGTGGTGGAAACATCTGCCCTGGTTCTTTTTGTGCAGGAGGGATGCAGACCTTGTTTGCACAGAGGCATCCCCCTATTTCCCAAGCCTGGGAGGCCACAGGCTGAGCAAATGGTGAAAATGGCAGCAGTGAAAAGCTCTCTTTTGTGAGGTGCTGAGTTAACACCCCAGCATGACCCTCACAGAGACAGAGAAGCTTAAGAGTAGTAGGCTATTTGTTGTATAAGTGAATCCTAATCTTGGGAAACAACATAAAGCAGAGAGTATGGGCAAAGGTTTTATTCAGACCAAGAGAAAATATCTCCTGATAGGTGGTCATTGTCAAATTAAATGCTCCTTAGCAAAATCCTGTGTATTATACTCACCCTATCTTGTCAAATGACTTAACTGCTATATTTTATCAGCCCAAACCTGAGTCAGGATTTCTGAAAATTTTACATTCAGACTTAGTGACTTTATCAGCTGAACACTGATTGCACTTCCCTGAACTTACGTAAAGGATATATAATGCATGGAGTTTGCAATCAATCAGCTGATCAACAATGACACAGCAACAAAGAGAAAATCTTTCCTACATGCTGGATAAAGACCGCTATTATTTAAGAAGCCTTGCTATGGCAAAAATGACACAAAAATATAGGAAGATCTGTGAGGAAAGATAAAGGACACAAAATGCTAAGAAGACTAGCTTGATCTGGAGTGCTTTGAAAGTAGTCTGCTCAGCTTGTAACATCAACGGAGGCCAGGTCTGAAGTCAGGGCTAGGTGTACAGGAATGCCAGGTATGAGCAGGGCTCCTTTCTGACCCCCATGTAATTCTTCTCCACTGGAACCAAAGGTCAAGGAGGGGAAATGTGTGGCACTGATGGGCACTGGGAGCTCCCAATTATCCCTTTGGGGCTGACCCAACCTTGGCCAGCAAGTGGCAGGGAGAAGGAGGAGAAGCTGCTTGTAATAAAGCAGAACAGCTCATATGAAAGTCTGCACAGGAGAAGATTTACATGATGTTTCTCAGAACCAGCAAACACACTAGCTTTCACTCAAAAAGACTCTGAATGCAATGAAAATTATTCTGTTTTCTTGACTCATCTGCACTTTCCTCTGCAGCAGAATGAAGCTTTCAGTGGGAAAAAGCAAAACCCACTTTATAAAATGCCAACTTATTAAAGTACTATTACCTTAAAAAAGGCTTTCACCTATGAAGATTTATGCCTTACAAAGCCTAACGTGTATTGAAAGAGTCATTGAACCCATACAAATGCATCACATGTTAAAACTTGTTATAAATCTCAGGTCAACAACTGAAGAAAATAAGTAGACAGGCATCATCTTTCTAGACTATCTCTGAACTCAATTTAGATACCGTAAATCATCTATTTTCAAAAATGTATTTTATTGTAAAAAACACTAGTATGTAATTCTATTACCCAAATAGCAGAACAAAAGTTATGAATATTCATCATCATGGTGAAGAGACAAAATTTAACACCAGTTTCACTCTGTCTGAAATGTAAATTATTCCACTAATTTATAGAATTAGGCTCTTATGTTTTCAAAACAGTTTTCAGAAACACCACAAGAGAACCTGTGCATTCATCCATGTAGGGAAAAGAAAGGAAAATCATCTTTATGTGAGTGACAGCACTGTTTTCTGGATGACTGATGTCTTTTGTTCTTAGAAATGGCTGCCTGTGGCAATTTAGAGCTACTCTGGAGCCTCGCATGAATGCGTAGCTGCATTAGTATGTCTAGATTACTCTAAATTTTGGTTACAGTTCACTAACAATACTAAATTACTCTTTTCCAAAATAGGAGGATATGCTCTGAACTAAAAGTCAACAGCATAGACAACTCTCTGACTCAGAGTCTCATTGAAAAATATCGTCATTTATGTCTACTTCTTTTCTTCAAATCTCGTTCAAGCTGATAGCAAAACCCTTTGCTCCTGATTGTTATGGTAACTCAGGTGAAGAGGTTTCAGCTTGTATCTCCATCTGGTCAGCAAGAAGGGGATGAGGTGACTAGCTACCTACCATCACAGGAGTCATGGTGTCCATCTCTGCCTCCCGATGAGCAAGTGCTCTGTGTTTTCCACCAACTAGCATGTCAACAGGTGGTTTTGCAAAGTTTCAGATGAGATCTTTCCCCCTACAAAATATTGGCAAAATCCCACAGGCACTTAAAAGAAGACATAGACAAAAGGGAGTTGTCACTGATTCATATGCTAGGAAAATCAGCATAATGTAAATTTTAAAACTAGATACTCTGTTATCAAAGACTATAATTTAAAACATTATTGAATTCATTGATGTGACTTTTTCAGAAGAAAATTGCAGTCTGGTTTATATCAGATTAGAAATTTAATACATCTGCTGTTAAGTATCTAGAAAGCATTGCGTAACTTTCATCCATGAAGAACAGAGACGGAGTAAAAGCACTAGAAGATGAAGGGAAACCTGCGACAGGGTTGTTGCATGGCAACTGAGAGCTTGGCTCTGCCAGTCAGTGGCAGTTCTTTGTACTTTAAACTCTATGGTAGGGAAATTAGTCATTAAAGCAGATCTCAGATGGATGACTCTTAATTTCTGAAATACAGCTGAAGCGCTGCTGTACACAAAAGCTTGTTTATGAAAGTATCTCTTTTTGAACACAAGCTCGCTTTGTGAAGAGCTGGAGATTAAAAAAAAATGTAAGAAATGTCTGGTGCACCTTAGTCAGAGAAGGCCCATTGCTTTCTTTCCCTAACTGCAAATGGTCGAACATGCAGTCCTGTTTAGACCTCACAAAACATTCAATCTGTCCTTAATTTTAGGGAAACAATACTTTTTCTGTTTAGAAAACAAAACACACCAAATAAAATTGCTTGGCCCAAAAATGATGTTTGTGGGTTTTTTTTCCTCATTCCAGTAATCAGCCAGTCCCATGGAAGATGAAATATTAATTACATATGTATTTACTCAGTTTTTCCACAAAAGTTACATAGACTGCAATGTGCTAAGGCTTGCTCGTAAACATCTTTTTGAGTGGCTGATCTGTTTACACAAAAGGCATAGATAAGCAAGAGAGAAAGGTCTTTTAAATGACTTGCTATTCACTCCTTTTGGTGCTAATGGACAAAACCTGGGAGCTGCATTATATTTTCCATGTACCCCCTGGCCTGGGGCCATGGTTGTAGGAGGGCTGGGACCTGCTGGACTGGGACAGTCCTCCCATGGCAGGTCTGTGGGTGGCCGTGCTCCTGCACAGGGGGAATTTGGGCAAATCCCCACCGGGAGGAAATTGTGCGGAGTGGCTGGATCTCAGGTCCTTTTCTAGGATTTGAAAATATTCCTCCTATAACAGCAAAGACTATTAAAAGGAAGACTAAGGCATAGTCATTACTGTGCAGAAGACAAGATCAGTTGTGTCCTTTCTCCAGCTTTTATCATGGGTTTCATGGTATTTGCTGTTTTATTTCAACACTGAGCTTCTGCAGTCTTGTGATTTGTGAAAATTGTATTTATGTTAACGTTTTTGGACACAGCACATGTCCAGAGGCAAACCCGTGTGTACCTGGAGAATGGAGGTGGCAGTGAACGGCAAGTATAGGGCTCTGCTTTAGTTGTAGACACTTCACAGATGCTGTTGCAGACATGTGGTCTTTTATATTTTAATTCCAAAAGCTTTAATTTGCTGAATTCCCAAAGTTGAAGTTGGTAGTGGGAGCTAAAGACGAAGCAGCATGTTCAGAGAGAGGCCTGAGGAGACGGTGTGGGGAGTTTTGCTGAGGGTAGGCAGGGAGGTAGTGACAGAGAGCTCCAAAGAGCCTGGGAGGTTAAGGTGTGAATATAGTGAAAGCAGAAAAAAAAATAGATATGTAAAAGACTTAAATTTGATTTACTGGTTAAGCCATTTGTAAGCTGAAATGTTTATAAATGTTCACACTGTATCATCTTAAATTTCAAATGTGGCAGACCTGTGAATGCCTTTTCAGTTTGTTTCCTAACACCTCCTAAAATTTCACATTTCACAGAGAAATGACTTTGCTCTCAGAAATCCCCAGTTCAAAATGTTCACGCATGCTGTAGAAAGAGACAGCCTGGGTCCATGCCAGGGTTTCACCAACACCCTTACCATGAGAAAGCCATGCATTTGTGCCAAAAACTGGAAGGCAAGTGCTTGCAGAGAGGGTCAGCTGTAAGTGTGCTGCACCTCCTTCGCCTAGGAAGGCTGAGAAGTTAAGCCCAACAGTGCAGGGACTGCTCTAGTAGCCGTGGCTGTGTCCTGTGTCCGTGGGGCTTGGGCACTGAAGTCACTGAGACGCCTTTGAGACTCCTTCCTTAGGATGCTCAGATATGAGTGTAGGAAACCAGCTTGGTTTGGATCTTGGCTGGCTTTTTCAAAATAAAATGATCTGCATTGATTTGGTAGATTGAAATTAGTCTAAGCAGGTTTTGTTTCCTGTCACTGCACAACAAAACTGCATTCTTGTTAAGTTTTTGCCACTAAAAGTTGTTTTAAAATAAAACAGTCTTCGGTGCTGCATACTCTGGTGCTCTGCATGTTTAACTTTAATGCTAAATGTAGTACCACTGGACTCAGAGAGCATATTCTCCAGGTAAAGATATGTGTGTGTTACTCAATCGTGCTTTTGCCTGTAGCTATTTCCTCATATTAAGACAAAGTACCTGATCACCAATAGTGCTGTTTTAAATTATTTGTTTTTTCATTAAATCTAAAAAAATCACTCTATTATGAATTTGAAACAGCGTAAGTTTGATTTTAATCACAAATCTGCTTTTAATAAGTAGTTCCAACCTGGCATTTGTAAAACCCTGGAGTATCTTTACCAGTGACAATATTTCACAGAATCACAGAATCACAGAATCACAGAATCATTGAACGTTAGGGATTGGAAGGGACCTCGAAAGATCATCTAGTCCAATCCCCCTGCCGGAGCAGGATTGCCTAGACCATATCACACAGGAACGCGTCCAGGCGGGTTTTGAATGTCTCCAGAGAAGGAGACTCCACAACCTCTCTGGGCAGCCTGTTCCAGTGTTCGGTCACCCTCACCGTAAAGAAGTTTTTCCTCATATTTATGCGGAACCTCCTGTGTTCCAGCTTGCACCCATTGCCCCTTGTGCTGTCAAGGGATGTCACTGAGAAGAGCCTGGCTCCATCCTCATGACACTTGCCCTTTACATATTTATAAATATTAATGAGGTCACCCCTCAGTCTCCTCTTCTCTAAGCTAAAGAGACCCAGCTCCCTCAGCCTCTCCTCATAAGGGAGATGTTCCACTCCCTTAATCATCTTCGTGGCTCTGCGCTGGACTCTCTCTAGCAGTTGCCTGTCCTTCTTGAACAGAGGGGCCCAGAACTGGACACAATATTCCAGATGCGGCCTCACCAGGGCAGAGTAGAGGGGGAGGAGAACCTCCCTCGACCTGCTAACCACACCCCTTCTAATACACCCCTTCTAATACAACCCTTCTAATACATTTCATGTGTTTTTTTTTTTTTCTTTGGCAGCTTTTTGTGTATTTAAAAGGCAAGTAATTCCCTCAGCAGCAGAATTTCCTACAGACTTGTGTCTCTTCTTGTTTTAGCTATCCCTCTGCAATATACTTTCTCTCCCTCATGTCTCCAGTGGTGCTCCTGCTTGGCAAGCACTGTCACCAGCCAGGAGCAGTGTGCCTGAAGCTTGGGCTGCCAGCTGCTGCCCAATGATATATAATGTGTGAATTTGGACTGCTTCTCTGCCAGTGGGAGCACTAATTTGGATCCCTCTTTCACCTGGCTGTGGGCATCCTCAGAACCTGTAGGAACTCAGTCATCCTTGACTCCTTCACATTTGATTGAAAAGCCAAATGGGTTCAAGAAGTGTTAGGGAAAACTGGGGAACATGTAATGTGACTGCCTAAAATTCACTTTCTTAAGACAGGAAGCTGACAAAGATCTAGTGGTTTAAGCTATCCCTTTGGAAGCAGGGAGTGTTAACTGTAGTAGACAAGAGGATGAAAAAGGGTTACATGTTATAGCTCACACTGTCATTTAATTTACCTAGAAACAGAAGAAAAATGAGGTGATAGGTGGAAAATCAAATAAATCTGAAGGACTGAGGATGTGGTGGAGTAGAGTAGGGGCAGCTGAAAGGATAGAAAGTTGGTGATAACAAAGTAAAGGGGAAAGAAAGAAAACCTGTGCCTGGAGAGGAATATGTTGGAGAGGTTTGGTCGATCCTCCATCACTCTGGGGCTTCCCCTTGTTGACATTCAGAGAAACCTTCCAGGTCTCCCTTAACATGGAGGCAAGTTGGGGATGTGGTGTGGACAGAAAAATAGGGTTGTTGACACCCTCTGGGCATTGTCGGTCTGGGCAAGGCTGCTTCGATGGGCACCCATGAGTTTCCCAACCATACCATTTGGTTTACCATTTTCTCCTCTTTTTTCCCCCTCCAAATAAACAACCCACTCCTTTTTACTCTTTCCCTACTGGCCCTGATTTTGGTGATTTTAGACCATTATTTAGTAATTCTGACCTTAGTCAGTGAACCTCGTAAGCCTGGGAATCTTCTTTATTCCCCCTGTCCTCTGATATCCTTCATCCAAGAGAAGTTCCCAATACATTCCTTTCCCTGTGTGTGATATCTGGCAGTTTCTCCTTTTGTTTTATTAGTTTAGCCCCAGGTTGGGGTTGTCCAGCCACTTTTCCCCTTCCATTGCTCTCAGCATCTGGCAGTTTCTCATTTTGCAATCATATTGTCATCCTGCTGGAGCGTGTGGCGTACAAGAGAAGGGTGAGGGGGTTCTAACTGCTGCACCCTGCTACTGGGAGGGCAACTATGGAGAAGATGGAGCCTAGCTCCTCTGAGAGGTTCACAGCGAAAGGTGAACAAGCAACAGTCATGAGTTGCACCAGAAGAAATGCTGGCTGGAGACAGGGAAAAAAATCTTCCAAAAAGGATGGTCGAGCATGGAAACAGGCTGCCCAGAGCAGGGGTGGATCCTCCCTCCATGGAGGTATTCAACACTTGAAGGGACAAGGCCCTAAGCAACCTGATTTAATTTTTAGGTGGCTTTTGCTGCCCTTTTTAGCTGGCCAGCTAGCCAGGCTAGTCAGGCAGTCAAAGTATCCTCCTCTCGACTTGCAATAAGCAGATTTGCTTGTCTACTGTAATTAAGATTTGAAAAGCAGTTTTACCTTGGGCAGTATTACAGCAGTCAGTTGTCATGTAGACAAGAGTGTTGTCTAAAAGGGGCATCCACATAAACAGAGAATCATTGACTTTTTACAGCCCCTGTACTGTGACTTTTCCTAGCTTCAGTTCACTATCAGAACACAAAAAGCAGACCACTGCCGACCTACAATGCAGTTTTTCATTGGGCACATGTAGAATAAACATCAAATCTCCTAACACCCAAAGCATCAAACAGAACCTGTAGTCTGAACCCCGAGGGGCCACACGACTTGTCACACATGCCAAGAAGATCAGGCAGGTGGAGGCTTAGGATTCAGCTGAGCAGTGGACTGGGTGAGAAACAGGCTCGTCAGTGAATGAGAGAGTTGATTAGGGAATGAATCCCTTAGGGAGAAAGTTGCGCAATTAAAGTGATAAATTTGGCAGCAAAACAAAAAGCAGAAAGAGAATGAATGCAACAATCAATCAATAAAGTAGTGAATCAATTGTCTAGTTAATAAGATAGTTAATTATGCAGAAGAGGGCAGGCAAGGCAGTGTACTTGGTCAGTTTGGCTTCAACGAATCTCCCCAGTGTATTTCAGTCACTGCATCATTTACTTTGGCTAATTTTTGTTAATAAGTCCCAAATGTTTGACCTCTGGTTTAGTATTCTTCTTCCTGTAGTAATCTTTAAAGACAGTAGCTGTTTCTGGACTGTTAGGTTCTGTTCTTTATATTGTTTCAGAAGGGCAATAATTAGCTTATGATCTGGGAGGACTAGTATTTCGCTCCATCTGAAAAAGCAGTATTTAACTATTGGCATATTCTTATTTCTGTTATTTCAGTATTTTCTATTCTATTTTATTATTTCATGTTAAGGAAGGTGTATATTCTATTTTAGTTACTATGGTATTTATCTGACTTTCCACTGTCAACACAAATGTGCTAAGTGCTTTCCAAACTAAAATATACATAACTTTCCTCAAAATAGTTTCTATTCTGAAAGTATCCACTTCCAGAACACTTCGTTATGTTGTTGAAACATCCCTTTCTGTTTTCTCACCATTGTACAACATAGAAACTTAGATAAAGAACTGACAATTCAGTGTCCTTGCATCCTGAAGTGATACAATACAGTGTAATGCAGGAGGCAAAGAAATACGTGAATCAGTTGCCTTGTAGAAGAAGATAGAGGTGGTGGATTTTCAGAAATTGTCTGAATCTGGGACCACATCCATATGGGTAACCCTTCGTCTGGCATCTGTCTGCATTACTTGTCAGGAGCACTTTTATTGTACAGTTATGATCAGCTTCCACATAGCATAGCTGCAAGACTGGGCAGTTTTGGGCACGATCCAATAACTGTCTCCATGCCTTGGATGTGAGTTTGATTTGGCCTTCACTGTTGGAGCTGGACATCAGTAAGCTTTGAAGGTGCCTAAACCCCATGAGCACTCCAGTTTTTTTCTTCTAAAGACCCTAGGGCCTCTTAAGCTGTGCCTTGGGCCATGTCCGTGTCTGCCCACCACTAGAAAGAGCTAACTTCCTTGATATTATCTCACACCTGAGCCTGAAAGAGGTCCATAATTAAGCTTTCCTCATCAAAGTCCACAGAGGTCCTGGTGCTGGTCCCAGGCCAGCCATTCACACCAGAATCCAGGTCTGCAGAAAATGCAGTTCAGGTGGTTGTTCTCTCTGTTCAGATCAGCAGTCGTGGTGTGATGCCCATCTGCATCCAACAACTGTTCAGTGTAAAATACGGAAATAATCTTGCCAGCAAGCTTCTGTGGAAGGATTAACCAGAATCACAGAATCACACAGAATCACAGAATGTTAGGGATTGGAAGGGACCTCAAAAGATCATCTAGTCCAATCCCCCTGCCGGGGCAGGATTACCTAGACCATATCACACAGGAACGTGTCCAGGCGGGTTTTGAATGTCTCCAGAGAAGGAGACTCCACAACCTCTCTGGGCAGCCTGTTCCAGTGTTTGGTCACCCTCACCGTGAAGAAGTTTTTCCTCATATTTATGCGGAACCTCCTGTGTTCCAGCTTGCACCCATTGCCCCTTGTGCTGTCAAGGGATGTCACTGAGAAGAGCCTGGCTCCATCCTCATGACACTTGCCCTTTACATATTTAAAAACATTAATGAGGTCACCCCTCAGTCTCCTCTTCTCCAAGCTAAAGAGACCCAGCTCCCTCAGCCTCTCCTCATAAGGGAGATGTTCCACTCCCTTAATCATCTTCGTGGCTCTGCGCTGGACTCTCTCTAGCAGTTCCCTGTCCTTCTTGAACAGAGGGGCCCAGAACTGGACACAATACTCCAGATGCGGCCTCACCAGGGCAGAGTAGGGGGGGAGGAGAACCTCTCTCGACCTGCTAACCACACCCCTTCTAATACACCCCAGGATGCCATTGGCCTTCTTGGCCACAAGGGCACACTGCTGGCTCATGGTCATCCTGCTGTCCACTAGGACCCCCAGGTCCCTTTCCCCTATGCTGCTCTCCAACAGGTCTGCCCCCAACTTGTACTCATACCTGGGGTTGTTCTTGCCCAGATGCAGGACTCTACACTTGCCCTTGTTATATTTCATTAAATTTCTCCCCGCCCAACTCTCCAGCCTGTCTAGGTCCCTCTGAATGGCTGCGCAGCCTTCCGTTGTGTCAGCCACTCCTCCCAGTTTTGTGTCATCAGCGAACTTGCTGACAGTGCACTCTATTCCCTCATCCAAGTCATTAATGAATATATTGAATAGAACTGGTCCCAGTACCGACCCTTGCGGGACTCCGCTAGACACAGACCTCCAACTGGACTCTGTCCCATTGACCACCACTCTCTGGCTTCTTTCCTTCAGCCAGTTCACAATCCACCTCACTACCCGATCATCCAGACCACACTTCCTCAGTTTAGCTGCGAGGATGCTGTGGGAGACCGTGTCAAACGCTTTACTGAAATCGAGATAGACCACATCCACAGCTTTACCATCATCTATCCACCGGGTAACATCCTCATAAAAGGCTATCAAGTTGGTTAAGCATGACTTCCCGTTGGTGAAGCCATGCTGAGTGCCCCTAATGATCCCCCTATCCTTGATGTGCCTAGAGACAGCACCAAGAACAAGTTGTTCCATTACCTTTCTGGGGATGGAGGTGAGGCTGACCGGTCTATAGTTACCCGGGTCCTCCTTCTTGCCCTTTTTGAAGACTGGAGTGACATTTGCTTTCCTCCAGTCCTCAGGCACCTCTCCCGTTGCCCACGACTTAGCAAAGATGATGGAGAGTGGCCTAGCAATGACTTCCGCCAGCTCCCTCAGCACCCGCGGGTGCATCCCATAAGGACCCATGGATTTATGGACGTCCAGATTGCTTAATTGGTCCCTGACCCAGCCCTCACCAACCAAGACAGATTCTTCCTCTATCCTGACTTCTTCTGGGGCCTCAGGGGTCCGGGGCTCCTCAGGACAGCCTCCAGCAGTATAGACAGAGGCAAAGAAGGCGTTCAGTAATTCTGCCTTCTTTTTATCCTCTGTTTCCAGGGCTCCCACCTCATTCATCAGTGGGCCTACATTGCCTCTAGTGTTGGTTTTACCTGCAATGTATTTGAAGAAGCCCTTTCTGTTGTCCTTGACCTCTCTTGCAAGGTTTAATTCCAAGGAGGCCTTAGCTTTCCTAGTTGCCTCCCTACATCCTCTGACAACAGACTTATATTCCTCCCAAGTGGCCAGCCCCTCCTTCCATGATCTGTACACCCTCCTCTTCCACTTGAGTTTGCCCAGCAGTTCCCTGTTTAACCATGCAGGTCTCCTGGTACCCTTCCTTGACTTCCTACTTGTTGGGATGCTCTGGTCTTGAGCTCGGAAGAAGCAGTCCTTGAATGCTAACCAACTATCTTGGGCCCCCTTAGCTTCTAGTACCCTGTCCCATGGGATTTCCCCTAGCAATTGCTTGAAAAGGCCAAAGTTGGCCCTCCTGAAGTCCAGGGTTGCGATTCTGCTAGCTATTCTGTTCCTGCCACATGAGATCCTGAACTCTACCATCTCATGGTCACTACAACCAAGGCTGCCCTCAACCTTCACCTCTTCAACCAGACCCTCCTTGTTAGTGAGGATAAGATCCAGCAGCGCTCCTCTCCTAGTTGGCTCATCCACCATTTGCATCAGAAAGTTGTCATCAATGCACTGGAGGAACCTCCTGGACTGAGGATGGCTGGCTGAGTAGGCCTCAAACCAGAGTTTGAAGTGTTGTAAAATCAGTACTGTCCTTGAATCTATGACTTTTAATACTCAGTTGAATTATGAATAGTAGTCTCCAGGGCTGTTTTTTTTGATGGGATTTTGAAGATATTCCTTAAGAGTGAAGATGGAGAGGCTGAAGATGGGACGGCTATTTTGTGAAACACTGCTGTTGGCAACTGGACAGTCCTGTTCTTGTGTAAGTGAATTCAAACTAATTTGCAGGGCTTGTTTGGCTTCACTCACATAGATGCCAGGGACATTAGGTGGCACATGTTTATGTTCTGAGATGTACATACATAGAGCTTTGGATTAGGATGGCTCTATTCTAAGGGGCCTTTATTTACTGGTATTTCTGAAATTGTGTTGGAGGGTTCTACATTTACTGTACTGGCCGGATATTGCTCCTTCCAGGAAAATGAAGTCTATTTGTCCTTTGCCAATGTAATAGCCCAGACACAGAACATAATCTTGTTGCAAAGTTTCAGCTGACTTCTGTTTTGTTTAGGGAGTAAATACAGTGATCTCTTCCTGAAACTTAAGACAGCTGTTAATGGTTAGTAATCTATTCATTGCTTCTAGTTGTCCATCAGCTGTGGACTGAAATAATTTTGAGCAGCTCATCTTGTGGTTTCGCTGAAGATTTCCATTTGCCTTTTTACATCATCTGATACTGTTTTGATGGAAACACCTTATGTGGAGGCAGTAACTTTTGGGAGGAAGTTGGGGCAGAAAACAGTACAGAAAACCAAATAATGCTCTATACTACTGTAATTCCTGTTAACTCATTTGGCTCCTGTGCAAGAGGCTTCTGTGCTGAAGTGTCAAACACTTTGAAATTATTAAGTAGATACTAAGACTTCCATAAAAATTCCAGTGACTGTACTTGACTCCTTCCAGTATTGTATGTGACAGGTCAGAGCCTGCCGACAGCATGCTGTCAGATGCTTACACATGTGGAACGCGCTGGGTAATTTTTTCGTGTCTCCTTCCATGGGCTGATCTACCTAAAGGGAAAACTGTTTTTACTCTTAGCAGACAGGGCATTCATTTTTCTAGCTCAGAAAGTCAGTGTTTGGGGCTTAAAGCTTTTATTGTGGTTAATTCCTGCTAGTCATATTTTGAGCACTGAAGGACTTGTAAGACTTGCTAACACAGCCCATAAGGCCAATTTGTCATGCATAGTAGAAACAGTGGAAAGAGGAGCTTGAAGAAGCCAACAAATATGTTGTGTGGAACAGTGAGGAGCCTTATGGGCTTTATCTGGGCCATATACAATATCCTCTTCAGTCACTGTCAGTTTTTAGAAGCACATTAAGAACACACAGAAATATAAAATAGTGCAAAAGCACACTGGCAGCTTAATCAGAACAAGGCTTATTACAGCAGAGTGCCAATCTATAAAGAACTGCTTGGTAATATCAACTTCCTGTTAATCCCATAACAATCAGCTAATGGTGAAATGTTGATTTATTCACTGATTTACTCTTAGCTAGATTGAAATAATGGAGTAAAATGAGCCCATTTAGACTGGTTCTTAATTTGAATGCTCCTAATTGCATTTGAAAGAATAGACCATAATGCATTTGAGTATCCCAATGACCCCACTAATCTACGCAATTAGTTATCTATTTTGGAAAGGAGACTACCTTACATATAGTTTCATCTTAAAAACTAGAATATATTTTTCATATATTTTATACATGCTTCTGTACTAAAGTCATTACCCATGTAAAATCTTCAATTTTACTCCAATACTAGTAGCTCACTGTGTAACCTTGCAATAGAACAGCTCAATTACTTTATTATATTTCCATTTAATTATTGAACTAGAAGTCTGAAATTTGCACATATTCATTCTAGGTCACAGAGTTCAGCATGGGAGGGAATCCCAGATTATACATTCCATTAGAAATTATCAAAAGGCCATCTGTCTTTCTTAGTGGGTTTCAATCGTTCAAGAGCCTGAGGATATTTAGGCAGGAGAGGAGAAGTAAGAGAAAAGCTCTCGCAGTAAAAATCTGAGCAGGTCACTTGCAAGTTTTGAATGTTTCTAGAGGGGTAGAAGCTGACTGTAATTTTACAGGAATATCCTACTCCACTTAATGTTTTTCATCCTCATATTTTTGGAGAATCACCTTTAAAGAGATGTCTCAGCAAAGACTTGTTGAGCTCCCGGCTATTGAAATAAAGCAAATTAAGGAGACAGGCTGGTGCTGGGGATTTGAGCACTGCTTCCAGTCAGTGGTTCCTCTCCTTGCCTCCGTTCCAAGATGTCCATATTGCCAAGCAGGCATCATTTTAAATGAGATATCTGTGTTAAACTCTTCTGTGTGTATTTACATCATGATCCATTTTCACATACACCTGGACATTACCATAGTGACAATGTGTGCAGCTGCAAATGAGAGTAATTGAGAGCATGAGCCTGTGCACCTCAACAGTCTGAAGCTGTACCCACCCGTTCTATCTGCTGTGTGTCCCCGAAGCTCAAAGACACAAATCATCCCAGTGCTTCCAACTGGATAGGACTGGACCTTTACTGTCTTCCTGCCTTTCTGTGTTTAAACAAAATTTATATGTTTTTCAGAGTGGAATTAGCTTATGGTTATTTGTATGCCTGGCCTCAGATTTCTGCAGTGCTCTTGTCCTGAAGCGTGCATGAAACAAGTCCCTGAAAACACCCCAATCTTTCGAAGTAAAATGTAATGCCTGACACCTGTACACTTAAAAGAACTTTAAAAATGTGCGTTATGGGCTTTGTATGTTGATAATTTTGGATTCTTTCCCAAATAATGGGTATGTTTTTAAGTCAGGAAGGGACTGTTATAACAACAGAATCTGACACCCTGCTTAGCATTGTTGGAGACTTTTAAGAGAATCTCCTGGCAGAGGAGCAATAAATGGTTTATCAGACTCTTTGCAAGAAATACTTTGGGAAGAAACTATAGGAAGGACAGCAAAGAGGTCTGTAAAGCTGGTGGCACCATAACTGCTGCTAGTTTTCCTTCTTGAGCTCATGGAGTCTGTGGGAAAGAAGTGCAAGATCAGATGTTGGGTGAGGGAGTAAAGGCATTGAATGCATCTCTCCAGCTCTAGGGCTATGTTGTATTTTTATCTGCTAAGTGAAGAAGGGCAAGATATTTGGTGTGGGGGGTGCATGTTGGTGTAATCTCTTAGGAACAGTAAGGGTAGCAGGTGAAATAGTACAGGCTGAAGTGATTAGGCTGAGAAATATTCACGTTCATCAGATTTTGTCAGTAGAGATATCCAAGGTTAAAAAGCAAGAATGATTACTAAGGTTTGCAGCACCATCAGCAGTGTAAGAGAAACTGCCTACCCCACAACAGCCACCTGTCTGATGGGCTCCACTAGGGATACAAGGTGCTCTGTTCCCTTGAGATCAAGCACTGTGAGCACTCTTGGGAGGATATGAAGGGTGATAATGGTTCACTGTCCTCCCTTTGAGGATCTCATCACCCAACCTGATGTCCTGTGAAGTATGCTGTTTGTCAGGAGTCCAAAACCAAGGTGCTCGTTGCTAAATCTTGAACTCTTCGCTGAGGATGAATATAAAAATGTATTAAGATAATCACAGAATGGCTGAGGTTGGAAGGGACCGCCCATCTACAAGAACGGTCGAAAGGATGATCCAGGGAACTATAGGCCTGTCAGCCTGACCTCGGTGCCAGGCAAGGTGATGGAACAGATCATCCTGAGTGCCATTACACAGCACATGCAGGACAATCAGGGCATCAGGGCCAGCCAACATGGATTCATGAAAGGCAGGTCCTGCTCGACCAACCTGATCTCCTTCTATGACAAAGTGACCTGCTTAGTAGATGAGGGCAGGGCTGTGGATGTAGCCTATCTAGACTTCAGTAAGGCATTCGACACTGTCTCGCACAGCATCCTCCCAGACAAACTGGCTGCCCGGGGCTTGGATGGGTGGACTCTTCGATGGGTTAAAAACTGGCTGGATGGCCGAGCCCAGAGAGTGGTGGTGAATGGGGCAAAGTCCAACTGGAGGCCGGTCACTAGCGGTGTTCCCCAGGGCTCAGTTCTGGTGCCGGTGCTGTTCAATATCTTTATAGATGATCTAGGCATAGGGATTGAGTGCACCCTCTGTAAATTTGCAGATGACACCAAGCTGGGTGGGAGTGTTGATCTGCTGGAGGGTAGGAAGGCCCTACAGAGGGATCTGGACAGGTTAGATAGATGGGCCGAGACCAACGGCATGAGATTCAACAAGAACAAGTGCCGGGTCTTACACTTCCGCCACAACAACCCCATGCATCACTACAGGCTGGGGGAAGAGTGGTTAGAAAGAGGCCTGACGGAAAGAGACCTGGGGGTGCTGATCGACAGCCGGCTAAACATGAGCCAGCAGTGTGCCCAGGTGGCCAAGAAGGCCAATGGCATCCTGGCCTCTGTTAGGAATAGTGTAGCCAGCCAGTCTAGGGAAGTGATAGTCCCTCTGTACTCGGCACTGGTGAGGCCGCACCTTGAATACTGTGTTCAGTTCTGGGCCCCGCACTTCAAGAAAGATGTTGAGGTGTTGGAGTGAGTCCAGAGGAGGGCGACCAAGCTGGTGAAGGGTCTGGAGGGTCTGACCTACGAGAAACAGCTGAGGGAGCTGGGGTTGTTTAGCCTGGAGAAGAGGAGGCTCCGAGGTGACCTTATTGCAGTCTACAACTACCTGAAGGGAGGTTGTAGTGAAGTGGGAGTCGGCCTCTTCTCCCGGGCAACTAGCGATAGAACAAGAGGACACAGCCTCAAGCTTCGCCAGGGGAGGTTCAGGGTGGACATTAGGAAGAATTTCTTCTCAGAAAGGGTCAGTAGACATTGGAATGGGCTGCCCAGGGAGGTGGTGGAGTCACCATCTCTGGATGTGTTTAAGAAAAGACTGGACATGGCACTTAGTGCCATGGTCTAGTTGACAGGGTGGTGTCAGGGCAATGGTTGGACTCGATCCCAGAGGTCTCTTCCAACCTGATTGATTCTGTGATTCTGTGACCTCTGGAGGTCATCTGGTCCAACCCCTCTGCTCAATCAGGGCCACCTACAGCTGGTTGCCCAAGGCCATGTATAGACAGCTTTTGAGTGTGTTCAAGGATGGAGACTCCACAACCTCTCTGGGCAACCTGTGCCAGTGCTTGGTCACCCTCACAGTGAAAAAGTAGTTCCTGATGTTCAGAGGGAACCTCTTGTGTTTCAATTTGTGCCCATTGCCTCTGGCCCTGTCACTGGGCACCACTGAAAAGAGTCTGGCTCCGTCTTTTTTGCACCCTTCCTTGAGGTATTTATACATTAATGAGGTCCACCTGAGCCTTTACCAGGCTGAACAGTCCCAGCTCTCTCAGCCTCTCCTCATAGGAGAGACACTTCAGTCCCTTCATCAACTTAGTGGTCCTTTGCTGGACTCTGTCCAGTATGTCCATGCCTCTCTTGTACTGGGGAGTCCAGAACTGGACACAGCACTCCAGGTGTGGCATCACCAGTGCTGATTAGAGAGGAAGAATCATCTCCCTCGACCTACTGGCAGCACTTCTAATGCAGCCCAGGATACCATTTGCCTTTTTTTTGCCACAAGGGCACATTGCTGTCTTATGTTCAACTTAGTGTCCACCAGGACCCCCAGGTCCTTTTCCGCAAAGCTGCTTTCCAGCCAGTTAACTTCCAATGTGTACTGGTGCCTGGGGTTGTTTCTATCCATCTACAGGACTTCACAGTTCCCCTTGTTGAACTTGATGAGGTTCCTGTTGGTCCATTTCTCCAGCCTGTTGATGTCATTCTGGATAGACTCGTGTATCAATCACTCCTCCCAGTTTTATAATCTCAGCAAACTTGCTGAGGGTGCACTCTACCCCATCATCCAGGTCATTAACAAAGATGTTGAATGGAATTTTACCCAGTATTGATCCCTGGGGTACACTGATAGTTAAAGTCCTCTAACTAGACTTGGTACCACTGATCACAGCCCTCTGGGCCTGTTAATCCAGTTTTCAACCCACTTCACTGTTCATCCAGTCCATTCTTCAACAGCTTGTCTATGAGGCTGTTATTGGAGACAGTGTCAAAAGTTTTACTGAAGTCAAGGCAGACAATATCCACTGCTCTCCCCTCGTCTACCAAGCCAGTCATTTCATCGTAGAAGGTTATCAAGTTGGTCATGCGTTACTTGCCTTTGTGAATTCATGATGACTAGTCCTAATCTCCTTCTTGTCCTTCATGTGCCTGGAAATTACTTCCATGATTACTTGTTCCATCACCTTATCACAGATTGAAGTGAGGCCCATTGGCCTGTGATTCCCTGGGTCTTCCTTTGGCCCTTTTTGAAGACAGGAGGGATAACAACAAAGGGACAGAGAATGTGTACATAAGATAGATGGTTCCAAGTTCCTAGTATCTGATGAAGTTCACCATAGTGTATTTAGAGACCACCCTCCAGCAGTTCAGGAGCTGTTGGTGGTACAGTTGAGAGCTTCAGGAAAATGTATGAGGTCCTAGAAGAGCAGGAATGGGCAAATTTTGTACTTAATTTTCAAAAGAAAAAGATGGAATGAGTCATCTTAACCTCAATTCCTAAAAACTACTGGAAGAAATACTAAAGCTGTTGTCAGGTAACTGGAAGGTACGACTAAGGCAAAATTGTCAAGAACAACTCATGTGGAACCAATCTAATCTTTTCTGACAGGGTTGGCTGATAGGAGAGAATCGGTACCTGTCATCTCTTGACTTTTGTGGAGCTATTACACGTGACATCCTCATACAGAAGCTAGAAAACTCAGTTCTGGAAAAAGCTGTAGCAGACAAATGTACAAAAATGCATTGCTTTAAGAATAAATACAAATAGTTTGCTATAAAGATGGGTAATTATGGCCAGTTAACTGTCTCCTCTACAAAAATACAGAACTACCACAGAACCTCCTCCCCACTGCAGACTCTTTCGCTGTCCAAACTAACATCTCAGGCTATTTCTTTCTGACATTCAGATGGGTGCCTAGCTATTTGATCAAGGTCAAGAAGGCCAGAAAGACTTCCTTACATGCTTCAACACTGTGCAAAATGCAACTAAATTGCTTGCAGGTCAGGTTTCTATCCTGGGCATCAGTTTTGATTTCAACCACATGCTAGATCTTTCTGAGTAAGATGCCTGCAATCTAGTCATTCTGTTTATCTACTTATTTAAAACGTTTGGCCACACACTTGTTAGAATCAGTACATGCCTTGATTCCTGAATCACCACCTCTCTGGCTTTGACAAATACAAGTGTCTTGTCCTCCAGGTATTCATCTAAAATGGTGTTGCAAAGATAATTTCACAGAATCTCAGAATGGTTGAGGTTGGAAGGGACCTCTGGAGGTCATCTGATCCAACCCCTTTGCTTAAGCTGTGCCACCTATAGCCAGTTGCCCAGGAACACATCCAGATTGCTTTTGGGTATGTCCAAGGAGGGAGTCTGATTTCCTAGTTTGATGCTTTGATGTTGTCAGTCTCTGTATTTCTTCATTGTCTTTCTGTTTTCACTGTGTCACATGACGAAGAAAGTGTCATTTTTTTGAAGGCCCTTCAAGATCTATTCTCACTTGACATATCTCTCATACACTATCACCTCCTATTGGCCTACTCCGCAAGCCTCAATCTTCAACCTTGAGCATTTTCAAGAAAAGCATCTTTATGGAGTTTGTGGGTAGATATCCCTCAGATTAGGAAGAACTCCCTGCATACATATGCTAAGTCACTGGGACTTGCTCTTGGAAAAAGAGGAGGAGATAGGCAGATTGCTGATAGGCAGAAAAATATGTCAGAAAGGAAGGCTTCCATGGGGTAAGAGTGAGTTTGCTGGAATGTGGCTTTATGGGTGCATGAGTGGGAAAGGAGAGTGGAGTCCCAGCTTAAAACATGATCTGAGGAGCCCTGTGGTTCACGTGAGCCACCAATCCTTCTTTGCCAGTTTACTTTCTCAACTTGCTTTTCTGTCTCAGAATTGAAGTCTGTTCTCCAAATGTACATGGAAAGCTGAAATTCGGAACAAGCTTTAGAGCCGCGTGTCACAGCTTCCCAGTTTGCTATCATCTCCCTCCTCTGAATGCTCTCTCCTACCACTGTTGATAATATTATTTATAGTGAGCTTGCTTGTGTGATGAAGTCACTGCCTGTCAGGTGCATCAATATCCACTGCACTGAAAAGCAGATGTGAGCTAAATTTTTGGACAATAGTCTTGAGATTTCATAGAGACATAGTTAAATATATCTTGTCATATGGCCTATTTGAGCCAAGGGTGAGACTACGGAAGTGATTATGATTTTAATATGGGAAGGTAAGGACTGGAAATAGTAGTACTACTGCATATTGTCAAAACCTTCCCTTCCAAAAAGAAGCACCTTTTGAATAACATATAGCTATGTGAAGGCTATGCCAGGAAATTCACATCGGGCACCAACTGCCAAGGGCATGGGGACTGTCCTGCCTTAGCAGCCTCCAGAGAAACCTCTCTCCCAGCCCTCTCCATTGCCTAAGCCCCATCTCAGGCTTAGGTGTGGATGACTAAGACCCACGGGAACACCTTGTCTCGTTTTATCCATGGGAAAACTTCTAGTAATGAGGCTAAGCTTCCACTGGGATCAGCTTTTCAAGGATATATGAGCCACTCTCCACAGCATCTGCTTCCTAACCCCGAGGCAGTCCCTTGGATTGCCCTCAGCTCCCTGATATCCCACGACATGACACTCCTACCGCTTCCTCAGCAGCCCAGTGCCTCCAGACCAGGACTGCCTTGCTGAGCCCTTGCCATCACTGTGTTCTGCTATGTTCGGTGGCTTTTCCCAAACCCAGACCAGCACTCATCTCACTTGTAGCCAAATTTCTCAGTGGGAAGCAGAATGGCTGTTCCCCTCACTTGATGTTGTCAGCTTTTTCCCAGTGGCTGTCTTCCAGTCCCCAGCACCCCAGGAACATGTACAGAATGGCCTCTTGCTTTCTGGATAAGGGCCTCAAAATCCATGTGGTCTGTGATTCTCCATCCCTTGCTTCCCTTTCATCAAAGCTGGCATGAGACCACTGGCTTTGATAAGGCACAGTGACTGCATACAGTGGCACATGATGACTTTGTCCATGGGGCTCTGTATGTCTAAAAGTGAGCCTGGAGTCAATATCCAAGGACACCCTTCTTGTCCTTCAAGAACCCTCCTTGCTGAGCCTTACCTCAAAGCCCTAAGCCCTTGCAACTCAGCCCTATCTCACCCCTCCTCACCCACCCCACCCTTTTGAATCATATATCTAGAAACGTCATGGCTCTTCTTCTTGGTTCCTTTGGGATGTGGCTTCTTGGGATACTCTTTCTGCCCTCCAGAGCTTTTCTGCTTCTCAAGCCTGGATCAGAGTACAGCCAGAGTCTTGTTCCCATCACCCCCTGGAGAACTATAGATGTCCTGTGTTTCTGCCCAGAAACCATGTAGCCACTCTGCAGAGGTCTCTGGGGAGCAGGGAACTTGAATGGGAATATCGGAAAGTGGACTACAATGACAGGGAACTAGTACAGCCATTTGGCATCACAGGAAGGGTTTTGGGAGGGTCTTTCCCCATGTAATGGCTGAGCCAAGTGGAATACGTCTCCTCTTTCACATGAAAGAGTCCTGTACCTCCTGGCTGACACTGAGGTTTGAGCCTTTTCTTATCTAATCCAGTCATGAACATGAAGCAGAAGTTAGAAACAAAGTTGAAGGGTGCCACTGGGAAACAGAAACAGGGTTAGCACAGTGGCCACTCAGTTTCTCAGTGAGGAAATGGGGCACAACATGGAAAAGGCTTGTAGAGCATAACCTAACTGTAGAGTTTGTTCAAGTATAAGGTGGATGGTGAGAGTAATCATGGTTTTGGGAAGAACTTCCCAAAATCCAGCTTTCTGCAGTGAAGGTAGAACTCTTCCTTGTGTCTTTTTCTGCCTTAAACTTATCACTGTCACAGCCCGGATCTGGATAAAACCTACACATTTGACGTAATCCACACACTAGCCAGCAGTGTTCAGTCCTCTAGCCCTTGCTGAGCTAGTCCCCTTTAGTTTAATAATAAATAACAGTGTTTATTGGAGCAAGATGTGGCTGGCTGCTGGTAATGTCATATCCAGTTTGTACCAATCTGCCAGAGAAGCGTGGAAGCGGCTAGGAGCTCTCCTCA
This sequence comes from Nyctibius grandis, assembly GCF_013368605.1. Classification (NCBI taxonomy): domain Eukaryota; kingdom Metazoa; phylum Chordata; class Aves; order Nyctibiiformes; family Nyctibiidae; genus Nyctibius; species Nyctibius grandis. The sequence goes on from NC_090659.1 coordinate 66,106,872, forward strand.
TGTAAATTCATTGTCTGTACTTCCACAGCTGCATGCCAGATAGGGAAGTCTTGTTTAAAAGAAAAGCAGATGAGTGAGCCTTACATCTGGTAGTTCAGGGAAGAGACAAGAGGCCTCCAAATAGTTTATTCCCTGTAAAGGTCCCTTTATCCTTCCTGTTCTTGATCTCTTGGGTTTTTGTTTTTTTTTTTTTATTTTGGTGTTACCAAAATAAAATTTTCCTCTTGGATTCCCACTCAGTACTGTGGGATTCCCATGGGACTCCCACAGAAGTGGTGTTTGTCCAGAGGACAGAGGGATTGCCATCCTGTGGCAGAGAAGAGACCAGGATACTGCACTGCAGCAAGCGTGAGCTATGCGGCAGGAACCCTTAAATTGTACGTATAGCATGAGCTGACAGTTATGTATGCTGTACATCACAGGAGCTGTATATGCTGCCTTTAGGAATCACTCCTCTGTAGCATCCTGTTCCTCCTGTGCCTTATGGTCTTTCTTCACCTTATCTGTTCTTAAAGACAGTCTCTTCTCTACTGCTTCTACGGGCTGGAGGACCCTTTGGGGACAAGGAAAAATGTTCATTTTTTTTTAGAACAAACATCTCTGCAAAGCTTTCTGTGGATCATCACTGCCTGTCTAATGCCAATTAATTATTAATCTGTTTAGAGCTGTAGGTACGTGTGAGTAACATATTTAAGCACGGAAAATTGGATGGGCTCTATTTTGAAGCAGATCTGCACAGACCAAATGCCTGGCACCCCCCAAAATCTTCACCCTTGCTGCTCCCTCAGGGTCAGGGAGCGGGTCACTGCCTGCACCCTGGCTGCAAACACAGCTCAGGCTCTTAAAAAGGCCTGAGGATTTTTTTAGTCCAGCCCCTTGTTGAATACTTAGCCTAACATGAATTATTCAGACTGAGATGGCCCCTGAGAGGAGATCAGAGAGGGTGAGGATGGCTTTCCTGGAGAGGTGCTGCTGGAATGGGAGAGTGGGATGGGGAGAGTGGGAAGGGGTTTAGTAGAAGGAGCCAGGTGACAACTGGAGGAATAAAGAGCAGAGAGGAGGAGGGGAAACAAGGAAAGGCTTTAGATGTCCAAAACTCCTGCCCTTCGTTTACCTGAATAGCTCCTGTGGGTGATTATTTTAACCAGGACCTTTGGGCAGCAACTGCCAAGTACAAATCCTTTTTCTTACATGCTTAATTGAAATGAAAATTAAAAATGGACCAGCTCTGGCACTTGACCGGACTTTTATTGCCAATGTTCAAAAAGGAAACAGATAGATAGCAGCTTAAGGACAAATAGATTTCTCAGCTCTTTGGTATTTCTCAGAGCATTGTCACCACATGGGAGAAGCAGTGGCACTGTACAGTGTAAAATGTTGAGAAAGCCTTAAAGAATCACAGGCTCGATACAGATCCAATTATGCTCAGGATGGTCTCTAGAGTCTAGGATTAGGATGTGTTATTCTAGCGTACCACAGCAAACTACGAGGTCGCCTGAGAAAGAAATACCAATGGAAAAAAAAAATCATATTTCCATGATACCAAGGCAATCCAGGAGGAGAGAGAGTGCCTGGGAACAGCATGTTATAGGGAGTTCATGTCTGTAAGGGAGCCGCGCTAATGATTTCCTGGTGGGTGGAACTGGAGAGGAAGTCTTATCTCCAGACTCCTCAGAGATAGTCAACCACCAGCTCCAAAGCTAATTTTTTTCTGACTGACTAATAGAAGTGCAGAAGGCACAGATATGGTGTGTTGTTGTGTGTTAAAGCAGTTTTCACCAAGCCTGAACCATAACTGTGTTCCATCAGGCAGAAAACCTTATAGGTAATGCAAGGATAATGACAAAAATAGTAGGAAGAGAAATAAAAGATGCAATCCAAGGAGTCACCCAACCATCTGAAATCCTACTATATTTAATTTGCTTCTTAGAGAAGTGTTCTGTTATGGCAGACAGACAAGGATACAGCATGGGTTGAAGTGAATCAGCATGGCTCTTCTGAAGCCAGTAAAGCCATATTGATTTACATTACTTGATGGTCTCTGCTTGAAAATTCATCATTATAACAAATACTATAAAACTCCAAGTCTGTCACCGGAGGAGAGCCTGTAGGGATGACAGAAAGGAATCATCTTTCCTGCTTGAACAAAAAGATTACTCAAATGAGAAGCTGTCTTGCACCAGTCTTCCTTCAGGATATGATGCCACAGTGTTATAAGGAACAACAGTATGGGCAACAGGGGGTGAAGGGCTAAATACTTTAAGCTCTGTTCTAAGTTGGAGGAGGCAGGTTGATTGGAGATTTGGGCTTTGTAGGAACGGAGAGGTGACTTTCATTCGTGGCCTGTTTTTGGAGGTAGCACACTTCCAGGGAATGGACTGCGTATGGGTTTGGGAATGCTGTGTGCTTGGCCCCAGCAGTGGCTTGCCACTCTCCAGAGTCCTGCAAGTTATCAGCAATCTAGTAAACACATCCTGATACCCACCCTGTTTCTATTTATAGTGCCTTTCTTTTTGCAAAGAGGGTTCAGTTCTTCCTTTATCTCATTGTCTGAGTGGGGACTGTTAGTAAATGTCACCTTTATACATTTGTTATATGCCACAGGAGGCTGCTTTATACTGTAGTACAATTATACACAATGAAGGGAGTACAGAAGCTAAGCAAACAAAATCATATAGGAACCCAGAGAGCTTGTCTTTGCTGTGGTAAACACACACTAAAACCAGCAAGCTCATAATCAACATTATTTGTTATTCAAAAGATCTCCCAAGCCACTTCCATCAGCTATACGATGTTGGGGGAGGAGAGTCTGCTCTTACCTTTCAAGACATATAGCAGATGGCTCATGTTTTATGAATGGAGAAGACATCACATGTACCCATACATATACACACACATCAGCACATGGGCACGCACCCAAGCTTAAGTGGCGTGTGTCCTAGACCAATGCACTATTGTATCACGTGCTTTTCAATGGGGAATTTGCTTTGGTTGCTCTTCTCCAAACTTTGGAAAGCTGTTTTTTCCATCTCTCTTCTCTTGCTATTGTGGCAGTAGCATTCTTACGCTATTTACCTAACAGACTGCCTTCTGAAATACATCTATTGATCCCTGCTCAGCCTAAACTGACCCCCCCTTTTTTATGTGCCTGTAGGAATTTCTTTGTGTTTTTAAAAGCAGAGAAGAAATTATAGCCTGTGATCTGATAATGAGACTGCAGCAAACTTGACTTTTGACACAGACTTTTCCCACCTGTAAAATTCAGATTCAAAATTTCCATTGCTTTGCTGCAAGGCCTGATTTCCCAACTTTGATTAAGTCCTTGGTATCAAAGAGAAGTGTGAAGTGCACAGAGAGGTAAACTAGCTTCGGCAAAAGAGGTGTGCCTTAAAGTGTCAAGACTGATTGAACTAGCTGAGGTTGCACAGGTAGAGAGAAACCTCACTAGCTGTGAGAGACAGTACTGGGCTTTTCAGCCAGACCCTTCATACTACAGGATTTCCCCTGAAAGTATGGAACATCAGGAGATTATCTGCCCAGCTGTCTGGCTACCAGACTTAACTGAACACACGCTTCAGCTTAATTGTCTTTAGTGCAACAACCACCTTACCAAATGCAGGAATACAATGAAATTAGAAAGTTATGCAGCCCCAAAAGTAGAATTCTCCCTGGTCATTAACTAAACAAACATGCAGACTTCTTACATGTATTTTTTTTTTAGTAGCACTATTATAGTATGGACTGTATATTCAAGACTGAAAATGAAGCTGGAATCCTTGGAAAGCCTCAGAGTGACTCAGCCAGTGTAAAGGATTTGTCACGTTGTCCTGAGGATATGACAGTAATTTATACTGATATGGGCGTGATGACAGAGAGCTACATCCCACAGACCCTACTGAGACAATACACCCCTTTTGCCAGAGGAGGTCTGTGAGAGAAATAATGATAGTCCTAGCATCAGAATCTGTAGCAAATTGGCACAAGCCCAAAACAAATCTGTAGATGCTTCCTTTAAAAACCCTTATATCAAATTGAATCTCTGGGTGGAAGAGAACAGGGGGCTGGATTGTGATCCAAAAGATGTGTCTGTGGCTGAACACAGGAATTGTCTTGGATAACCACGCGGGGAAGGCATCTCCCTGCCCCTTCCCGTGGGGCATGGCAGACCTCAGCCTTCTGCTGAAAGTGCCTCTGGTGACTGCTGCTCTGCAGCACGGCTGGTGGTCTGCCACTTCGAAGGCTCAGCCTGGCAGCCAGCTCACATTTTGTCACAGTTTTCCTGAGTTTCAACATCCTTACCCTTCCACAGAAATGTCTGAAACAGTGGGGAGCTTTTCTCCCCATCAGCTTACTTTTCAGTTTCGGTCTTTTTGTAAAGACTTCTCCCTGGAGCTCCCCAGCAAGACTGCAGAAAACTCCCAAACAAACAATTTATTTAAATGACTTCTTACCCACTGGCCTCAAAGCCACATGCTGGGCATTCACTTATACAGCAGTATGGCCACCTAACTGAGGGGCTTCACAGTCGGCCATAAGGGTTAGCATAATGTCTGGTAACCCCATCTCTGCCACTGTGCTGTTCATAACCCCACAGTGTGTATATATATACATATATATATATGTGTGCGCATATATATATATTTGTGCATGTGTTTATATATTTGTGCATGTGTTTGTATATTTGTGCAGTCAGGGTATACAGAAGGCATCAAGTGGTTCTAAAGCACAGGGAGAACAATTTGCACCCCAAAACTGCTTTCTTATCTTAATGCTTTATAATTTACTTTCGGGCGCAAATTCATCCTGAATGACTTGGTGGTATGACGACAAGATGCACTCAGCTGTTCACTTTTGAGTATGAAAAGCCTCAAGAGACATCAATCAAGCTTTCCTAGTGACTTTCCACTTACATCCATCTTCCATATTTTTGTACGTGCTCATGACGCAATGGGTTTGAAAACAGAAAAGTTGCAAAGCCAGAGCTCTACAGTCGTATATCAAATAAAAGTATGCCTCCAATCGTAATTGACAGCTGAAGAATTTACACAAACTTCATACCACTGTACACATATGCGTGTGCAGAGGTTTTAAACGTGGAGTATGCAGCAAAAATTGGGGCATCACCAGAAGGAAAGAAAAAGGAAGACATGTGCTGCTCCAGAGTCTTCACCGTACAGTACAGATGGAGAAGAAAGTGGGATTTGATCCAAGTTTGGTTAAGGTGCTGATGTTCATTATCTAGAAAAGTGACTTATTTTCTCTTTCTCCATGTTTTTAATTCTAGCAGAAAGTTTCTTTCCCGTACATTATTACATGCTATAGCCTGAGTTCTGCTGTGTGAGTGAGGCCTCTGCCATCCCTACTTAGCAGCTAGTTTTGAGGAGTGCCCGCTTCCCAGTATTTCTGTAATTTAGCTCCCTATCTGAGGCTTGGGTAGCCCTCTTAAGAGTTAACCCTCTCCACTGGGATAGCTCTCAGGGTCACTGAAATACATAAGCTTTCCCACCACCTCTAGATGCTCTTCCCTGGGAAGTAACATCCTACATATATATGTATACATAGTATATACATATAAAACTTGGGAACCCTGGGAAGGCAACAGTCTCCGTGACCTTATAGGCACAGAGCATGTGATGTAAGTGGGAACTTTCCCTGAAAGATCGCTGCAAGATTTGTCCCATGTGGATTACATGCCATGATCATATACATTAAAGTATTCAGAGTTTAAAATACACTCCAGATGCTTTTTCCTGCCCTTTCCTCCCACTCAGCTTGACTTTTCCCCAGTTGATGGATTCTCGTAGTTTATATTCAGAGATTCAGTATTTTGCTTACTTACCAGATCAGCCTTTTTTTTGGCACACCAAAAAGCTGGCCTGTAAGCCTGGGGAAATGCAATATCATACGCTGAGAAGCTGCGGTGTATGAGAACGAGATCAGCAGTCAGAGCCTGAGTGTTCAGCTGTACTCACCACCGCCAAGCTCTGGGTTTTGTGAAGTCAGCAGGAGTTTTCCCAACAATCCTAAAAGTACAGAATCAGGCCAGTGTTGGGAAGCACTGGCAAATGCAATCTATCAAAGGACTAGAAATTATTCCTTCTGTTATGATTTTGACTTCATTTTTTTCTTTTTTAAAAATTTTTTCTTCTTTTATTTTTTTTTTTCTTTTTAAGTGTTTTTCCATGGTTCCTAAAACATGAAAATTTTAGGCTGCTTTTGGTCCCAGGTCACTTGCTTGATTTGCTTTTTAATTCTCTATTTCTTTGACTGGTTAGTGATAGATAAACCCCGCAAAAATAAACACCCCCCCGCCATTTCTTGCTGTCTGCCTTTGCACTGCAGCTCACACTTTTCCTGCTTCCCAGAGGAGGAAGCAGCATGGTTTTGCTCTGTAGAGAAGAGTCCACAAAGATTGTTCTCTATGCACCAATTCTGTGTATAGCATGTAAATATGAAAGGAAGAAGCAAACACACCTGGGATGTGACCCATAGAGGGGCAATAGTTAAGAACAGTGTGGGACACAGAACAAACTGCAATCCCATAAGTTATAATGTTTTGGTTTCCTCTCATGGCAGCATTTAGTGCCGGTGAGATCCCAAGCAAGTTTTGGGATCTCTGGGCTCCCTTTAGCTCTGGGAGCTAAAAACTCTGGGCTATTTTATGGGATCTGCTTCACACATGCAGGACAGAGGAAAAAAGCAATACACCAAAATATTCAAGAGGGTATGCAGGGAAATGCTGATCTGAGGAAGGAGGAGGGCTGACAGGCAGCTCCCTTTTCAGGGTGATTGCAAAAAACCGCCACAGCCCCCACTTTTGTCTGATTCATTCAAATAGTTCTTGCTATATCTAGTTATTTACATATTAAGAGGAATAATATTATTCATGCCAGTGATGTGCATGGTTATCCAACAGATGTACTAAGATAAAAGAGCGTTTCTTCTGATGCTTTGAAAGAACTATACATATATATATTCCCAGCCTCAAATATAGCTGGTCGTAGACACCACATATAAAGCATCATCTGTCAAGGACCAGAGCACATTAGAGAGCTGGGTTTGCCTGCCTTGTCCTGCCTTGCTGTGCCTTTCCTGGCCTTTCATCAGCTAGCGGTGACCACTCCTCTAAGCTCTGTTACAGCATCGGCCTCTGAAATTGGTTCTCCACAGCTCTGTAAGGAGGGAAGTCTGTTTATTGCTGCATAGAGTCACTGGTGGTATCACAACTCAAGATCCCTTGAGGTCTGTTCAAGATCTCTTGTCTGGTATCACATGCTGGCTCCCTCATGAGATTTCTTTGACAGATCCCATCCCGTCTACAGGAGACTCACTCATTCACTGGGTCCTTGGCAGAGAGCAGTCACATACATTTGTCCGTATATTGCCTAGAACCATCTCTGATATTTTAGTGAACCACATGCACTAATGCTGTTCTTACTTGGTTTTGTGATGCCTGTTTTTTTTTTTTTTAGTGTGAAAGAACTGTTTTGGTTGCTTATGGGCCAGAAGAAGCAGCACAACTGCACTGAATGTATGCAACTCGCTGGCACAGTAGAACAAAGTAAATACAATCTGCAGTGCATAGGACAAAGGGAACTCCAAAATCATCAAGTCCGGTCTTCACCTATCTAGGTCCCATGCTTTTCCTTGCTACTTTAGCCCCACTTGCTATTGCAGCAACATTATTTTTTTACTCTCTCTGTCTCAATTCTTTGCTCCTGCACAGACAGTATATCCCCCCCCTCCTAGCTTTCTCTTCTTTAGGCCGAGAAAAACGTGGTATTAACTAATCCACTTATAATATATTATTTATAGATTCTTAATATATTCTTTATATATAACCTTCCCAATAGTCTTTCTCTCTTCCAGCTCACATTCATGTTTCTTGAACTTGTATCTCCTACTGTACACAGTAGTACAGATGATATCTCATTTATGCCTAATGTGGTGGCATTAATACTCCATTTCTCCTGGACATACTAATGTTTAAGGATTGCAGTTCCACTTTTCACAGTCTCATCAAATTGGTAACCTATCATAATCAGGATGATAACTAATTCTATCAGGTCTTTTTCTTCCTTTGTCCTTTCTACATAGTCCCCTGGTTTATAGCAGAAAATCTTGTTATCTGTCTAGATGTACATTATTCCTGCCTTTCAAGCTTTTGCATGTAATTCCATTTCTATTATGGGAATCCACAAAGTCATTCATTTTTTTCCGCTTATGATATCTAAACCCTTGTACATACGTGTCTTTAGGACGTTTCCATAGCACACTCTCACTTTGCATCAAATTTATTTGTGAAAACAGTAAATGAAATTAGTCCCAAGGCTGAACTTTGAAGAACTCTGCTCATAACATCCCTCTAGCCAACCGTTCTCTTTTCACTACCTTCATCTTCTGCTTATCTGCTGTCTTCTACCTTACATTTCCTATCCCAATGCCAATCTTTACTGATGGTTTCCAATGCAACACAGTACCATAGGCTTTATAGAACAATAGGTATATCTATCATCTCCTTTGCCTGAAAAATCAATCCCATCAAGAAAATATATCACATGTAATATACCTTTGATAAACCTGTATGTTTTTTTAATCTTGTTTTTCATTCTCCATATTTTTATTGTTCTTACCTTTAAAGTCTATTCTAAAGCCTTATCTGCCACAGATTCCAACAACTGTCCACCAGACTTACTGAGACCAGAGTGATGATCCACCATAGCACAGACTATATTATCATTTTCTTAGAAAATGTGACATGAAAGGCCCCATTTGCTACTCTTTACTCCAACAACACCACCTCTGAATGTGAAAAAGTCCTGAAGACCCTTGCTTCTGGGCCTGCAGTTGCATATCCATATTCTTTCTGGACATTGGGCTCTAGCCCAGGCACTCTGTCCTTTTTGACCTGAGCATCTTCAGTTCTCTGAATTTTTCTTTTCTTGTCCTTGTTGCAACACTCAGTTTAATTGGTGATGCTGCCTTTACCTCTTTGTTTTGTATTGACCTTCCTATTGAAGGCACATTGAAAACAGTCACTGAATTTGTGCATGGTGTCAACAGTGTCATAGACTCATGCTCATTACCTCCTCCTCCAGATGAACAGTTATGATCCAAATCCCCCATGTCAACTCACTTTGTGGGACGTGGATTCCTGGCCCTTCAGACCACATTACTGGAGAGGTCACGAACTCTTGAGGTTTTTTTCCATGCTTTGGATATCTTCATAATCTTGCACTGAGTCATGCACTGTCTGTGCTTCTGATAGAAATACCCCAGCCCACAGATAAAGAGTTAAATTTCTACAGAGAGGCTGTCAGATAGCCCCAGGCATGATTCTTGATATGTCTCGTCTCAGATAAACTGTGTTTTTTCCCCTACATTTAATACTTCTATTCAGAAGCTCCCATCCTTCTTTCCACCACGAAAGAAGCTGACCTGCAAAGTCCTGCTGTCCTGATTCCAACTGGCGGAGTCAGTGTCAGGCTGGGCATGGGCATCTTTGGACACTTCAATTTAAGTGGCAAAGCATTGGTGCCTGTACCCCATTGGAAGCAATGGAGATCTAATGATACAGCCAATGAAGTCCAGAGGTCTCTTCAGCTCCTCCTACTGATGATGCTTAGAGCTCAACTGAATTGCCTTGACACAGGTCTCTAGTGACATTTGGGATGCCCAAAGTGTCTCACATGGCTTCCAACTACCAGTCCAGCAGTAAATTGTACTGAACTATGACAGATGTTGCACAGTTCAAAGGAAAAACAACAGGAGAAAGGAGTAAACAGGAAGTAAGTAACCAAATATTAGAATTTACAGAATATTTTTCTACTAACAAGTAAAATGAACTTTATACCTTTGTTTTCCAGAACAGATTTGGTTTTTTTTTTTTTCACAAGCCCACAAGTGATTATTCCTGTAGCTGGACTGGTCCCTCAGGATTTCGCAGGATGTTGCAGGGAATATGGATGGTTTGTGATGCTTCCACACAGTCATGCTGCAATATGCTTATGTGCTCACTTCTGTTACTGAGCAGCAGTCATCCAGAACACTATACATTTTACCACTGGGATGCTTAGAGTCACTACTTCATATGTACTTATATCTCCTACCCATACAGCACCAGGGAATGAAGAAATAAAGGTCCTGAAATGCAGCTAGTAGAGCATAACGGTGTTTCCTTATCTTCTACAATTTGTAATGTATTTCATTTTTTTGTTTTTTGCCATTTGGTTTTGTCCTGGATTTTTACACAGGTCTGTGCATCACTCTTTTTGGTCACATCAGAACAATCAAGATTCATAGAAGTAAAACGATGTACTACTGACTAAAAAGCTGTCATTTTTTGACAAATATGTATTCTGGTCCAAAGAACAAGGATCTGCTCTACCAGAACTCTTGCAATAAGCTGTGATAGCATATCCTACTCCCTTCCCAAGGAAAGCAGGGGCTCTTTCAGCCTTCTGGCGGGGGTGTTGATGTGTGTTTGCATTGGCCATTCGCTGTTGGGGCTGGAGGCAAAAGAGACGGTCAGAAAGGGTTTTGCGACTACAGAAGAAATAGTGGGTTGTGGAGAAAGTAGTAAGGTCTGTAGGGCTATAGTACCATAAAGATAGTTTCTGATTTTTTTGGTTTTAGAGAAGGTCTTGAGCTGGCCAGAGGCCAGACCAGCGTGATTTTTCTGTACCTGAAACCAATCTGTTCTGGACCTCCACTCTAAATGCGAAGGATTCGGTAACTGAAAATGCAAAGGGCTTCTTCCCTCTACCATCTGCGAAGACAGCCAAGTGCTAACTCTGCCCTTGCAGCGCTTAATACATTGATTAAAGATTATTACAGCACGAGGACAGATCCAAGGAAATACAGTAGGCCTATCTAGTTACAAAACAGGGACAGGATTACCATGTTCTTGCATTTTATCCAGAAAATGGCAAGATTTCCTTTCAGATGACATGGATCTTTTTACTCTAGATATAAATATATGCTAGAGTTACTGAGGAAGAGGAACATAACACAACATCAAGGTAACCTTTTGTAGGTAGCTGTCATACTTTATATTAGGGTATTGAGTATTCATTCTACCTGCCAACCTTGTTTTCTCTATATCCTCAGACTATCACTGCTACAAGAACAGCTATGATATACTAATATATTCGTCTACACAATTTTTTGAGGATTTCTTTTCTGTGTATTTTCTAGATGGGGAAAGAGGAGGTTCTCTTTCACCTTCAGTTTGGAGGAAATTTGCAACAACCCAAATCCCATACAAGAATTCTGATTTTTTTTTTTTTTTTGTATGACTAAAACTGACTAAATCTTCTTAATAGTATTTTGGTATCTTTTCAAGTTGGAAACCATTCCATTTCTCATTAATTCATACTGCCATGCGAGTCCTAGAGCCATGCAGATAAGCTGAATGCACCACACTACAATATCTGTGTTGTAAACCTAAGGGTATTCATGGGCTTTTTAAGTGAATGCACATTCATACGTGAAGTAGGCAACACACAGTGAATGAGCTACATTATGTGAATGTGCTCAACAGCTGAAAAATGAACTATGTCATGGATTTCAGCTTCGTGGAGTGAGCAGCTGAATTTGACGGTGACACTGAAAGATTGTTTTTCTGTGTGACTCAGTTTGATTCACTGGCCTGACAATGCCCCCTTCTTTGTCAATCCTTCACACCTGTAGATGCACAACACTAACAAAGGTCTAATTCTGGCAGTTAGCAAAATCCAAACTATTAGCGTGCCAAAGTAAATGCAGCAATTTTTCTGATGTCGATGTTGTTTGCAACCCTCATTATATGTTGAAGAATAGCATAAGACTGATGCATTCTTTGAAAGCTCAGTTCCAAGATTTTATGTCAGAAAAATATTCATGTTGAGTTCAATAGACTCTCAAGAAAATGATAGAAAATATACCATTCCTAGACTGTAGAACTGCAAACTTGAAGCCAAATACAGTGGTAACTGTTTTCCCCCTTAGGCCACTTTGTACTAAATTATTTGCAAGATAAATAACGGCAAGCCACTACAGATTTCTCGGGAAATGTAAGGTGACATTCCCAAGTCAAACCACAGGAAATCCCTGCAGACTTTTACCACAGATTTTCTAATTTATATACCCCCAAATAAATATTAAAACCAAAACCACAAATTACATTCTCCTTGCTGCTTGAGATCTACACTGAGCTGTCAGAATATTAAAGCAGTCTGTACCTAGGTTGCTTATAGAGAACAGTGTCTGACACTGAGCTAAAGGAAAAAGGGAAATAACCGTCTACCTGAAAGCATGAGGCTTGCTTCTTACTAACCAACTTTTGCTGTGATCGCCAGTTTAACTGTAAATCAGAGTTTCAAAAGGGAAAGGGAAATAAATCATTCCACATGGAAGGAAAACTAGCCCAAGTTTATATTGCAGCAGAAATGCCATCACCTTCTTGGAACTCATTTTTAGCGATAATTATACATGAAAATGCCACTAAGCAATCATAAATCTTCAAATACTCCTGCACATCCCCAGAAATATGCAAGAATTTCTTGAAAGCCTCTAGAAGTTACACGTGAACTACGGGGCCAAAATACAAATTCAGCTGAAATGCTGAAGCATATTGCTTGTTGTATGTTGATAAACGTTGTGTTCTACGATCTTGTTTGGGATTGGATTATGTAGTTCAAACACACACAAAAAAACAGAGATGTGATTGATTCAGTGTACAGCAGTTATCTCAGGTGGTGACCTAGCCTGGAAGCTAGGCTGTTGAATTCCTCTCTATGTGCTCAATGATGCAGCCCAAGAGCCAAAATGTCAAATGAAATAACACATAGTTCAGAAAAGCTTCTGGAAGGGCCCAGCCAAAAAGAGCAGAGAAGCTGGAAGAGGCCATGCAAGGACAAAAGAGAAGAGAAGAGAGCTTTGTTTATGACTGCTGCCTGTTCAGGCAAACCTAAGCTTAATGACTGCATGTCTCTTGAAGTAGTATGGATTTTTTTTTAATATCAACATTTTCCTTTAAGTACACAAATTCATAGAGAAAGAGTGTTGGCTAAATCAGATGCATAGAACGGATCGTGCTCTGGGTGCCCGTTTAGATACATCATGGAAGGAGATTTGATTTCAGCAGCGTTGGAAAAGTACATACCTGAAGAGGCACCTCATTTAGGAGGTGGTTTGTGAGGTACCAACATTTTAAGTGCCCGTGCCAGCTGGCCAGCACGCCATCCCTGCTGAGCTAGACATATCGAAAGGGCCATGTAGAACTGGGAACATCCTTCTCTGTGCAAATCTTACTTCAGATACTTATTGGGCTGTGCTATTTGACTATGGGCTGAGGAATGTATCTTACTTCAGTATCTGTGAAATGCCTTTTCTCCACTCCCAGAATTCACCTTAAGGCAACGTACTTAATTTCTCTCTTCAGATTGCTAAGTTTGAGTTTAAAATAATCCTTTTCAGGGATAGAAACATATGGAAATCATTGTGATAGCTTTTAAAGCTGTCTGAAGGATGATGTTTCCTGCCATTTTTCTCTTTCCTCTTTTAAGTGCCAGTTACCAAGTGGAACCATTTTATTTGGCAAAGGTGTATCTGCACTATGTTGGAAGAGACTTTGAACTAAAATTAGTGAGAATAAAAGCAAGGACAGCCCAGTAATGTCATTTACTTAATATAAATTGAGTCATTTTATATATAAATATCTGTGACCAGGGCACTTTGCAATGCCATAAAGCAAACATAAGCACAAACTTAAAACGTTCACTATCCTAAAAATTACAACTATATGAGCCCACTCTGTATGTGACAGTGGGTAAAGAGGATGATGATGGAGGGAAAGATATGAAGGATTAGCATTGGAAGCATAATAAAAGACATCATTAACATGAATCTTCTTAAAACATTAATTTTGTGATTCCTAAAAGCAGGCTGCAATTCTCTGAAAGGTGGACTCAGAGGCACAGTGAAAAGGTTTTGAAAAACCGAGAGGTTCCTGTTAGTGGTTCTGCCTAAAGTAAGGCAGGTAGGTGAGAAGGCATGAGCCCAGGAGATGTGCAGTCCTCTGCTCTCCATCTGTCTGAGGCAGAACATGACAGTAACCTCACTTAGTAGGACCTTTGCTAAGCACCTGTTCAAATGCTCTGTTACACCGGTCCAGGGCGCCAGGACATCTCTTTCCAGCTGTGGCTCACTGAATTCAGAACTGTTAAAACCAAAGATGAAAAGGACTGCTGAGGCCTGGGCAGGCACAGGGTGACACCAGACTTGCTAGGAGAAGCTCATGGTCACAAGAGCATGCATGGCTCAGAGACATGGTCAGACCAGCAGCACATTGCCTCATGAGGGATGCCAGTAAATCACATGGAAAAAGGACATCATCAGGTGTCCAGGAACATGGTGTGATTCACAGGGAGATGAAAACATGAACTGACTTCCTTGTACAAAAAGCTGCTCAGAAGTCCTTGCAATTTGAACAAAAATGGCTTCTTGCAGTGTTAAAGGAGAGGGAAAGAAGCAACCAGCAAGCAAGGAGAAAGGCAGGGGGAGAAGGCTGGCTCTTATTAGAGGCAGAAAAAGAAGAGCAAGAATGACAAGACCACAAAGAAGCAAAACCCCCAGCAGTCTCAGACAAAGGTATTATCATTTCCACTTTGCACTAGACTAGGGGCCTCATAGGATGAATCTGTGTAAAATCGAGCCTGGTTCATGATTCGCTGGAGCCAGGGAACCGGGTGCCTAAACCTGACCATGCCACTGAGCTGTTCAGCATGTCGGAGGAGCTGCCGCCGCTCCTCCAAGCCTCTGCTCCTCCGCTCTGCTTCTCCTGCCCTTTTGGCCTGACAAGTTTTGCGGGCAGGCACCCCCAGACTCTGTGTTTGTTCAGGGTGTGGTGCATGGCAGACACTCCAATTTCAGTACCATCTCCTCCTCTCTTCTGGTTGCTGCTGCAGTAATGTAAGACAAGATGGGCATGGGCATAGAAGCAGACCAACAAAAATCGTGAGAAAGAACTGTGGTGTCCTAACTAATTTAAATGACAGGAATCTTCAGGTACATTATATATTGCACTTATTGTTGGTTTTATGGTCAGGAGCTAATTTTGCCTTAATGAAAATAAAGGAAAATGCTGAAGTTCTGAGGCTATGCAAACGGAGATTAATACACACTTTAAAAAAGGTTATTTAACAGTTTTACTGCTTTAAAACTATAATGTTTTTTGATTTTGAACATTTTCAGGATTATTAGCTTTGCTCAGACTTAATACAAGAAATTTATATGTATGAAATGGAAAGACAAGCGTGCAAAAATTATTGCACGAAGAGCATTTCAGAGTGAGGACTGTATATGGATGCTGAAAGACTCCATATATTTAAAGATAGTCATTTTGGGGATAATGATAACTGAGTCATCATCACATACCGTGTGTCTATGTGTGTGTCAAAATAAGAGTAATAAATGTAATCATAAGGCAAATCTGTGTGACTGAGTAATGAAGAGGCTGAAGAAGACCTAATAGCTGGAATAATGATGTCTGGGAGGGTTGCTCGTTATGACAATATGTGGTTTGCTTAATGAGGAACGGGAACAATAAAAGAGTCAAGATATTGCATTGTATGTTATAAACCAAGAGAGGAAGGAAAGATGGCCAAAGATGGCAGGCGGGCAGATTTCGAATAGCTTATGGTATATACTCAGTGCATCATAGAGAGGCAAGTTAGAGCTAGCAAGGTGACAGGGTATCCTTCTTCCCGGAGTGTTAGCATCTGTGTTTTCTGCTAAGCATGGCCAGCATACTTCATCTTCAGTGCAGGGAAGGGAAATGGGCCTTGGCACACCACACTTGAGAGCTGCTGATTATTGTCACAAGCTGCTAGTGGGACAAAGGCAAGTTGTCTTTTTCAAGAAAAAAGGGATAAGTGACCTCGTGGTGCGGCTGCTGGTGTTCCTGAACCGAGAGAGGGTTAGAGGCAAACAATGAGTTTCCAATTCCAAAATGCAAAATGGTTTCGGACAGGTGGTACCTCATTTGCAGGTATTTCACTGAGAATTTTGCCGTTAACTTCAGAAGATTAAGTGTTTCTTCTACAGATGAACCAAAAATGCTCAAATATTGTGCAATGGCGTAGCATGGATATCCTAATATGTCAATTTTGAAATAAATTATCTGCCTCAAACTCCTCGGTTAAGAGAGGCGACGAACCATGCTGTAAGTTCATTGGTAATTTTCCCTATGTAGAGAAATCATTTCCCTCGAGATTTCAGTGAAGGCTTTATTTTGGACCCATGATAAGAGTGTCATGATGATTTAGTGATTTTTCTCAGCTGGATATATTAATAACTGAAATATTAGTTATTTCTGAAAGTACAATAATTTAATCAACATGAAATGCATAAGAATTCCTCGATATCAATCACCAGTAATAGATTATCATTATTCATTAGTTATCACTCTACTGTCAAAAGTAGCTAGCGAAGAATGTTAATGTTTGGGAACAACCCTTCTTGTCCACGATGACTATAGTCAGTTTTTCACCCTGTGCAAGTCTAATATGACATTAGAGATCAGTTCGAGCATTGCTGAACCATTTGCAGGGTCTGGGTTGCTGAAGGACCAAATTATGGAGCAGATCATTATCTGCATTGAGTTTCCTGTAACATTTCTTAAACAGGGAGTAGGTTAGTAGTTGAGAGCTGTAGCAGGGAGCTGGCGTGGACATCTCCCTCTCTCCATCCTCCATCTGCAATCTCTCACAGCTTTGAATGGATAATCACACCCAAAAGCCTGGTTTTGTGCGTGCTTACGCCAAACTATGTACCCTTCAGTTGTGTTTACTTGAACGGGGCTGTTAATGAAACTGAAGATTCGCTGAGGTATCTGCAGGGTTGGGTGCCTAATGAACAGAATTCTTAATGGGCCATAAATCTAATCAAGATTTCCATTCCATGTAAGCAAGCGGTGCAGTTTGTGGAAAACAAGAGCCTCCCTGAAAGTTACTGTTATGCAAATATCATCATAGTCAGGGCATACATTAAAGCAGCCCTTGAATAGCAGCCTTTTGGCTTTACACAGGAAATAAAACGAGATCAACACAGGAGGGAATAAGACTGGTCGATTTGCAAGATAAAGATTAATAAAAGAACTCATTGTGTGCTTTACATGGAAATTTTATGGTTACCTTGCTGTAAATTTTTTTAAAAGACCTTTTTTTAACTTTCTGTGCCAGAACTATGATTCATTCACGCAAAAAGGTTATATGAGAGGCACAATTTTTCGTTCATTCGGGCTCTCCTATTCAAAGCGTAGACGCTTTTGTGAGATCCACTGTTGTTCAGAGAGGGAATTAGTTTTATTAGCAATGTGTCATTCACAATGTGCCTTGCACATCTACCAGCTTCCTCATTTCATTTTATTTTTTCAATTTGTTAGCGCTGGAGTGGTTTGGGATTCTCGGTATGAATAAAACCCATTGTATGCTTCCTATACCTATACCACCCCAGGGTGGCATTTATTTCTGACCAAGGACACAGGACTCCTAAAAAAAGAAAGGGAGCACAAAAAAAAAAAAAGCAACGCTGTGCTTCCAGGATGTCAGCGTTACCAACCGATTTAACCACAAAAATCTTCCTGCCGCATCCTTTCTTGTATACTTGTCATACTTTGCACTGCACTAGCTCAGGAGCTTTTCCCAGACCTTTTGTTTTCTTTGCTAAAAGCCGTGTGTGTGTTGCTAGAATTAATTCTTGTGTTTGGGAGAACATCGAGGCCGTTCGCTACAGAGCGAACCTTTATTATTCGCAAATCCTGGTAGGATCACATGAGGCGTGGGGTGTCTCCCTGGTCCCTGGCAAGCAGATGCAAGCAACCTCAGCCAGCCTGCCCTGCTCTAGCACCCAGACAGCTGGAGTGGGAAGACAAGAGGCCTGTGTCTCCTCGCAGATGATGCTGCCGTTGTATCACCAGTGCCCAAAATAGGCTGTAAGCATAATTTAGGTGTTTCAGTTTAAGGAAACAAGCAAGCCAGCCCTGCTGTAGCAGCTACACATCTGTCAGGGGCATGATTATATCAGCGCTTACATGTAGCTGACAGAGTTCTGTATCACATCAAATATATATCAAGCTTGTGTAATAACTTGGTTTTTAGTCTCATAAATTAAAAGTCCAGGGGGAACTGCTAGCGACCATCTCTGCCTATGGCAGACCATAAGTTTTCTTCAAATTAGTTGGAGCAAGAGCATCTCTCCTAGAAAAAAATTCAATTGATTTACAAATTTCCAGTACTGTAGAAACCAACAAGCTAAGCACACTCAGAGAACTTAATGATTTGTGCCCTGTTTCTCGTCTGAAATTTTTCTATTTTCAACACCAGGCCACTGCCTCCTGTTATGCTTTTCTTTGAAGAATAAAGAGCCTTCAAACTCCTGTTCCATAAGTCAGTAGTTATAGC
Organism: Nyctibius grandis; assembly: GCF_013368605.1. Taxonomy (NCBI): domain Eukaryota; kingdom Metazoa; phylum Chordata; class Aves; order Nyctibiiformes; family Nyctibiidae; genus Nyctibius; species Nyctibius grandis. The sequence goes on from NC_090659.1 coordinate 66,125,315, forward strand.
CTGTGATCATATTTCTTCCTTCTGCTTAAGCAAAACTGATGGAGCTCTTGGATCATTTCATTATTTAGCATATTTTTCCAATTGCATTATTTGTTTTTTCGCTTTTTTCTCAGCTCTCCTCATGTTCTCAATGTCCTTCCTAACCAGGGTGCAGGTAATGGATAGTCCACTTTGGCAACAGTCACGCATGATATGGGGATGATGGATGCACTCTTCTCCTCCTCCTTCTCCTGCTCTTCCTCCTAGAGCCTGTCCTGGTCCTACAGCCCACGGTCACGGCTCATTCAGACCCACTGGTGCAGTGGGGCCTATTGAACAGCAATGGGCATATTTTGTGATGCTAAAGTCTTTTTCACAGTCTCAGCATACCTGCAAGATCAAGTTCTGTAAATGCAACCTATGTTCTGTAGTTGCAGGTCAACAATTTCATGTTTGGCTGTGTTAAAATTCCATGGGATTCTTGTGTCCATGCTAGTACCTGATATTTTTTCCACCTTGAAGTTTCTCAGTCATGATTTTTTTTTTCTTCTTTGTTTTCTCTCCCCAAATCACTGATTAAAATGTTCAGCAGAAAAAGAGTCAGGCATTGATCTTTGTGGGACCTCCTTAGAAAACAATCCGCTCCTGAATAATTCCCCATTTACACATGCCTTTAGGGAACTGTCAAACGGCTTTTAATCCATACTGCTAAGAGAATAGCATTAATTTTGACACTATTCATGCCCCAGTGGAAAGGAGCACATTTCAGGACTTCTGTATTCGACCAGAACAAAGTTGAATCTGCAGCTGTATTTGAGTTTTCATGGGATTCAAATAGCAGACAGCTGGCTGGCCATCTCAGCCTGTTCCAGCTTAATATTTCCACGGTTTTTTGAAAAGGAAAGGCAGACCTCTGCGGTGATGTGTTGCCAACGTTTTAAGTCAGAGGTCCCATAAAATGTTCCCAGCTTGGTGTGATAAATCTAAATTAGCATTTGTAAAAAAAAAAGAGAAAAAGGGCCGTGGAATCTTTTAATATATTTTAACTCTTTATATGCTTTCCTGTAATACAAGACAAGAATAGCATGGCAAAAAAGCTTGTCTTAATTAGATATAATGCAAACAGCTATAGTCTGCTCCTGGTAAATATGCTGAGGACATTTGCAGAGCCCAGTTTGTGCACTGGTAGATGGGGTTTTGGGGAGAAGAGCTGCCCAATGTTTTCTGCAGAGCGGTTTTGCTTTCAATCTGCCGGACCCTTTGTACACCCTGAGCCATTCCAGTGGCGAACTCTCCTCTCTCTGGAAGTGACCGGGATGCACTGCAGAAACCATGCTTTCCTGGGCGGCAGAGAAATGTATCACAGAATCACAGAATGTTAGGGATTGGAAGGGACCTCGAAAGATCATCTAGTCCAATCCCCCTGCCGGAGCAGGATTACCTAGACCATATCACACAGGAACGCGTCCAGGCGGGTTTTGAATGTCTCCAGAGAAGGAGACTCCACAACCTCCCTGGGCAGCCTGTTCCAGTGTTCGGTCACCCTCACCGTAAAGAAGTTTTTCCTCATATTTATGCGGAACCTCCTGTGTTCCAGCTTGCACCCATTGCCCCTTGTGCTGTCAAGGGATGTCACTGAGAAGAGCCTGGCTCCATCCTCATGACACTTGCCCTTTCCATATTTATAAACATTAATGAGGTCACCCCTCAGTCTCCTCTTCTCTAAGCTAAAGAGACCCAGCTCCCTCAGCCTCTCCTCATAAGGGAGATGTTCCACTCCCTTAATCATCTTCGTGGCTCTGCGCTGGACTCTCTCTAGCAGTTCCCTGTCCTTCTTGAACTGAGGGGCCCAGAACTGGACACAATACTCCAGATGCGGCCTCACCAGGGCAGAGTAGGGGGGGAGGAGAACCTCTCTCGACCTGCTAACCACACCCCTTCTAATACACCCCAGGATGCCATTGGCCTTCTTGGCCACAAGGGCACACTGCTGGCTCATGGTCATCCTGCTGTCCACTAGGACCCCCAGGTCCCTTTCCCCTATGCTGCTCTCCAACAGGTCTGTCCCCAACTTGTACTCATACATGGGGTTGTTCTTGCCCAGATGCAGGACTCTACACTTGCCCTTGTTATATTTCATTAAATTTCTCCCCGCCCAACTCTCCAGCCTGTCTAGGTCCCTCTGAATGGCTGCGCAGCCTTCCGTTGTGTCAGCCACTCCTCCCAGTTTTGTGTCATCAGCGAACTTGCTGACAGTGCACTCTAATCCCTCATCCAAGTCATTAATGAATATATTGAATAGAACTGGTCCCAGTACCGACCCTTGAGGGACTCCGCTAGACACAGGCCTCCAACTGGACTCAGTCCCATTGACCACCACTCTCTGGCTTCTTTCCTTCAGCCAGTTCACAATCCACCTCACTACCCGGTCATCCAGACCACACTTCCTCAGTTTAGCTGCGAGGATGCTGTGGGAGACCGTGTCAAACTCTTTACTGAAATCAAGATAACTATATGCTATGTACTTCGCAAAGCCTCCCTTGGGTTTGAGGTAAGGCGTGAACAGCTCTGGGTGCCACCTCCCTCCCTCTATGAAAACAGGCAGCAGGAGAGGGGCAGGCAGAGGGGCAAGGGGAGAAGTTTCTAGGCAGGGCTCAGGCCGGGGCAGAGAGGGATGCCCTGGGTACCACCCAGCTCTTCCAGTACAGGTCCTGTCTCAGCACTGTGAGAAAGCAGCTATGTGATGGTTTTTAGTGTTGTTAGCTGACATCCTACAATGCGTCACTGGGTTAGCCACAACCTCAGTCAGGGATGAGGGGTAAGATGCTTGGCATGAAAAAATCCTGGTTCTCACAGAGTTTTCAGCCTGTAAATATTGTGGCTGAGGCTGTATCTGCTAAAATGAGTGATTTTTTTTTTTGGTGGGAGATAACACTAACAGGTGGAAGCAGCAGGTAGGTCTGCAAACCCAGCCTGAGGGCCTGCACTTAACTGAGTGACTCCAAACTGAATAGAAGAAGGGGGGCTGTCTTGGGCTGAGATAGTCCAGCTTTCATTTATGAGAATTATTCCTACCTTGAAGCATAAGAATCCATGAATCGTTTACATACAAAAAACCCACAGATTTTCCCTGAGAATGGAGGATACAGAGACACTGTAAACTTCTTGAAAACAAGTCCACAAAATACAGGCAAACCACATGGCGTGCAAAATTCAGCATCTAGACCTAGATGGGTGAAGGTGGAGCAGGCCTTTCCTTTCTCACCACTTGGGATCATCTATCCTAATTTTATAATTGTAAGACTGACAGCTACTAACATGGGCACACTGGAATAATATATCAGAGGAAAACTAATCCCCTCCAAATCTGAGGGAAGCAATGAAGGAAGTTTCCTATCAAATGTCCACTTTCCAGGAGAGAGAGTAAAATCAAATACATGAAATAGAGTAGCTGAACATGCCTCATTTGTTTCGGTCTTCCTAAAAAATAAAAATGTCCTTGCTCTTTCCTGTAAGAACACAGTCTGGTTCATTTGTGGAACAAATTACTATGCAATTGCAGCTAACAAAAAAGACTATTAGAAATTGCCTATTGCTTGCCTATAATGGAAAAAAAAAATTGCTCTTTGCCGCAAGTAAAAACAAATTTGGCACATCACTCACTTGTACAATGTTTTTCTGCCGCTCGCTTGTCCCACGCACTAGATACATGTGTGTCAGTTGTGCTTGCGTCATCTTTAAAAGCCTTAATGACTGACTCATTTTTGCACGGCATGCGGCAAATGTAGGCTGGACTTCTGTGGGCTTTTGGAGCCAGAGAACAGGAGGAGGCTGCGGGGAAAGAATGGCTGCAAGGAAGCAGGCACCAGGAGGCCGGCGGGAAGGGCAAGATTCACCCCATCCAGCTCTGCTTCTTGTTTCCCCCTCTTGTTTTGGCCTCTCTGTGTAACTAGCTCGCAGCCAAGCATTGGTTTCACAAACAGATGAGCTGACGGAAAGCCGTGCTGCCTCCAGCTGAATGCCATGACTTCTTCAAGGGAAGTTACCACCTCCCCCTCATGCTTCTGCCAGCAAAAGGGACATCAAAAGCACATCTTCAGGGACTTCAGGAGAGCTCTGCAGTTGCCTGGTCCAGCTGGTTGCACCAACCCAGCTCATCTAAGCCAAGGCAGAGGAGGGAGCATGTGCAGAGGAGGTAACCACAGCTGGCATGGCCACATCTGCAGGACAACATTGGTCGATGTCACCATTCTTTAATACCTCCTTACATGGAAAATCAGTTGATTGGGGGAGTGTAGTGTCAGACATCATGCAGTTTCCCAAGAGGAGCAAGTCTGGTTTCCTGTCCCAGACTTACTTAGTATCACCATCACTTTAACAACTGATCAGCGATAAAGACAATTATTCTTTTTACTCAGAAGTCCTTGACAAATTAGACAAGTTATGCCAGAGTCTTTACTGCCCAAAGCCAACCTCTGATTCCTACAAAATGGGGTACTTGGAGGGACAGGCAGCTACAGCAGCAATGCCTGGCTATGAGTGTAAAGTCAGACAGATCAAACCTCTTCATTTACACGGCTTTGAAAAAGTGACAGAGACTAGTTGACTTACCCATGATGGGCTCTAATGAAATCACCATGAGGTACCAACTTTCTGACTCTTCCGTGCATCTGATGCGCATCTGCCATGGCATTGCTGCATGGTTACCTTGCTCTGGTGGCCAGAGGACAAGGTGCCCCTGAGCATCCTCCATGTGACTGACATCCTCCATAGGACTGGCATCCCCTGTGGGATGGGCATCCCCTGCACTACCGTACAGCAAGTGCCATCTGGGCAGAGCCTCAGTATGGCTTCTTCTCACCTTTTTGCTACCACACCTCAGACCATGTCACAAGAAACTTGTTTTCAGGAAGAGGAGACAGACATCCCTGCTCGGTTTCTGGCTTCTCTCCTGCAGCAGCAATGGTATCAATTAATATCAGCAAAGAGGCCAGTTAATTAGTTGTGGTAGACTGGAGGACACTGACACCTTTCCTTTGTATGTCCTCTCAAGAACAGATTAATCCCAGGCGGGTCAACCAACTGTGCGGCAGATGGCCGCAGGTTTCCCTGCCGCTCACCTTGGCTGGGGCTGACCTGGCCACTCAGCACTGGTGTCCAGCACCACCTTCCCAGCCTGTCATTCAGCTGCACAGAATTTGGGGTGAGACATTAATTTATCAGCTTAATTTTGGAGATGTAGAAAGCAACTATAAACATTCCCGTCACAGCTATATTTTGCCAAAACCCGATCTGCCATGGAGTGAATTCTTTCAAGTGAAATTTCTAAACAGTTGAATAGATCAATTTAAAGTCATTATAGACTGGTGCTGCTGCAATAACCTGTGCACTGTTCTGCTTTATGATACTCAAATATTGTTTCAAATAAAGCTAATCTAGCACCTCATTCATCTGTATTGATTACATGATCAAGGTACTAAATGCAATCTGGGAACACCTGGAGTCAGCTCCAAGCTTCGCCACGGACTTTGCCATGCTAATCTCTTCATACATTCACCTTACCTCTAGACTTAGATGTCTTCTACTCAAAGTTAGCTGTGTTGGCTCCTCCTAAGCTGCCAGGGAGGGCGATGCCCTCACCTCGCTCAGATGAGCAGACATCTACGAGAGGACGAATTGCCCTGTGATGGCCCTGTGAGAGTTCCCTCTAACCGGTGTTTTTCTTTTCTCCCAGAATTTGTTCCCTTTACCTTTTTAGACTATACATTCTTGATGGTGACATACGGGACATGGACAGAGGCTCGTACAGCAAAGCTCTGCTCCTGTTGCACTAGTCCATGCATCTTTGTGGCAGAAGCAAGAATCAAGATGTTTTGAAGTATGCCACACAACTGCTGGTGAAATATGAGGCCTGAAATTATCTTAGCTACAGCTTGTTTTCATAAGATATCTTACTACAGATTACAAGCAGTCAATTACAGAGAAAAATGTCTGTCCTTCACCAGACATAGTAAAGTCAACAGCAAACAGCCACACTGCTCTGGTCCCAGTGCAGATACCATCACCGATGGGTCAGTGGGCTCAGTGGGAGCTGAGCGAAGTCTGGCACTAGCTACACCTTCCTACCACATTGTGCCCAAACACTGCTGTCTGAAGAATGGTGATCTCATCCTTCAACTGCTTTGAAACTTCCAGATCCTAACAAGCTGTAACTGCTGCAACTCTACTTCTCAGAGCAAAAAATCATGAAACTTCTTTTATTTGTTTCTCCAAGAGCAAGGATTTATTATAATGCAGAACTTTTATGTTTTCGTAATAGCTCTCCGCCCATCTTTCCTACAGAAGAGGGTTGCATTTCTGTGGGTTTTGTTTCTACATTTTGCTTGAAAAGAGGCTTGACTGTTGGGGCACAGGTGGGTGCTGTGGGGGCACAACACTTTCCAGCTGGGGCTGGCATGCAGATCTCACCAGGGTGGTGGTTTTCATGGCTTTAAAAAAATCTAAAAGGAGGAGAAACACAGCTAATCATGTGCTAGAAACACAGGCTTAAGATCAGGCACCGGTTATAACTTGCTTGTTAATTCACGTTCTCAGAGGAAAGTCCTTTTATCTGGATAAGCTATACTTAACTGCTCCACTTCATAGAACTGGGAATCGAGAAGCTCTCCCCACTGGCCAGGCACCGATGTAGGCTCACCAGCTTTCATGTGCTTCAGACTGTCTTTCATTTATTCTTATTTGGCTGGTCTGAGCTACCTTCTCCAGGTGAGGGCCAAGAGTAATGCAAGCATCTGACAATCTGCTTCCCACATGGTGAGGCTATATCTCTTTCCTCAGGCTTGCCTCTTCAAAGGGGCAAAGATCTCAGAGCAGTAAAGTTCAAATGAAATAGGCACTGTGGAAACTTTGATTTCCTTTGCCTTTGCTTTCCAATGTGCCCAGATTTTCCACTTTTGTATAATCTCTTGAAAAAGTGGTCCAGCCCTCAAAGATGAAAGTCAGCAGCGATGATTAACTCCCTTGACAGGCAGAGCAGCAGAAAACCAGCCCCTATGGTCTTACCACAGTCATCTGGGCATCGTACCCCATTTGGGTGGAGTATCCCCAGGCTCTTGTGGCCATCAGCCAGGGAGGCAGCGAGCTCGGCTTCCTCAACATGTCTTGATCCTGCTCATGCCATGGTTTGAGAAACTGAGCCAGCACCAGAAGAAACTGAACACAAGCATAAGAAATCCTTCGCTTGCTGCACTGACTAACCAACCATGAAGGATGTTTCTGTGGTGATAACATCATGCAAAATTAAGAACAGGAACTTGAGATAAGTTTAAAATGATAAGGAAGAAACTGTAATTGTCCAAACAGAGCCGTTCTGCCCCAGTGAAGGAGGTGGGAGAGCTTTGCTCTTCAGTTGCTTTGGAGTGTGATGAAAGCAGAAGTCACATACTGGGCATAAACAGCAAATATATCAAAAAATGCCTGTTTGAGTCTTCATCCAACTACTTCTCCGTGTCCCAAGGCCTCCTAATTACAAAAATGTTTCTATGGCTGGAAAGCTGATACAGATGAACTGCTGCTGAGTGGATAATGGCAGATGTATTTGCCTCTGAGCTATCAGCAGCCAAATTATCACTTGACCTAAAGTACCTGAAAAGATCACGCCAAGTTTTCTCCTTACTTGCATATGGATGCAAATTCTTGGTTGCAAAAAAATTTAATCAATGAAGGCAGCAGCAGCACAAAATGTGCCATGTGAGATCAGATTCAATTGCTGTCAGGAAGGGAGAGGCTGTGGAAATCACTGCTTTTACAATATTGTGACTACACCAAATGTAAAATTTCATTTTGGATCCACCCCAAATCAAAATATTTCTGAATCCTGGAAGAATTTAAAGGACTTTGCAAATCAAATTAAATATTGTGTTCAACCCCCAAATGTTTTTTTAAGTGCATTTTTCTTATCAGAGCAATGGGCTGGGCTTGCAACATTAGGATGGGGTGATGGGGTGTCATATTCAGCAATGTTGTGGAAATGGTAGGAGGATGCAGCTAGACCAAAGTTCAAAAATAAATAAAAGAAGGAAATTTAAGTGATGTCACATCTCAGAAGCATGTTCTGACCGCCTGGAGTGCCTCCACATCCTGCGTGGTTTTCTCACTGGTGGTTACACAAATTTTCTCAAGTTTTCTCTCAAGCAGCGAGTATTTCCCAGAATTCACAGATAATTCAGTCTGGCTGAAATGGAATTTTTCATTGCCAAAATCTTGTTCCAGGCAAAGACATAATTCAGAAGCGACGCTGGGTATGAAGAAGAAGTCTGCCTGACTATGCCATACAGAGGTAATAGAGCCCATAAAATGACCCCAGAGGGATGCGATTTGTGCCTTCCTCCAGCCTTTGGATGTGATTAGCCATTGTCAGTCCTATAGTGTATTCATCTCAGAACTGCAGAACCTCTTTGTAACAAAGACAAATGTATATTGTATTTCGCCAACTAAAAAGAGATGAAGTTGGCAATTTATAATGTTGAATTGCACCTTCAGCCGAGTTTGGTGGTTTGCAGAGCTTAATCCTCTTTATTTAAAGTTTTATTCAGTGTGGCTGCTTCATTCTGAGCAAATTTTCCAAATGACCCTCAGAAGATGGGAAATCACTTTCAGCGTTTGACAGATTTGATCTCTCATCATTTTTGAACTAGAGCTTTGGAGATGTAATTATTTTAATGCTTTTTTAATTTGAGAATTAAACTTGTATTTATTTTATCAATAAAAGGACTAATGGGTTCCTCAGAGGGAAAGCTGTGCAATGAAATAACAGAAACGTACAGAAAGAACACAGCCTTAGAGCTGGTTTGGGAGGAGCTGTCTTTGAGCCAACTCTAAGATCAAGATTGTTGTCGTGTTCATTTTTGGTAGCCTCCTCCATTGATTTTTCATTTGTGTATTCATTAGACTGAAAGCCCACAAAGTGCAGTTGTTAATTACCATCAATGGTCTGGTTTTGAATTATTTTCTTTTTCAGAATAAGTTGATAATTCAGCTAAGGATCTGAATGGCTGAAGCTGGTTAATACCAGCCTGCTGCATTGCCTTTCATTTCTTCTCTTGAAGGCCTTTGTGAAGTGAAGCAAGGGCACACACACAGATTATCCTGAGCTTTTCTTGGTGATGAGATGCCAGATTCCCCACTGATGTCTATCATATTTTTGCTGTGGGGAATTTGGACACAACAGAGTTGTTTTAACAGAAATTAACAATCTTGTATTTTACATCAAAGCAGATTGAAAATAGTTGATTCAAGCAGCAGATTAAAATGGTCTTTCCTGCTTCTGATTTAGGCAGGATTTCTACCATTCGGTACTCAAGGACAGGGATGCAGCAAATACAGGTCTATTATGATGATTCCCATTCTTCAAAAGATGTAGCGTGACAAGAGCCCTCTCCCTACAAAAAGAAGGTGAAAGCTGATATAAAGTTATTTTAATGTCATGGCTTGCAGGTTTTTAATCACTCTTGAAGAGCAGTAATAGCTTGTGCTGAGAGTTATCTTTTTACTTTTTTTTTTTTGAAAGATAGGGACCCCAAAATGTGTAACAAAGCGTTTTGTGACAGAAGAAGTGACACGAATGCAACCTGCTCTTCTCTGTGTCCTGGTTTGGCCCAAACCAGGCCAAATAGCCTTAGAGAACCCAAGGTCACTGCTTACGAGTAAAGAGCCGAAGGGGGTTGTACCTGCAGGGAGTAGTGGACGGGGCAGGTGACCCAGGATTGACCAGCAAGGTATTCCATCCCATACATGTCATTCTCACTTTCCTGTTTATCACTAACCCACTGCCTCCTGGAGGTGGGGCCCAGGAGGGAGGGGCCCTCCTGTCTCCCACTGATTGGTACCAGCTTTGCCAAATCTCCAGTTAAAAGCCTGCAGGTGTGATGGCAGTGGAGCTATTGCATTTTTCCCTCTGCCCGTGCTGGGGGGAGCTGCTGCATTTTCCCCTCTGCCCGTGCTGGGGGAGCAACTTTGCCTGAGGAGGATTTCCAAGCTCTTGATCTTGGTTTTGTACATATTTGTATATATTTGGTTATTTCTATTATTATTGTTATTATATTCTTTTTCATTATTATAGTTTATTAGAACTGTTTTAACTTTCCAACCCATAAGTCTCTCTCCCTTTTCCCTTTCCCTTTCCCTTGGGGGTGGGGGGAGAGGGTTAACAGAGAGCATCTGCCACCTGGTTAATAGCTGGCCCAGCTTTAAACCGTGACACTCTGTCAGCCCCCAAGACAAGATTTCACAAAGAAGGACTGGGAGTGAAGGAGATGATTGAACCCAGTGTTGTATTCAGACAGCGACAGCTGTGGCTGCTCTCTAGGCGCATCTCAAAGACAACTGACCTTCAGTTTCCATCAAAGTAAAGACCTCAGAGACTGCAGACTCTTTCCGGGCTCCACGGCTCCAGCCCATCCAGAATTGGAGCTCTGACTGCTGGAGATGCCCCGTCTCCACGGCTCACGATGGCTGCAGCCACCTTACATGGCACCCTGCAAGGTGGCATAACACCTTCCTTCCCTGATCATGCTCCAATTCAAATGCTCATGTTTTGGCTGGAGGTCACTGATCTTCCTTTTTTTATTTTCCCCCCTAAATGTTCCAGATGCAGCTTCCAGACTGTAACTGGGCTCTCGTCTTCCCACTGCCGTGGTGGCTGCTTTGTGGGGGTGAAAGAAATGGTTTCTGAATACTCAGAGCACTGAAGGATTCTTCTGCTTAAGACATATGATAAGCCTGTTGTTAGTGTGCTCTGCCATGTAGTTACCCATATTTGGTATTTTTTAAATAACTACTTGAAAGTTTTGCAAAATTAAAATAAAATTGGCTTGCTAATGAAAATCAGAAAGATGCGAGAACTGTGACCTTGATAAAATTTTCCTTTTTTAAATGTATCTGGCACAGTATATTTATGCCTAGTTGCAAGGAGTCCCTAGGGAAGGGTGCTATGAAACTGCCAGGCATCAGCAACCAGATAAACCAACATTTTGGTATTTTGTGCTTATGTAGCCCACAACATCCAGAGATCATGAGACACCTCAAACTTTGAACTACTCTTCTTCCATGGATTAGAAGTGAAAGGGGACAGCTCTAGGTTCTCTGGCAATGTGCTAAAAATTAGTGAAAGCATTTATTTTGCATTATTTTATCACACTTTAAATCTGCATGGTAGCTTTTTTCCCCAAACAATATAATAATTTGGGTAGATTTCTGTACTGGCAGCCACAACACAAAAGGTACGGGGGAATTCACAATACTTCTTTTGTATAAGAGGTACCATGCCTGAACATGTCAATGGTTATTTTTAATGTCTCAGCTCTGGCACAGCACTCGTCGAAAGACGACTCCTGCAGAGCACTCAGCACCCATGCTCCCTGCCCCGGCTGTGGGTGCCACTGGAGGTGTGGGTGCCAATGGAGGGGGTGTGGCTGCCGATGGAGATGGTGTGGGTGCCGATGGAGGTGGTGTGGGTGCCGATGGAGGTGTGGGAGCCCATGGAGGTGTGGGTGCCAATGGAGGTGGGGTGGGAGCCGATGGAGGTGGTGTGGGTGCTGGTGGAGGTGTGGGTGCCGCTGGAGGTGGTGTGGGTGCTGATGGAGGTGTGGGTGCTGATGGAGGTGTGGATGCTGATGGAGGTGGTGTGGGTGCTGATGGAGGTGTGGGAGCTGATGGAGGTGTGGGTGTTGATGGAGGTGTGGATGCCGATGGAGGTGTGGGTGCTGGTGGAGGTGTGGGTGTTGATGGAGGTGAGGATGCCAATGGAGGTGTGGGTGCCGATGGAGGTGGTGTGGGTGCTGGTGGAGGTGTGGGTGCTACTGGAGGTGGTGTGGGTGCCGATGGAAGTGGTGTGGGTGCCAATGGAGGTGGTATGAGTGCCGATGGAGGTGTGGGTGCCGATGGAGGTGTGGTTGCTGCGGCAGCAGGTCTCAAGTCGCCCACCAGTCCTTGTGGCTCCCCAGCGGCACCAGCCCCAGTGCCACGGCCCCAGGCACCAGCTGGAGAGGGGACGGAAACGGAGTTTGGGACAGTCTGTCAGAGCGGATTACACTGGCGTCAGTCACGGCAGGCTACGAGAGCGCGCCTTTGGACTTATAGTATTGTCCAAGTTTGCTAATATATAATTACAAGGGTTTCAGGCTCATGTTGATGGGCACGTTATAATCAGATTTTTATTTTGTTTTCTTCTGAATAGAAATGAAATCTCATAAAGCATTCTAGCAAGCTTCCAGCATGGGTCGTTACCAAATCACTGCATCACCGTCGACACGCCTGAAGTATTTCAGGATCATTAGGGGCACTCAGCATGGCTTCACCAACGGGAAGTCATGCTCAACCAACTTGATAGCCTTTTATGAGGATGTTACCCGGTGGATAGATGATGGTAAAGCTGTGGATGTGGTCTATCTCGATTTCAGTAAAGCGTTTGACACGGTCTCCCACAGCATCCTCGCAGCTAAACTGGGGAAGTGTGGTCTGGATGATCGGGTAGTGAGGTGGATTGTGAACTGGCTGAAGGAAAGAAGCCAGAGAGTAGTGGTCAGTGGGACAGAGTCCAGTTGGAGGTCTGTGTCTAGCGGAGTCCCGCAAGGGTCGGTTCTGGGACCAGTTCTATTCAATATATTCATTAATGACTTGGATGAGGGATCAGAGTGCACTGTCAGCAAGTTCGCTGATGACACAAAACTGGGAGGAGTGGCTGACACAACGGAAGGCTGCGCAGCCATTCAGAGGGACCTAGACAGGCTGGAGAGTTGGGCGGGGAGAAATTTAATGAAATATAACAAGGGCAAGTGTAGAGTCCTGCATCTGGGCAAGAACAACCCCATGTATGAGTACAAGTTGGGGGCAGACCTGTTGGAGAGCAGCGTAGGGGAAAGGGACCTGGGGGTCCTAGTGGACAGCAGGATGACCATGAGCCAGCAGTGTGCCCTTGTGGCCAAGAAGACCAATGGCATCCTGGGGTGTATTAGAAGGGGTGTGGTTAGTAGGTCGAGAGAGGTTCTCCTCCCCCTCTACTCTGCCCTGGTGAGGCCGCATCTGGAGTATTGTGTCCAGTTCTGGGCCCCTCAGTTCAAGAAGGACAGGGAACTGCTAGAGAGAGTCCAGCGCAGAGCCACGAAGATGATTAAGGGAGTGGAACATCTCCCTTATGAGGAGAGGCTGAGGGAGCTGTGTCTCTTTAGCTTAGAGAAGAGGAGACTGAGGGGTGACCTCATTAATATTTATAAATATGTAAAGGGCAAGTGTCATGAGGATGGAGCCAGGCTCTTCTCAGTGACATCCCTTGACAGCACAAGGGGCAATGGGTGCAAGCTGGAACACAGGAGGTTCCGCATAAATATGAGGAAAAACTTCTTTACGGTGAGGGTGACCGAACACTGGAACAGGCTGCCCAGAGAGGTTGTGGAGTCTCCTTCTCTGGAGACATTCAAAACCCGCCTGGACGCGTTCCTGTGTGATATGGTCTAGGTAATCCTGCTCCGGCAGGGGGATTGGACTAGATGATCTTTCGAGGTCCCTTCCAATCCCTAACATTCTGTGATTCTGTGATTCTGTGATTCTGTGATTTCGCTTGCTTCAGTTACATTTCTCTCGAGCCCTGGCTGACGGTATGTGCTACATAACTGAAGATGTGCCTGGAGCTTTGCTTTAAGAGCAGAGTTAAGTAATATTGTGTAGGCTGAGGTGTTCTAGCTTCTGCATACTATTGCTCATGCCTTGCAGTCCTTGGAGTCACCTTGCTGCCTTACTCTACAGATTTTTTAAAGTGCTGCAGTGCTGTTTGTTACTAAGTGGAGAACAAGACTGAAGACTGCTTTAAGGAGGAGGTTGTTTCAGCTCTGGAGTGGCAGCATCCAGACCCTATTTAGATTTTTCTGCTGGTCTCTTGTCTTCGACTGTAGTTATGCAGAGAGGAGCTGTTTACTTATTTTGCATGGCTCCCGAATGTCATTTAAGCATTATTAACAGGAGGGTTACTACCTCCCAAATTTCTAATTAAGGTCTTCCCTTCAGTCTATTAGCAGTGCTTTTGTGGACATATTCTTTAATTAGTTCTGACTTTCTGACTCCAGTGCAAAGTAGTTTTTAACTACTGTCTGCAATGCCCATGAGTGGTGAGTCAACCTATTAAAAATTAAAAATCTATTTTATTTTCACCAAATGAACCAAGTACTATTTCATCTTATTTTCATTATCACAGCATCTGAGAGTCCGAGTGGTGACAAGAGCTTTACAAGCAGAAAGCAAAGACAGACACCTCACCAGGCCCTGGGCAAGGGAGAGGTTGTGCCTCCGTGGCACTGCCAGAGCCTCGTCCCAAGCCAAGGAGGGGATGCGTAGTGGGAGGACATGCAAGCTGGGCAGCACACACTTGCTAGGATGGGGATGCTGAAGGCCCCGGGTTTTGATGTCTGCCCTGATGTGGGTGCTGACCTGGATCCACCCACCAGCAGCTCTGAGGGAAAGAGACCCCACAGACGCTCCTCCTCCCAGTTATGCTGCCCTGCAGAAGAATCCCATTTGTTCACAGCCCTGGGAAAAATACATCTTAGAGATTTTAGGCAGCAGAACCCTCAAGATAATGGCTTACCCTAAGCTCAGGCCATGTTTATCTGGGTCCACCTTTACCTTTTGAGAGCACACCCATGCCCTCAGTGCCTGGACATCCAGCCTGTGTCCAGTGCATGCTATGGTTCCTATCCTGGATGAGACAGGATTGTGGGGTCTAACTACATCAAATCCCAGTTAATGACTACCAGCCACCAAAAGCCATTCCCACTCTCCCCTCTATCTCCTGCTGATGCCCTTGCACTCCTTCAGGGAGATAAACTAGCAGAAAACACCACTTGTACTTGTTGGGGACTGGGGCAGGGACATGGCTGAGCCTAGGCCAGGGCAAGAAGATGAAGCTGGGGCCAGGGAGAACCACCACTGTCCCCTGCAGTGGCTGCTAGTATTTCATAGACTGTAATGTTGAGCAGTGCATGGGTACCAGAGTGTCCAGAGAGGCTGGAGAGGCAAGGACACCCATCCAGAACAAGGGAGAGGATGGCTCCTCTAGCACATATATGGAGGTTCACATCTAGATTTGCAGCTCTCAGATAAGGAAAATTTTGAGGCATAGAGACATGGCTGGGTCCTTCATTCATGCTGCCATGACCGGCTGCACACTGGATCAGGAATCTGCTCAAAGCCACTTGCAAGATAGAGGCCTTTCTTTGTAGCCTGTTCAGACCAAAGATGGTCTCTTTTTATAAAAAGCTTCACATCACTGTAGCCGTTGCAAACAGAGAAAATTATTCCAGTCCACTGAAACATTCATGTGAAAACTTTCTTGGCTCAGTTTTGGTGTTCAACTTTGTGCTCAGGCTTGATTTTCTAAGTACATGCATAATTATTAATGTATTCATTAAGAGTATTTCCCACAGTGTCAAACAACTCTAAATAGATATCAGAATAGAGGGTCAATCAAACCAATGTGCAGAAACATCTGTAAAGAACAGGTCAAGATGAGTCTAATTACAGGGCGTATTTTGAAAGAGATTAATTTATCATTTTGGGGATATATTTTTAGATTTAAAAAACCACAGTCATTATTGATTCTGTGTTAACTAGAACTAATGATAAGTTAAGTTTTAACAGTTTAAGATATAAGGATTGTGTTGTGCATAACATTTAAAACTTACTAGAGCATGTCTGATGCTCTTTGAAAATGGTAAGTTATTCACAAATATTGACATTGCTTGTCAAAATTTCATACCTGACTAGATTGTCCACTGCAAGTAGAACAAAAAAGCATGATCTAAATTGTTTTCTGTACCATGGCAATATTCCCCAAGTATTTTTACTTTCAACAAGTAGCATTTGAGTGGTAAAAATTATGCACAACCGAATTATGAATTGCTGGGAAAGAAGGTTTAATTCCAGGGCCTTTACTGTAATTTTGGCTGAATGCTTTTTCTAGGATCAGGGCCAGTGAAGAAGGAGGACTTCCAGAGCTCAATTAATGGATTGGAAGAGGGTATAAAGAGGAAGAGTTTAAATGCATTTGGCATTGGAGAATGTTTTGGGTGAAAGAGAATGAAGCTGGGGCTGACTGGGCATAAGGAAAAAATACATACTGCAAGGATAATTGAACAATGGGACAAGTTGCCCCAACAGGTTGTGCAGTTTCCATCCATGGAGGCTTCCAACACCCAACAGGACAAAGCAACCTGATCTGAAGACAGTGCTGACCTTGCTCTGAGCAGGAGGTTGGACTAGAGACCTCCCAAGGTCCCTTCCTGCCTCAGCAACTTGGTCCTTCAGAGTAGATGGGTCTATCACAGCTTAAAGTGGAAGTGGCCTCATAACAAAACCTCCAATCCGAAAACCTAACAACGCCAATTTGGAGTTCAACAAGTCCAGGTGCCTCAGAACAACTCAGAGCTCACAGCCAGGGCAGAGGAGCTTCATCCCTCACCAAGCCAGGATCTATCTGTGCATGGCAAGAGGAGCACAAGCTGCCCATCTGCAGTGCCTATGAGCTCCACCACTCCTGTCCCCCTACATAAAATGAGCCGGACACTAGAGGTGACCCTGTAACCAAAGGGGCTGCTCATGGAGACCATTTTCCTCCCACCAGTGGTGGGGAAGAACATCCAGGAGAGGTACAGAAGCAGAGGAGCGGGCTGACAGGATTGTGCTGGTGCTTGCACCTCCCTGAGAGCCACCTCCCTTGGATGGAGGACCCAGCCCTGGCCTCGGGGCCTCTCCTCCTCGCTTTAGCTCTTCCCCTTTTGCCTTGGTTTGCTTTCATGGTCTAACACCTGCACTAGTGGAGTCCCCTCTAAGATTCATTGGCACAGAGGAGCCCACACAGCAGATGCCAGCTGGGGATCACCCTTGATGGCCGGGTCTTCAAGGCCCTCTGTCTTCCTCACCCCAAAGGGACAGTGTCTTCACGTGCCAACGTGTGAACACAACGACACATCCATGGTCCAGAGGTGCCTGAAATCACCAGTCACCAGGAGGTTATTCAGGGACCACTGCCTGCTCCCTTCTTCTCAGCATCCCAAGGTGGCTGCCAGGGATGGGGCTGGATGGGGCTCTGGTCAGACCCTGTGCAGCTCTTCTGCTCTTTGACACCAGTGAAAAACCACCAGGCATGCCAGGTGTACAGACCCAGAGGCGTCATGCTACCTGGTCTGTGAGAGGGATGAATGACCACCGATATCCCAATGAACACCAGCATTGCTGCAGCCAGGACTTGGCTCAGCACACATTAAACAAGCCTCTGTGAGGAAGGGGAAAAACCTGCCCATCACCTCCCCTGCCACCCACCAGCCGCTCGGCTCCGCGCTGCAGCTGGTTAGTCAAGCACGGGTCGTGGGGAGGGTTTTATTGTGTCTCAAAAGAGAATGCCTAATTTCCTTGCGTCTCCAGTAGAACATCCCACCCATTTTGCAAATCCTTTGGCAGTATTAGTCATTTATGACTATCAGAAATGTTTTTCCAGGCCTCCCTTCACAGCCGGTAGCTAGGAGAAAAAAACCTATGCCATAACGGAAATGGTTTGTGTTTCTGAATCACAAACATCAGCATAGTGTTGTGCTAACAGCTATCATCTTTATTTTCAGGATATTTAATCAATTTGGATGTTTTCAGATATATTTTAGTCAGACCAGCTTGCTCTAACTTACCTTCCAGTTCTGGTTGCCATGGTGTAACAATGATTTCTCTTTTAGCTAAAAATAAACCTTCAGCAACAAATGTATTAGCCACAAAAAAAAAAAAAGAAAAAAAAACCTAAAAAACCAAAACGGCATGAAAACAAAGCACCTCTCTACGCACCAGTTCATGTTACCCCACACTGCTGCTGCTTGGGGATCAGTTGTATGGAGCCTTAGATGGACGGTCCCCACCTCCTCTTTCCTATTTACATACTTTTATATCCTGGCTAATGAAAGGCAGCCAAATGCCTAAAACATTGCAAAGTTTTTTTAAATGGCATTAAAATCGAGTGTCATGAGACAGACTGCCTGTCCTTGGTCAGGCAGAACTGCCTGTCCTCAAAGCCTCTGTATCTCCAGGGCTCTGTTGGGAGAAATCTTTTCTTTTTTTGGTACAAATCCAAGTATGGGGGGAAAAACCTCCCTTCCCAAAGAGGCTGATGGCAGAGAAATCCAGGGCACAGGGTGTTCCTTCCCTGAGGCGGAGGCCGGCTCCAGCCCCATGACTGCCCCTCGATGTGCCACCTTGGCAGGGCACAGGGGAGGGGGGAAGTCCCACAGCAGCCCATTACAAGGCACTTTGTTCCTCCTGAGGAAAAATTCCCTCCTTTGCAGCTATATGTTTTGCTCAAAAACAAAGTGGTATGCCACATATTTAACAATAAAATTAAATGAATGGGAACCAAAAGAGGAACAAGTCACCTACGAGTACCTCCACATGATTTGTAAGTGTTAATTTAGACGTGCAGCACACTACAGCAATGCTCAGCTCATAAAAAATAATTCTGGTAGGTTCAGGGAGATGTTTTCTTTCACTTTTGATTACAAAAAACTCTTCCTTTTTCTTACAGTCTTACTGTGGGCACTCTGCAAGAGGAAGGGGACAAGTCTGGCCAGGTTTGTCCTGCCCTGCCGTGGTGCCTCTCAGCCCAAATGAGTTGGTAACCTTCCTGCAGAGCCCTGGGAAGAAATGCTTCAGCCACGCAAATCCCAGCACGCCTGCACAAAGGTGCAGAGGAGAGTGTGCAGCTTGCTCTGCTCCTTGCTACCAAAACGGCTGTCAGCCAGCCCCAGTGAACACAGGGCAAAATGGTAACATGGACATTTCTGAAGTTCAATTAGAGAAATGAGATTGAAGCAGAGAAACAACTTCTCTCCATGAGTTTGTGGAAGATGACTGGGCTCTTACCCAAACTGTCCATGTTTGCTGAGTCCCTACATTTGCTGGTCCTCATGCCCCTATTTTAGATAGGCTGTGAGGCTGGTCCTTGCAGGGATCCTTTCCTGTGTTTTGTAAATGCGGTCTCTAAATAAAGGAGGGAGAGGAGGGACTCCTACCCCCATGGGCGACTGGGACTGCCTGGCTCCTGTCCACGCAGCAAAGCTCCCTGGCCTTGTGAATCCATCAGACTGCTGTCATCAGGACTATATACATATATATATATATATAAAAAAATATATACCTATAATGTTGCTGTCCTCTTTTATAGCTGCTTTAGTAGCAGGAAGGTTAGTGGCTTTGTGAATGCTTTCTTGTGAACCTGCTTCCTCAGCTCCTGCAGTGACAGCCAGCAGGTTAATGCTGACAGTCCGTCCCATGGTTAAAGCCTGGCAGGTTTGGAGCAAGGAAAGCTCTGTCCTCCGAGGCATGTGTGTCGAGGCTGGGAAGATCAGCGGGTGTTTCCCAGCCTGCAGCAGAGGCATATGCTTTCAGCATGCTTGTGATGGGTGCCCAGTCCACCTCTGACAAAAACAGATGGAGCATGGGAGCTTTCTGTAATCGGCAGCTCTTTTAATCCGAGAGGTGCCCTGGGGCTCACTGCTGGTGTGAGATGCTAGCACAGCAGCTAACCGAACCAACGGGCTCACCAGATTAACTCTTCCTTTTACCTGTGCCAGCATTTGAATAAAAAAAACCCACCCCTACTTGTGAGAAGAGTGAAACATTGCCAGAATAGAGCTGGCCTGAGATCCCATCCCAAATTTTTACCTTGTGTCCACACAAGCCAGGCCCTCACTTGCTACTGATCTTCCTAAAACATGGCTTTCAGGCTTGGAGCTTGCATTCGCGTAAGAACTAAGGCACTTAGGCAGCTGTCTCATTTCTGCAACCTTTGAGCATCTGTTGTTGCCACTCCCACCCAGATCTCGTTTGAGAGAACAAGGCTGTGCGTTGTAGATGGATGGATGGATCAATGTCTTGGGCACTGTCACTCATCACACTGCGGCTGGGGTAGCATCAGCAGTTGTGAGCTGGGAACTTGCAGGTCTGGAAAGGCTCTTCAGAGACGCACTCACTGTTCCTTCCTCCCCTGACCCTTGGGTTCTGATGAACAGACAAGGTTCATACCATTTCCTGTCCTCACTACTGACAGCAACCACCAATAAGAAACCAACATTGCTTTTCCATAACTACACTGTCCAGCCTCCTCCTTCTCATGTCTTATCACCACAGGTTCGAAGGAATGAAAGAGCACATCAGATGATACTTTCCACGTGAGTTGTGCTTCTGGGCTTGCAGTGGAGGGACCCATGAGCTGAGCGAGGATGACGGAGAAGATGGAGCAAGCGCAGGTGCCTGGGGAGCCTTACTGCATTTCTTGTGCCAGACCCATGCCAATGCCACCATCCCTTGGAAAGTCAAGCCCTTCCACACAGCCTCTTCCTCCTCTGGGATGCAGGAAGGGTGAGAAGACGGTGGGTCTGTCTGCAGGTCCCAGGAGGTGGCAGAGGGGCTGTGAGGCCCCAGCTGCCTTCTCCCTGAGGGCCTAGCTCATGCGCAGGGTGGGCACCAGCCCAACTGCAGGGAAATTTCTGGCAGGGCTGGTTAATCTTGAAATTGCTTTTCGGAAAGACAACAAAAAAAATGCAGATCCACTTTCTGCCCATACTCAGAAAAGCTGTCTGTGCTGGGCTTGTGGAAACACTCCTCTGCTGCTCCAGGAGTTTGTTTTCCTTTAGAGCTCACATTTTTTCCCTTTTGCTTCACGAGGTCAGTCTGCAGTTTAACAAGAGCTTTGAAATCCCCATTGCAGTACTTAATGGTTTTCCCAGAGCATCGTCCCTATCTTTTATTCTGGTCCTCCACTGGCTCATCATATCCGTATTTTTTTCTGTAGTATCTGTCTCGCATCCGTTACAGGAGCCCCTTCCCCCCCTGAAATTATTTGTTCCTAGTTCATCATCTTGGAAACCAACTGTTTTCCAGACCTGCTTTTAACAGGTGAGATCATTTCTCTTCGCAGCGCCCCAAACCTGAGTTTCTGAGGACAAAAATCCTTCTGTTGATTATCAGTGTTGTCATCATTTGGGCTTTATTTATATTGTTTCTTTCTACCTTTCCCCACAAAGAGAGGCTAAACCCGCTCTGATGCACTGCCTGTCGCTACCGTCAACTATCTGGCACCGTCATTAGTTTCGCTGAAGCCAGAGGGATTTCTCCGCATTCAGCTAAATGTGAGTGTGTGTGTTTGCAGGCTTGAGAATAGAAAAAAAAAATGACAATATCCCAAAACTTTTGATAATTTATGAGTATAGACTTACACCCCACTAATATAATCCCCGCAAAGGGTGAAACGAATTGCCACTGGTCTGAAATGGGATCACGCAAACTAAAATAGCCCCGTGCTGCCTCACTCCAAACTGCTTGGCGTTTTTTGCTGTCAACTGACCGGTGGACCTAAAACAGCACGGGTGCCTCAAAGCACAGCACATTTATGGCGAAAAACAGCCCTCCGAATTGTTTAGCGAATACAAAGAGAATAAGGGGTTAAAACCCAAGAAATATTTTTATTCAAGTTTGTCTTAAGAACCCTTTGTGGTTGCTTTTTCAGGAAATGTGGGAATGCATAAAAAGAAGCTGTACGCTGGTATACGCTCGGTACTCCCAGTGATAAGTACATTGCAAATATGTTACTTCAAGGTCAAAGAGATAGTAAATGTGTGCGAGAGTCTTGCATCGGCCTCATAAGGGCTTAAAAATCACAAGATTTTAATGACCTTCTCCTCCCATGAGCCACTCACTTAGTCACTATATTGTTTTTCTGCTCCTCAGATGCCATCTGGGAGTGGAAGAGAAATGCCCAAAGACTGTGTGCTGGTCCCTGTTTGAGTGGGCAGCACATGCTGCTGCCTTCTTCGCAAGGGAAGAAGCAATTCCAGATGACAGGTGAGTGTTTTAACATCACCATAAAGGCAGAGAGCCCAGCTTGCTCCTGGGCACATTAAACATCTGCACAGCTGTGCCTTTTGGCGCCTGGCCACGGGAATCACCAAACCGCACCTACGAGTTGGCTCACTGTATGGCACTGCTGCCAAATCGCCGCCCGAGGTATGCATGGCAGCCCCATGAAGGGTTTTGCGTAGGTGTTTTCTATCAGGACTACATGTTCACAGGACGATGTTGCCCCCTTGGTCAGTGCGGGGCCAGCTGGGTGCCGAGGGTGCTGCTTGGAGGGGCTGGACATCCCCACAGGGCAGTCAGATGCTGCTGGGCAGACACCGTACCTGCATGAAATACCAAATTTTGGTCTAATTGCCAGGGGCCTGAAATACTCTCTGAGTTTTATCTGGTTGCTCATGATTGTCCTGGTTTGGCCTAAACCAGGCCGATTTTCCTTTCAGTGATTTTTGCTTTCAGCTAAGTCTCCTCTAAGTAACTGCATGTTTGCAGACAGTGTCTGCCTCCAAGACTGATAACGCCCGAAGTTTGTAGTTATCGCTGAGGCACCGGTAGGGATGTTGTGCAGAAAGGCTCTTGCTGTACTTATTCTTGAGAGAAACCAAGGTCACTGCTGAATTCCTCATTGCTTACGAGTGAAGAGCCGAAGGGGGGGGTCGCAGCTGCAGTGGGAAGCAGACAGGGCAGGTGACCCAAAATTGACCAACGAGGGTATTCCATCCCATACACGTCATTCTCGGTATAAAGTGGGGGGATCACGAGGGTCTCGCTCTCTTTCTGCTATGGCCGGTGTCCAGGGAGGACTCCGTCTGTTTTCCTGCTGCCCCCGATCCCGATCCGTGCGTTCCTGAATCCAGCTCTCGACCATCGCTAGGCCCAGGCTGGGCCTTCCCGGAGCCTGCCCTGCAGTGCCGGTGGTGACGTGGCTGACTTCAGGGGAGCTCAATCTTGGTTTTGTATATATATTTGTATATATTTGATTATTTTTATTATTATTATTATACTTTTTTTTTCATTATTATAGTTTATTAAAACTGTTTTAATTTTCCAACCCAGAAGTCTCTCTCCCTTTTCCCTTTCCCTTTCCCTCTGGGGGGAGGGGGGGGGGATAACAGAGGGCATCTGCCGCAGGTTTAATCGCCAGCCCAGCTTTAAACCGTGACAGATTTATTGGCGCCCAACGTGGGGCTCGAGAGAAGCTCCGACAGGTTGCTCTGATAAGTCGAATCCCAGCTCCCGTGGGAGGAGACCCGGAGAGCTCAGCCAAGAGAGTATCAGATTTCTTCCTTTGAGATTTACGAGGGGTTGGAAATTAAAACAGATAGCTAAGATGATAATGTTATTTGTGAGCCTTGTGTTACCTCTTTTCTTTATAAAGCTTGTTTTAGAGTTATGTGTAATGATACCTTACTTGCCGTATGCGCTGTGTGTTAGTGCTTTCATGTGGTTTAACAGGGCGTGCTGGTCGAAATGTGTCTTTTTGGTATGGGTTTTGATACTGATTTATGTCATGATAAACCGGGCAGTTATTATTCCGATCTCTTATCTCTATGATACAATGATGGGCAGCTTTGATCGCGAATCCGTAGCTGCGCACACCGGGCGTCTTTTAACTGATTTTGATAGTATCTGCTCCTTTTTTGCCAAGCTGATTCCTGCAAAATTCGAACAGGGCATGTTGTTATTTTTGGGTGTCCTGAATGTGTTACTGGTGTGCTATGTGATTAGATGTCGGTGCAGCAACAGCGGGAGGTATCATGCTGCCCCTGTAACCAGGAGAAAACACCGAAAGAAATCAACTAGTAAAGTGAAGGATGATGATTCAGAGGCTTCTAAGGCAGAGCCAGCACGGGACCCAGGTGAGGGCCCTTCTCAGTCAGAGTCAGGGCCTGACACAGAGGGGGGTTTCCTTGATCGTCTTTTTAAAGAAGGCCCATTACACAAGAAGGACAAGAAAGGTCCTTCTAAAGCAGAACAATCACAGGAGGACTCGGACTCGGAAGTAGAGATAACCTACCACTCCTTATCCCTGAAAGAACTGCGAAATATAAGAAAAGATTTTAGTCGTTATGACGGTGAGCCAATAATTACCTGGTTGCTCCGATGCTGGGATAATGGGGCAGATAGCATAGAATTGGATGGCAGAGAAGCCAGACAGTTGGGATCCCTGTCCAGAGATGGTGGTATTGATAAGATGCTTCCAAGAAGGTCGAACAGTATCAGTCTCTGGAGGCGACTCTTGTCAGCTGTAAAGAGCAGGTATCCCTATAAAGATGATGTTATGAGCCACCTAAGTAAATGGACCACTATAGAAAAAGGTATTAACTACCTTAGAGAACTAGCTGTGCAAGAGATCATTTATAAACACCCTCAGGACATTGTAGATCCTGTAAATCCTGATGAAGTGGAATGCAACCGATCCATGTTCCGGAAGGTTGTGAAGAGTGCTCCACCAACACATGCCCCTACATTGTCAATATTAGTCTGGGGAGAAGATGCTATGGCACGACCTAGTGTGGGCGAAATGGCTAACTATATGCGACAGTATGAAGATAGTATTTCTTCCCCACTGCAGGCCCGTGTCTCGGCTGTGGAAAAACTGACTAAGGAAAACAAAGACACATTGAAACAACTGTCAGACAAACTGTCCAGGATCGAGAATAAACTTGACTCTCTACCTACACAGGCCCGCGTTGCAGCCTTTAGGAGGCAACGCCCTCCTACTGGACCGGCTCAAAGGAAACGGAACACGTCACGAGGTATCCTGTGGTTTACCCTGCGTGATTATGGGGAGGACATGAACAGATTAAACAAGAAATTGTGCATGCAGTAGCCCTTGGACCAGTCCGTATGGGACAAGATGTTAAAAATGTGCTCTACACCTCAGCTGGGGACAATGGTCCTACCTGGAGCCTCTGGCAGAAAGTGCCAGGGGAGACTCGAGGTCGACCCCTAGGATTTTGGAGTCGAGGATACAAGGGCTCTGAGGCCAATTACACCCCAACTGAAAAAGAGATACTGGCAGCATATGAAGGAGTTAGAGCTGCTTCAGAGGTAATCGGTACTGAAGCACAGCTTCTCCTGGCACCCCGATTGCCAGTACTAGGCTGGATGTTCAAGGGTAAGGTTCCCACTACCCATCATGCAACTGATGCTACATGGAGTAAATGGATTGCATTAATTACACAGAGGGCTCGAATAGGAAACCCTAATCGCCCAGGAATCTTAGAAGTGATCATGGACTGGCCAGAAGGCAAAGACTTCGGAATGCCACCAGAAAAGGAGGTGACACGTGCTGAAGAAGCCCCACCATATAATGAACTACCAGAGGATGAGAAGCAGTATGCCCTGTTCACCGATGGATCCTGCCGTCTTGTAGGAAAGCATCGGAAGTGGAAAGCTGCTGTATGGAGTCCCATACGACGAGTCACAGAAGCCACAGAAGGACAAGGTGAATCAAGTCAATTTGCAGAGGTAAAAGCCATCCAGCTGGCTTTAGACATTGCTGAACGAGAAAAGTGGCCAAGGCTGTATCTTTATACTGACTCATGGATGGTGGCAAATGCCTTGTGGGGGTGGTTAAAGCAGTGGAAGCGAAGCAACTGGCAGCGTAAAGGTAAACCTATTTGGGCTGTTGAACTGTGGCAAGATATTGCTGCTCGGCTAGAGAAACTAGTCGTGAAGGTACGTCATGTAGATGCTCACGTACCTAAAAGTCGGGCAACTGAGGAACATCGAAACAACCAACAAGCAGATCAGGCTGCTAAAGTGTTCCAAATAGATTTGGACTGGGAACATAAAGGTGAACTATTTTTAGCTCGGTGGGCTCATGACACTTCAGGTCATCAAGGAAGAGATGCAACATACAGATGGGCTCGTGACCGAGGGGTGGACTTAACTATGGACTCTATTGCACAGGTTATCCATGATTGTGAAACATGCGCCGCAATTAAGCAAGCCAAACGGTTAAAACCTTTGTGGTATGGGGGACGGTGGCTGAAATATAAATATGGGGAGGCCTGGCAAATTGACTACATCACACTCCCTCAAACCCGCCAGGGTAAACGTTATGTGCTTACCATGGTGGAGGCGACCACCGGATGGCTGGAAACATACTCTGTGCCCCATGCCACTGCCCGGAACACTATTCTGGGCCTTGAAAAGCAAATTTTGTGGCGACATGGCACACCAGAGAGAATTGAGTCGGACAATGGTACTCATTTCAAAAACAGTCTCATAGATAACTGGGCCAAAGAGCATGGCATCGAATGGGTATATCACATCCCCTATCATGCACCAGCATCTGGGAAAATTGAACGGTATAATGGGCTGTTAAAAACTACCCTGAAAGCAATGGGGGGTGGAACCTTTAAAAACTGGGATAAGCATTTGGCACAAGCTACCTGGCTAGTCAACACCAGAGGATCTATCAACCGAGCTGGCCCTGCTCAGTCAGACCTTTTACATACAGTAGAAGGGGATAAAGTCCCTGTGGTGCATGAAAGGAATCTGTTGGGAAAAACTGTCTGGGTTCTTCCTGCTACGGGCAAAGGTAAACCCATTCATGGGATTGCTTTTGCTCAAGGACCTGGATGTACTTGGTGGGTGATGCTGCAGGATGGTGGAGTCCGATGTGTCCCTGAAGGTGATCTGATCTTGGGTGAGAATACTTAATTCTGAACTGCATGATGTTAATTGCTGCATAATACTAACAGTGTTCATAAGTGTCTTTCAGGTTGAAGCAGTGGTGATGAGACTGGAGCTAGCTGCAGGTGGCGTCCAGTAACCTTCTCGAGACTGACATCTTTAACCTGCAACCCGTGGGCACGAACTGTGACAAAGCTCATATCATCTCTCCTACCCTGGGAGACTCCTAGCCAGATGGAAACCCACAATCCTGAACTAAATGAACTTGATGAACTTTTTTCTTCTGTATAGAGATGAATCATAAACTAATGTTATCTGTATATATTTTAAAATGAAAAGTTAGTGGTGATCTGAGTATGACGTGAATGGTATGGAATAAGGGGTGGAATGTCCTGGTTTGGCCTAAACCAGGCCGATTTTCCTTTCAGTGATTTTTGCTTTCAGCTAAGTCTCCTCTAAGTAACTGCATGTTTGCAGACAGTGTCTGCCTCCAAGACTGATAACGCCCGAAGTTTGTAGTTATCGCTGAGGCACCGGTAGGGATGTTGTGCAGAAAGGCTCTTGCTGTACTTATTCTTGAGAGAAACCAAGGTCACTGCTGAATTCCTCATTGCTTACGAGTGAAGAGCCGAAGGGGGGGGTCGCAGCTGCAGTGGGAAGCAGACAGGGCAGGTGACCCAAAATTGACCAACGAGGGTATTCCATCCCATACACGTCATTCTCGGTATAAAGTGGGGGGATCACGAGGGTCTCGCTCTCTTTCTGCTATGGCCGGTGTCCAGGGAGGACTCCGTCTGTTTTCCTGCTGCCCCCGATCCCGATCCGTGCGTTCCTGAATCCAGCTCTCGACCATCGCTAGGCCCAGGCTGGGCCTTCCCGGAGCCTGCCCTGCAGTGCCGGTGGTGACGTGGCTGACTTCAGGGGAGCTCAATCTTGGTTTTGTATATATATTTGTATATATTTGATTATTTTTATTATTATTATTATACTTTTTTTTTCATTATTATAGTTTATTAAAACTGTTTTAATTTTCCAACCCAGAAGTCTCTCTCCCTTTTCCCTTTCCCTTTCCCTCTGGGGGGAGGGGGGGGGATAACAGAGGGCATCTGCCGCAGGTTTAATCGCCAGCCCAGCTTTAAACCGTGACAATGATGTTCTTCTTCCTTTGGTTTCATTCAAAGGCCTGTATTTCTGTTCAACGCTGTAAGGGAGCTGCTTTCTTTAGCTTAACACCGTCCTTTGTAAAATCATATCCAGAACAGGTATCTAATGAGGTCAGGCAAAATACAAGTGTATTCATGTGCTTCAAAGTCTATGACTCACCCTGACCAGTCGTGATACAGCCCTTGCTAAGGACGCAACTGTGCTGAAAACTGTAGGTGCCATGCATTGTATCTATCTATAGGTAAATATAAGTAAGCATATTCGTGTGTGTGGTGTGTGTGTGTATATATATATATACACACGCACACATATAAAAAGTGTGTAAATCTGTATTTACATAAAACAAATATAGATGAAACTGAATAAATATATATGGAGTTGGAGTTTGATAGCACCACAGTCAAGCAGATTATAACTCAGCAGCAAAAGTACACTTTGCTGTCTACTTGTATTGTGAGTAGCGTGGCTATCAGTTAGAGGGTTTTGTGCATGCACATAGCTGCCGAGTTAAGAAAATTGCTACTTTCCTTGTGTAAAAGTATCAGTAAAAAATACATAATGGGGGCTGCTCTAATGACCTTGCACAGGAGACCTGGTACCCAGGGCACCTGCCTCAGCCGCGCTCAGTCTTCTGCACTGGACTGTGTTATTTCTGAAGGACTGATGAGCTCCTGGGAGACTTCAGCTCTGCCCGTTCATCTCCCTTGGTGCCTTAGAGGTGGCAGAAATGAAGGAGACAGTCCTCTCCAGCAAAGCCCAGGGTTGTGGTTGCCATTGGTGTGGTAGGAAGGCAAGACAGGAGACCTCAACCAATTTGTAAATCTCAGCAAGAGCATCCAGCAGATTAGGGAGGGCACTTGATCGTGGCTCACTAGTGCTTACCTATCCCAAGGAAATATGGTGGCCCCGTGTCCCATTATCAGGAGGTAGCGGTGGGCGTAGCTCTCCCAGAACCAGTGCTGACGGCTGGTTTTTACCTTTTTCCACCTCATATGGTGTGGGAATCTGCTGTGGGGCAGAGCAGCCCTCCTTTACCCAGCCTGCTCACAGGGGATAGAAGTCTCCAAACTCCTCTAGTGGGAGTCCAAATTTCCAGCTTGTGACAGATTCCAAGATTTTTTACATTATTTTCATTCCAGATTGATGTGAGCTTGAAGTTTCCCCATAGACCACATTCCTGGTGGAAAAAGAATCTCTTCAGGGCCAGAAAAAATGGATTTTAATTTAGAGCTGGGATCTTTTTCATCGGAAAAAGATTTTGGAACATTTATTCAGAAAATGTCAGTTTCTCTACACATCTCCATATTAAAAGAAAACACGTTAGGAGGTAACATCTCAAGCTGCTCAAATTGTTTAGGGTTTTCTTTTCTTCCCCTGTTTTTTAAAAAAATAAAATAAAAATCTGTATATTCTAACAGGATATTCTGGATTTATCAAAATGCTTTCAGGCAAAAAATACCCAACTGGAATGACCCTCACTTGGTTCCAGTTCCTTGAGGCATCCCTAGGGCCTTGCTCCCATGGGACCTCCCCCGTGGCAGCCAGCGCTGCCTTCTCCTGCAGCTCTGGGCAGAGCAGGCAGCAAGGAAGAAGTGACTGCAGCCTCTCAGCCAAGTCCCACCTCACGCCACAGCTTGCAGCTACAGGGAAGTAAATGCTGGTCTTCCTGCTCTCTGGGATGCTGTGGCTGGCCAGGCATGGAGCTCAGAGACAGTTTTTACAGGTCAAAAGCTCATAGAAACATCCTTGTAACACAGGCACCTTGACGAGCAGCACCCCGGCTTTGGCAAGCAGTTCTGGCAAGCGCATGCGTACTCCTCCGAGCTCCTTGAGCTTCAGTGTAACAGGGGGTCTGCTGTTAAAGTAAAGTAGCAAAAGTGCAAAAAGCCTTGAAGAAGGAGGGCAGCGAGTCTGAGAAACGCCGTGTCTGGAGCAAGGCAAGGAAGTGAGGGGATACGGGAAAGCAATCCCTCCGAGACCCTCCTTCCAGCTGTCCAGATCTACGTGAGGAACCATCGTGTGTGTTTACGGAGATGTAGATGTTTGCACAGGGTGGTTTTTTCTTTTGTTCTGAGATCATGGGTCAGTCCAGAAGAAAGGAGGTTTGGAGAAACAGCCACAGCAATACTTTCCAGTATTTTTCCTTCATCTTACTCTAATTTGTCTTTATTAGTAGAATTAATGCAGGACTAAACCCTTAATTCTCTGCATACCTAATGGCTACAGTACTGCTGTCCATGCAGGAATTATGGCAGGGCTAGGACGGAGCCACGGAGCTCATAAATAACTGACTAACATAGCAGCGGAAGATCACGCAGTTCATTTTGGTCTGCACTTTGTTGAACAAGAGCCAAAGTATTTCAGCAGTAATGTGCAATGAGATGTGGGACAGTCGGGAGGATCAGCCCCGTGGAAGTGCTGTGATGTACTGACAGTCTTTGTACATCTATATCAGTCTGTAAATACCATTTTCAGCCAAGGCTTTCTTGTGAAGAATTATAAGACTTGGAAAATCTTCTGTTCAGACTGAGACTGTCTTGGGCAATGACAAAAGAAAAAAACAAACAAAAATGCCTCCTGGCACTCTGCACAGCACTGGTGGGATGTGGGAGCTGGGGGTCCGGGCAGCGGGCGCCTCACAGGGACAGTGCAGGTTGACAGTATTTCACCTCCTCCCCTCCTCCTGTCACTCCTGCTTGCAACCTCCTAGCACCGATGTCTGTGTGGCCTTGCAGTGCCGACGATCTCACAGGACGCCAGCCAGGGGAAGCATTTATAAAGCTACAAAAGTTGAGTTAAGGAAAATTTCCATGATAAAATAAAGTCTCCTTAAATGTTGTCTGCCCGTGGCCTCTAAAAAAGAAATAAGAAAAATCACTCTTTACAGTGGAAAGAGGGAAAGAGTTGCTAAAATTTATGCTAGGCTTGCCTATAAAATCTGTAGATTTTTCATGCTGGCAAACACCAAGACTGGGTATATCAACAAAGCTGTTCAAAGTTGAGTTACTGAGCACCAAAAATAAAGAAAGGTCCCTGATCGTAAAGGAGGGCTCAGCCCTTCCTCCGTGAGCTTGAGGCTGTATAGTTGCCTGTTTGTTACAGGTGCAGATCCAGGTTTCGAGTACCTTTGCTCTTCAAAAAATGAAATTACCTTTGAGATGTGTGTTCTTACAAAGTTTGAAGTAGTGCCTTTGTGTTCACCCACTAGCTCAAAATACCCATGGGCTTTCTGACAAAATTGCTTCATGTTTTTGGATGGTGGTTTCTCCAAGCCCAAATTTACTGGAGTAAGGGAGCTGCTCCTTTGCACAAGGTGACATACTTGGACCACAGTAAAGCTGGTCAAAGTGGCCTCTCTCGTGCTCCTCAGTTACTAGTCATTGGCAATGCTGGGCTGCCTCCCTGGAGCAAGGTGTGTGCCACCACCACCCTCCTGCCTTGCCACCAAGGCTTAGGAGTCTAGGGACAGGCAACAAGTTTGCTCCCACTTTTACAAGTAACCTATAGTTATCCCGCAGGTCTACGGACACTGAGCCAGTAAGACTGCCATCTGGCCGACCTTTGGTTGGCTTGTGCTACATTTTAGCCTCACTTTTTGCCATGTCTTCAATTATTCGTTCACTCAGAATTTGTTTTACAGGGTTGTAAACCAATGAGATTGGATTAATGAGTGTGTAAACAGGTTGGATCAGTCCCTCCCTCCCATTTCTCACACTAGCTGGATTTCCATGTTATGGTATAGATCTCTGATTTGATAGATCAGAAATCCTTACTATCAGACTGGCAATTTCATGGGCCAGTTCCCTCAGCACTGGAGATGGAGATTATCTGGTCTTTCTAGCTGGAATATATTAAACTCCGAGTTTAGCTTCAATCTGTAGCAGGGTAATTTCCATTTCTCTGAACATTTCCATTAGTCATCCTGGCTCTGACCCTGCCGTCTAGATAATTATTCTTATTGAATTGCAGAGGCAAGCTAGTCTCTTATTTTTGAGACATAAATAAATTGTTACTTCTTTTAACCTGAGCAGGAAGCTGAATGTCAGGATCTCATAGATAATTTCATTTAGGAGGGTAAATCAACAGGAGGAATTGAGTGGCTCTGAAGCAGTTTTGTTTGTTTGCTTGCAGAGATGTGTGAAGTCCAGAATGAAAGGCTCTGATGGGTTCCTGGCTCTCTGGCCAAGCCCAGATGGACGGCGCTGGAGCTGCCAAGCCCAGGCAGGGCTTCTCACAGAGCCAGGGACCACTGTCACTGTGGCCACCCTACCCCACCAGCAGCAAACTGCAATGCCTCTGGTACCAAGCACTCAAGCTCCCACACATCATTTTGTTCACATTTGAGAAAATTTGCTTATTAGCACCTTCTTTCAAGCCCCTTAACTGAACGGTTAAACTGCTGGTTTCAACATGGGTTAAGCAATCTGATAACCTTAGTTTTTGTCTGACCCCTCCCTTGCTGCAAGAGTGGGCCACTTCTTCTTGCCCTGGTTGGACGCAGCATTTTCACATTGTTAAACACTTCTAGGAAGATGCAACAGTTACAGAGGTCTCTGCTATTTCTTTTTGTTTCTTTGAAAGGTCTAACCAGACCCAACTGGGGTTATTTCTCACATAAGCCATAGGCTGTGTGATCTCAAATGTGTGGTTTCTTTCTTTTCCCTTTCCTTTTTTGTTTCTTGGTCTCCGTTCACAAGAGCATTTATGAGACAGTTATGATGTGTCCTGTTAAGCCTGGAGTCCTTCCATGCCCCTTTCCCTCCCTGCCTGGGGTACCATATCCTGGTGGCTTCTGGTGGGTTGGCCAAGATGGAGCACAGAGGGACAGCAGTGGTGGCAGTGATGCCTTCCCTGGCCACCATGTGCCATTCCTCAACCTCTTCTGCCTGCTACAGCCAAGCCAGCCTCACCAGCATCTCACTTTCTGCTGAGCACTCTTCTTCACCATGCTTTCTCCCTGGTCCAGGGCCATGATGTGACCATACAAACACCTGCATCAATATGATGGGAGAGGTGACACATAGCAGGAGCAAGACACATGGCATTCCACATTACCTTGTTATAGTTGCTTTTGTTATCTTTCCATTAACTTAAACCAAATCTGCTTATGTCCACTTGGTCCAAGTTCATCTTCTACAATGGATTTTTCTATAACCAGCTGTATGGTTAACAAAATAGGTTAAAGTAACATCACCCTTGATTGGCTCAATGACAAGTGAGCTGCTGCATCCAAGAACAGCTGGGGCTGTTGACTATTAGTAGGACTATTTTCCTGTTAGTAACTGTGAACTTTAAGTCTTTGCAATGATGTGATTCCCAAGAGCACCTATTTCTGATGAAGCTGCAAAACTTTCTCCCATTTCTGAATCCTGCACTACGAGTGTACATTAGAGCACACTGAGCCCCTTTTGCAACCCCTAGTTCCTTAATCATCTCTTGTAAATTAGCAGATAATACCACAGTCTTTTTACTCTGGTTTCTCTGCTTCCTTAACAGCTCACAGATTGGTCACTTGTTCTTTCTGTCTATCTGCCTGTCTTTCTATCTACCTATCTATCCATCTATTATCTTCTATCTCCTTGTCGTGGTCGTGGCTGTTGCTCCACAATTGTCTGTACAATATCTACATGTTCTTCCCTCCATTCACTCACTGACCAGCTCCCTAATGAGTGTGCAAACACTGCGATTGTGTCTTCCTGATCTTGTCCACATTCCTATCTGTAGCAGGCCCAGTCCTTCACCCTCTGTGTTTCTGGCTATGCTAAAGCTTTTTTCAACAGTAGGATTTTCCCTCTGTTCTCCCATTTTTCATTCTTTTGTCCATTGATATCTCTGCTTTTCAATTACTTTTCTCTGTCTCAAGCACATGGATTCCCTAAGTCTCACATAACCTCCTCCTCTGATTTTTTTTTTGAAAACTCTTCTGTTTCTAGGCTTGCTGGCACTTACCCCACTAGGCTGGTAGCTCAGGTATGCAGGTGGAGTCCCTTTGCCAAAAGGACTCTTGTTCCTGGAAATGCCTACTATTGCAGCAAGAATTCGGTGATGTCCAGTTCATGCCCTGCTGCCGTGAGGGATGGCACATGGGTTTTCTTTGTCCTAGAACCCCGAGGAAGTGCAACTATTCCTTTTCAATGTTATTATCAATAACGTATAAGAATTTGCTGATTATTTGGTGAGAGCTAGTTAAGCGGAAAAGTAGATTAACTGCATTAATTCACTTTCATTTAGCTTTTATTGGAGTTTACTTCTTCAGCAGTTAGTTAGATGCTAAACTTGAAGATTGCTTACTTCATCCTGTGAGCAAACTGCTGTATATTATCCACTGCTGTAAGTGCCTGTGGCTTTTCTGGTTTAAGGCTATTGAGGCAGGTGTAGATGTACAGGACACAGCATCTCATCTGCCCTGGACCCTGCCTGTGGCTGGAATTGTTGACATAGCAGTGCCACTGACTTTTGTTGGGATCGCATGGACAGTTGCACCTCTTGGGCTGGCCAGAAATAACCCTGGCAGGGAATAAGTGATCCAAGGAGAGTAGGAGCAAACTCAATTGGTGTGATGATGTGAAAACAAGCCTTCAGGCCAAAAGGCTTTTGCAGACAGAGATTGAGCTGTTTTAGTCACAGCCCTTGGTAGCTGACTGCTCCCCCAGTTACTGGGGTTATCACCACGACAGTGGGACCCCATGATGGAGCGTGCAAGTACTTCTGGTCACAATGCTGTGGCAACCCTTCATTACCTTTAAATCCCCGGGGATGTTGCACTGAAATGGTGTGGGTGTGTTCACGTGACCCTTTACGAGGCTGCCTGTGTGGTTGCCCATCAAGGGGCAATAATGAACATCTGGGGTGGGATTCCTCCTCAAAAGGTTTTCACCCAAATATGTGTGTCTAAACGTAGGTGACTACAGATGAACCAGATATCTACACCCCCATGTGGTTAATGGAGCCTGGGGAATGATTCAGATGATCAGATTTAGGTGTCCACTGGAAGGTGAGAGGGATAAATTTAGGAGTCCACTATCTGGATCCAAATCCCACCTTTGATGATTGTTAAAACCTTCGTCATCTCTAAGTGTTTTCCAAATGACTATGCCTCCAAACCCAAGCGCTTTGTAAACAGGTGGAGGCTTTTCTGCAAGGTCAATCACAAACCCAGCCAAAGCTAATGGTTACCCCACACACACACACTTTTCCCATCCTTTCTCAGGCTGGAGCAGCAGCCACTGTCTGGACGCACTCCCCACCCCATGCCTCTCGTGCTAGAGCTGGAAGGAGACCAGCGACAGCTCCTCTCATGCCCCACACATTGTACCACGGCTGGGGCAGGTCAGCACAATGGTCGGGTGGCAAATAATTGCAGGGATATATTCACTATTTCCTTTCTATTATTCGTGCTGTTCAGTATTTGGGGAGAGCATGTGTTGGGGTGGGGGTGGCACCTGTGGAAACGTGTGGTCCTGTCCCTCTCTCTGTTAGCCAGGGCAGAATGGCTTAGTCCTGCTCCTCCTTCTGTCCAGCTAAGCTGCAGGGGAGGTGCATTTTCCTCGCCGTTACTGCCACCTCTGATCTCTGTTTCAAAACAAGCTTTCTGAAACTCGGGAGGAAAAACATTTCCCTCCCTTCCAAGCACAAGTAGGTTTTGCTTGTTGAGGTGAAGGGTTGCAGTGCCTGTCTTTCTGCACTGCAGCACCAGCAAATATGTCTCACAGGAACATTTATCCCTGAAATGGACATTCAGGCATCTATTTACTTGGAGATATGAACACAGAGACTTCTATATCCACAACTTAACCTGTTTAACCTTGTTTTTCTACTAACAAATCCCATTTAAGTGCTGTTCTTTTTATTTTGGCTGCTGCTGCACAGAAAAAAGTTCATCAAGAGAGAGGACTATCTGCTCATGCCAGAGCTTACTGAAGAAAAATAGGCTTGGGGTTTGGATTTCATTTTTTTTCATTGCAAAGAGGCCCAAATCAGTCATAGGGCTTCTCATTTCCATCACTGAGCCTGCAGATGATGCCCTCTGGGTGATGCTGTCTGGGAGCACGGAGCTTCCCATGATGGGTGCAAATCATCCATTTCCCGACCACCTGGCAGCGGTGCAACAGGAGCACCAGGGAAGGATGGCAGCAGGGAGAAGGTTGGTGTCCTTGGGCATGTTCATCCATCCGTCAGGTTGTCCTGAGGCCACATGGGGACAAGGATGGTCAGGAGTGATCTGTGCACCAGCCAGCTCGTGCTGCTGCACTGGGTGCTGACCAGGGCCACATGTCATGTGTCCCCATGGGAGACATCCATCCCGAGGGGAAGTACGTGACTGGCGTGTTACCATTTTCATGTGTTCATTAAACAGCACTGATTGCAAATTAACAATCTTTTAGCCTGCATTAGAATATTGTCATCGAATAACTGCGCGCAGCATGAAAATTGCCATTGATGGCAGGGCAGTTCAAGGATGAAAATAAGTGCCCTTTGAAGCAGGATATGCACAGCTACTTCTTCTGCAAGCTGATGGCTTTCCTGGGGTAGCCTGACCTGGGCAGATAACCACACGGAGCAAACGTGAGTCAAATGCTTTCAGCACATCCTGGGGAAAACAAAGAAATGCTTGGGACTGTTTAACTGGGCACAAACACTTGGCAGCGTGCTCCAAGCACCAGCAGGGCTGGTCCCTGAGCCGCACCGCACCGAGATGAGGTGCCCTGACAGCAGGAGCCAGGATTTGCCCCCAGGTGATGG
The DNA here is from genome assembly GCF_013368605.1 of Nyctibius grandis. Lineage (NCBI taxonomy): Eukaryota > Metazoa > Chordata > Aves > Nyctibiiformes > Nyctibiidae > Nyctibius > Nyctibius grandis. The sequence goes on from NC_090659.1 coordinate 66,161,783, forward strand.
AGGCAGCTGTGTAAGTCAGGGTCTTCAGCCAGCTCTGTGCCATGAGACCACCCAGGGCACCTAAGCTTGTGCTCCTGGAGGGGTGTGACGGGCTGGGACCAAGAGTTGGTCCGTGCCCACATGGGCACTGAGTATTTCAGGAAGACCTGTGGCTCTGTGCAGAGCCCCTTAGGCAAAGGGGTTTGGGTGCCGTACGTCCCTTAGAGCACACATCGCCCTCATGCAAGGCAAAAATGGGGGTGGAGGGTGGAGGCAGGGGAGAAAGGAAACAGCTGCCTCGTGTATGAAAAGATTTGCCAGGCTCCCATGGTTAGATTTAATAGCTGGGTGCTGCAAGCCCAGGAGAACAATGTAATTTATGTCATTACTGCTAAAAGGCTGGTTTGATGGTGAGGGCTTCATTTGAGTTGCCTAAAATGTTTAACAAAGGGGAAAGTGAAAACAAACATGAATGTTGTAATAAAAATGATGAGGATTTTGAGGAGACTGCCAGGCACATTTTTTCAGTGGTACAAAGTTCTCTCCCCAAAAGTGGCTCATTTTGTCTATTTTAACTCCAAGACACGAATCTGGAGTTAAGAGGTAGAAGGAAATAATTAGGTTTTGCTTTAACTACACAAGTTGCTGGAACAGTATTTAAGTCACCCTGTTGTGCTTGAATAGCAGAAGCGATGGTGTGCTTTTTTCATTCAGAATTAATTTCCTCTTCTTGAAAAATGACTTCTTAAGCTTCTTTTTAAAGTATTTTGAGGATGGGAACGGAAGGAGACAGAATGGGTCCAAAGGGAGGGGGTCAGGGTGTTTGAGCAAAACCCAGCTTTTCTACCAGTACATTGAATACGACAATCCTGTCCTTACAGGAGCAAAAGCAATGTGTGCGGCTGACCCCGCTGTTCCACCTGCTTCTGTACACGGTGCTATTTTTAATGCGTCATCTTGTCCAGCATTGAGTGGAATGTGGCAGGAACTCGAGTTAAAAAAATACAATCAGCAAAACTGCTGCTTCACGATGGCACCGTCACACCACTTGCTCTCAATTCTGGCTGGTATGAGGCCATATGGTGCTGGGTGCCGCCAGCCCTCTCCCCGCACCTCGGCAAATGCCGCTGTATGCTGCGAGGGGAAGCACAACGCAGAGGTGGTAAATTCGCAGGTTATTTCAGCGACTTGCTGAAGGTGGGTCAGGGTGCTTTCCTTGGCCGTCTGCTCATCCTCTGCCAGCAAAACACATCAAAGGACTCACACAGCCTCGTAGTGAAAACTGAGGCAGCATCGGCCTCTGATTTACTATTTGGGCTGGAGCACTTCTCTGAGGCATTTTTTGGCCTTGGGCAGCCAGTCAGCATCAGCTGCCATCCTAGAAAGTGTCCTCCTGCAGCGGCTGCCATCCTAGCCATTGTCCTCCTGCAGCATCGCTTAGGATGGTGGTGCTTAAACTACTGATATGAGGAATCCACCACAAAGCTCCCCATACTGCAAAGATGGCTGTGCTTGCTTGTATTTGCCCACCATTTGACGCCACTGGGCTCACTGGGAACAGGCCAGGTGCTGCCAACCCCTTCCCCGCAGAGGCATGTACTCCTTACACTGCTCCCTGCTCCCACCATAAAGCCCTTCTCCCTTGCACAGCCATAGACAACTGCCGGGGGGGGGGAACTTGTGAGATGATGGTCACCCACCTCCATCCAGCAAGCCTGGTGTTTGTTTGCTGTTAATCGCAGACAAGATTTTGCGACAGAACTGCTACTGGCCATTCAGATTATCTGCTCCAGTGCTTTGACAGACAGCTGGTAAAGCAAATAGTAACAATCCAGAGAAATTATCTTCATTTGCCTGTAAGCACAGCATCATAACGCGAGGCTCAAATGAGCCTCTTTTTTTGGCATCAAGGTCAGCGTAGCCTTTTGCATATGGCGTAGATTACAATAAGTCCCAGCCAGGCACAGCGTCTCTTTGCCAAGAAGCTGTGTTTAAAACGTAGATGCGTTTTGCTGCTCTTGTCAGAGATCAGCTTACAGAAAGGGCTGGCAGTGGGCTTTCCAGTCTCATGTGTGCAAATACTTGAATACTTTCAGATGAGTTTTAAGAATACATTGATTTACTTTTTCTTACTCTAAGACTTGTTGCTACACATAGGAGATGGTCACTGATTTAGAATCATAGAATCATAGAATGGTTTGAGTTGGAAGGGATCTTAAAAATCATCTAGTTCCAACCTCTCTGCCACAGGCAGGGACACCTTTCATGTAGACCAGGTTGCTCAAAGCCTCATCCAACCTGGCCTTAAACACTGCGAGGGAGGGGGCTGATTTCCCATCAGCTTTAACAGTACAAGACGAGGGATATGCACCCCGGAAAAGCCTACCCGATTTTCATGATGTTGTTCATCCCATTCCCTCTCCCTTCCCCCCTTATGCAGGTAATGTTACATGGCATTTTCATGTAGTGAAAAATATGCCTTCTGTTGAGCAAGCCAGACTCACGGACTCTGAACATCTCTGTAACTTAAGGGTCTGCCATTGGTTTTCTGTGCCTTTCTTTGCACTGGTGTGTGCTTTGCAGTCCCGTTCTCCTTTGACTCTGACACCAAGGGAAACACGGTGGCAGGAGGGAGGTGCTGCAGGCAGGACACGCAGGCAGCGATGCAGCTGCCAGGGCACAAGCATCTCAGGCTGTCCACGATGCACCATGACACAAGACCTCCACAGTGGTGGGGCATTTGTGTCAGGGGTGCCTGGGAAACCTCTGCCTTCTGGTTCGGCTGCTGCTGGTGGGCCTCCACCCGAGCATCACCGATGGCCCTGCCCGGCTGCGAGGGCTGTGTGAGGACACACGTGGCGCACGCAACCAGCATTGCACCAATCTGTTGGTTTTACGAGAAACTTTTCCTTTAGTCAGCGGACCTGGAGTCTGTCCTCTGGCTGGCTCCTCCGTGGAGGTTTCCAACAAGGAGATAGCTTCAGCACTGGAGCCAGCTCGGACCGGGCACTGCATGGAGATCTGACTCAGGCACTCAGGTTGCCAGATAGCCACCAGCTGGCAGAGTATTTTGATCATTAATAATAGCAAGATTAAATGCAAAGCAGCAACTGTGTTTCCAGAATGAGCTGAGGTCTCAGCTTTACTGCCTCTGAAAACAATCTGGTTTTCCTTGAACGATCCAGATCCAGCATGTTTAGTGCTCCTGGAAGGACTTTAGATCTCCTTCAGGTTCTGTTCATCATGTTCGTACCATACGTGTGCTGTCGCTGTCACTGGGTGAGGAGGTCACCAGAAAGGGTCAGGCACTGTTCCAGGCATCAACATATAAAGCACATTTGACTGACTCCACTGGACCGTCCCACCCGAGGCAGAGCATTTGGTGCACTTTGTCTTTTCCTCTGTTTCCAGCAGTGGCTTCTGAAATTTCAAGACATTGGTTTGGGCAGCTCTGGAGTATTATCGGTGTTGCTGTGCTTTTATTCCTCTCCATCACTGTCCATTTAAGTGTTGTATCCATTTCAGCGCTATCAATTTCTTGCTGTGGTTATCACATGCAATAAACTCCACTGCTTTGTATTTGTGCTGTCTTCAGATGTTTTCCCTTTTGGTGTTGCTGCGAGAAGGTGCATGGACTCTGCTGGACCTACATTTGCTGTACAACTCACCGACTGTCACATCTTCACCTCTTGGTCTCATTGTATTAGTCTCATCTCTAACTTGAACAATTCTTATTTTTTCCCTGCTGACTACAGAAGTTTTGTGTATTGCTAATCCTTCTCGTTCTCATCTCTGGCTCGCTTTGCTCTTTCTGATATATGCTGTGAAATGGCATGCTAATGATGCTCTACAGTATTTCAAGTAGGGGTACAATAAATTTATAAAGAAGCTCAATAGTTTGTCAATTTTCAGATTTGCTGTCTTTTTTTGAGGCCAGGTTGTTGAACACAATAAAGTGCAATTATGCCTGGATCAAAGTGACTTGAATTAGTCTAGGACATACGGTCCATATATGATGAAAACTTTCAAATCATCCCTTTCTACGTGCATCTCGAAAAGAATTTCCACCCACAGTTGTGCTATGCACCTGGTTTTCCCAGTTAGCACCAGAGCCCTCCAGCCTTCCCCAGTATTTATGAAGCTAGCTGTATATCTTGCTACTTCTTCCCCTGCACTGCTGTTCCAGGTCATTAACAGCTCTATTAATCACTGTTGCCAGTTTGGAAGGAGAGCATACCCAATTCCTCACCTCTCACTGCATTAAAATGAATCATTTTTCCCTCCTCCTTCATCTCCTGCCTGTTTCAGTTGATAATCAGAAACATCTTTTGCCCGCTCTTGCCACTTCAGTGCCTTGAGCACCTTTACTAAGTGAGTGGGAATGACAGGTTTGACAGTGCCAGCGACCTCCTCTGCCAGGTGGTTTTTGCTGACCAAGTCCCAGAGTTGTTGGCGCTGAAGAGGGCCCTGGCAGGGCACGGTGCCTGGCTCTGAGCAGAGTGGGTAACGGTGGGAAGATAAACTCCTCAGCAGGTTTCTGCGGTGTAAGTAGGATGGCATTTCATTGAAGTGCTTGAGTGCATTCCCCATTCGGCACTAGCAGTACTATTTCCTGTGCTTACAGCTGGGCGAACAGCCTGAAAGCCAGCCTTGAAGACGTGGCGATCACTTGATCTGTGTTCATGAATGTCCAGGGTATCTCCAGGTGGGAGATGCTCCATACTTCCTATCCCACGGCCTTGGAAGAGACTTGCAGAGAGGAGGGCAGCCTTTGCAGGAGTACAGCACATTTGCTGCCCCGAAGAGCATCTACCTGGGAAGATAACCAGCAGGAGAGTTCGTAAAACAGAGGCGGATTTCAACCGCCTGCAGAACAGGCACTGGAAGTGAATTTCAAATTCATGTCAAGTGCCGGCAGAAGGAAGTTGCTTCTAAAAGCCATGCTCAATCAGGGAATAGATACACCCCGTGACCTTGCATCCCATCAGCACCGCCTTGGTGCCATGAATCTCAATTAGCACCGGCAATGCTCACAGCAAACATTAAACAAGCATCTCCCGGGCTGGAACAACTCATTGAAAAGCCGTTGGGTGGACAAAGGAGAGAGCATGTTGTCAGTAAAACTTACCACGCATCTAAACAAGAGAAAGTGACAGAGTCTGTGAGGACTTCAATGAAAGCTGCTTTTAGCTTGAAAATATGAGGAGAAAAGGAACACAATGAAATACAAAGCCCAGCTCCTGTCATCCACTTGGGGACGGCCCTGCTGACTCTGTTTGAGGGAAGCTCAAATGGGCAGGCCGTGCTTTGCTGCTTCCAGTTTCTAATAGTGATTGTCTGTGTGATAGGTGATGAGCCCAGGTTTTGCATGTGGCCTCAGAGGAGCTTGCACCCACTCTCTCGCCTGAAGAGCAAGGGTCTCTCTTCACTGAAGAAGAAGAAAGTGAGGACATACTGGCACACTTTGCCAAATGACCAGGTCACTTGCTCAGGCTGCAGGTACAAGAGCCTCCCTGACCACAACCTTCATTTAACAAGTTACGAACAAAACTATATTTGGCAGATGAGGCTTTCATCACATGGCAGCACGTTAGCGTGTGTCCCATGAAAGGGCTGGGCACTGGTGCGGGTGGAGGAGCAGAGGCCTGAGCACCATTCTTCCTCCACCATCAAAGGGAAGGGGCCCCCCACGGTCATGGCCCAGCGAAGGGGCCATCCTGGGGAGGGGGATGCCTGCATCGGCCAGCCAGGACATTTCAGCCCCTCTGGTGTTTCTTCACCTTTATTTCTTTATCATCTCTGCTCAGGGCAGGGCCAAGCCCTTCCTCGAGAGGGTTGGCCATGTCTCACCAGCCTGGCTTGACAACACCCAAAATCTTTGGTGGCCTCATCTGGGAAGACACTTCTGCATGTACCTTCCTCTTCCTTGCCCAACTCAAAGATACGTGGGTCTGAAACAAGATTAAATTTCTTTCTTTTTTTTTTTTTTTTTTCCCCTTGGAGGCCATTTCAGGCAAACTGATTTTACTAGGAGATGTCAGCTGGCCTCAGCCTGAAAAAGTTTTTTTGGAAAAATTGTTTTTAGCAGCTCTAAGAAAACGTTTCCCTATAGGTTTGTGTCAGTGTCAGTGGAAACTGCCTGCTTGAATCACCTCACAAGGACCCTTCAGAGCAGCTCTCAGACGCAGGCAATTTTGATGGTGAGAACAGGCATTTATTTCAGCTATCACTTTTGCTTTCCTCTTTAGGAAATGGAGATCATTTAGAGGTTTTCTTTTGGTGGATTTTATTGGATTGCCATGGTTTCTGAGGGGGGAGTTCACATGCTGACTTCTCTCATGTAGCCATTTTCTTATTGCTCCTTCTCCAGCTGCAAATTTCTCTATCAGTTAAAGCAGTTACTATTATTACAAACTTTTTTCCACGTTTCTCCTGGGTTTTGCATGACAACCAAAGTCTGTCTGTGGAATCACTCCTTCCTCAGTCTGTTCAGGGCATCCCGTGCACTCATAAGCGGGAGTGCACCACGCTTGTCGCTTAAATAATTGGCTGTAGGAAGATCTGCCTCCTTGGGCAAAGGGCTGGAGAGTCCCCAGAGGAGCTCGCTATTTATTACCACACTGCCAAACAGACCGGTGAGTTTGCTCTTACGTATGTAGCCTCCGAGATCAGGTTCATAAAGCATTGCTCCATTTTTCCCTTCTTCCCCACCGCTTAAGGATCAGGGAAAGCATTAGCGTCTAGAACCAAGACGTGTGCAAGAGACAAGTTCCCTCCTTGCTTCCTCCTTTCCCATCCACCAAGCTAGAATGTGAAGATCTCCCCACTAAAAAGCATCTTCTATTCCCTCTGACCATTACATTTGTGAGCAGAAATGTGCTGTTACACACAAACGCACCCTTCACAGTTTATAGCAGCCCTTTTAAAATAATTCTAGCCAACTTACTAAGCCTGACCTCCTGTTTCCCTGGCATTGCAAAGGCTGGCTCTATTCAGGCCGTCCCTTTCCAGGAGATTCCCCATTTGAGCACTTGAAATGCTTTTTGTCTCTTTCACCACGTACAGCACTAAAAGGTCTGGAGTAGAGTTTATGTTTACCCTGACTATTTTCATAAGTCCAAGACTTACAGAGCTACTTCTTACTTCATTGGGATTTTTCAAACAAGGGAGGAAGAAAGATTGAAGCTCTGAGTTTTCATAACAAACAAAAATAATTCAAACTTCCTTTCCTCCCCTGTTGCCTTACACTCTGTATAGGCTGACACACTTAGAAGCAGAGCGGTTCTGAAACCAATGGTTTTTCAAGTTCCTTTAGTTTCAGAGTTTAACTTTTATTGTGGTTTATTGTTACTACAGGAGGGAAAGAGAAACTAAAAAATCATGTTTTTTAAAATAAATTTCACTGCAAGTGATTGTTAGCCCATTAAAACAAAAGGCTGATGATAAAGGTTACATGCGTGTCTGGATAAATTACTAGTAAAGGGTCTGTTAAGTATCAGCAGAGGAAAGGATTTCTTATTCCCAGACTTGAACATGACGTATGCAAAGGCATCTCCCTGCTGCAACAGGAAAAAGCTGGGAAGGACAAGTCATTTGAGATCCTTTGCTTCTGGGGTCTCGAGTTTAACTCACCTTTGAGGCACTCAGCTGATGGAAAAGCAAGTGCTCACCTTTTCCAAAGTCTTTTTTACAATAGTTGTGCAGAAGAAAGGAGTCGGAAAAAATCAGTCTTAGCTGGAAACTAACTTTTTTTTTAACTGAGGATCAACTATGACCTTCTTAGAAACGTTCAATAGATATTACCAGGACATTTTATTTTTTACAGACTTTTAAGATAGGCCTTCAAAAGCCTGCTTTTACCATCAGCGTCTGACTGGTCCTGGCAGAACATTTTAAATGCTGTTGTACTATAATCACTAGACGAGGAGCCTTGCCAAGTTTCACTAGATTTTGATTTGGCTCTTCTGTAGGAGCCTCAGAAACCCTTCGGTCTCCATGACTCTACTGTTAACTACAGGAAAAACTCCTGTCCCGCGCTCTCAGCTAGTTGCTTCGGTCAGTATTAGAATAGCCAATATTGAGTGTTTTGCCAGTGACAGCAGTAAGTTGTGCCTATGGAGAGATGGGCAGGTAAGAAATACCCTGCCCTTTGAAGAACCTGAGATGTGCTGGCAGAGAGACATTCAGAGAGAGGGAAAACATCCTACACGCTACCCTGACACAAGGTTTCCTATCACCTCCTGCGCCTTCAGTGACTTGTAGGTGGCCAGGTCCTCTTCTCATGCCCTGAACATCTCCGAGTAGAGAACTGACTTCTGCATCTCACTTGATGTGACTCTCTGGAGAGGGTCCCCCAGGACTGCGACATACCATTTCCAGCACCAGGATGCTACGGCTCTGGCTTGGAGGCAGGGCAGGCATGCCAAGGGCCAGGGCCCCAGCCACCCTGTGAGGTGGCGTGGTCTGCAGCTCAACCGCAGATAGCAGCGCATGGGTTTTGTTAAGGCTGCTGTCAGAGTGGAGTACAGGAGGCACATCCTGGAGAAAGCCAGCTAGAAACGTGCCCGCAGTGCAGCATTACAGGCATTGCATAGCACTAGAAACCAACACAAACAGCACATCGCGCTCTGGGGCATCAAGCCGCTTTGCTCTCAGTGCAACTCAGCAAAATTAATGCATTGAAGCATCCTAACAAATCTGAGAGCATAGATGCTGAATTACCCCGCCAATACACCTTTGGCACCGTGTTTATCTCGGCCAGTACGTGGTTGATTCATCAATCAGTCAATGGCCAGAGCTTTTATAGAGTCTGTCCACACAAAGCCAGGGCAATGAGAGATCTGCTCTAAGGGGATTAGAGGGAATCTCTGCTTAATTAGTCTCAGAGGACTGATCTCAAAGATTATTTCTTAGACAGAGCAAAAAGAGCTACCAGGTGATCTTTGGGTCAGTCAATTACTGCAAGTATCAGGCGATGTGACAGAAAACCACACCAATTAAGACTTCTGATCCAGAAGAAATCTGGTAGCAGAGATATTTTGGGACTCTACTGACTCACAGCTGGTCAGCAGTTAGCACAGACCATACCCCTCTCACAGGGTGGCAGAGCAGTGACCTCTGAAATCACCGCAGCCCGATTAGCCCAGCTTACTTGGAAACCTCCTCCACAGCAGCTTCTTGAGGCAGACCAAGTATTCAACATGCCCTGGTTGTGTAGTTCCTGACCAACACCTTGAAGAGAAGGGTGGTACCCCACCCTTCCTCCACGATGGACAGCACCTGAAGGTTGTTTTTTAAGGAATACATAGGTTTAAGAGCCATTACATGATCAGTTAAAGTAGCTGTGTATTTCTAAACATATGAAGTCCCAGCATCTTTTTTTATACTTTGATCAGAGATCTTTATGGATTACTTTGATATTGCCATCCAAACTCTGTGAGAAGTCAGAACCCTTCCCCTCCCCCCGCCAGTCTTCTCTTTTCCCTCCTTTTGTTTGCATTTATACGTAAATGGTGATGAACAGCAGCTGAAATTCTTTTTGTTGGAGTTACCAAGATGAGGAAACCTGAATTGGGCTTGTTTTGTTTTCTATCTTGTTTGTCTGGTTTTTACACTTTTGGTATTTTTTGTTTGTTTGTTTTTAAAACTTTAGACAAACATGCCAAAATTTGGAACAAATGAAAAATTTTAATGAGAAGGCAGCATTACAAACTTTTTAAAAAGTGTGATCTTCATAATTTCTTGGAAAACTGCCATTTATAAACAAGCAAACTAGGTTTATAGTTTTAGTGATAATAGGCTCTGTACATTTCTGAGTCAGAACGTCTCCCAGGAGCAGGGGATAAGCGGCTCCTGCCAAGAACTATTGATTCAAGAACACAGAGTCGCTGCTACATGCAAAGCTAAGACAAGATTTAAAAAAAAAAAAAAAAAAGGAAAAAAAGGGAGAAGAATCTCTCTTGTCCAACATGAAATAAGTTGTTTTCCATGTAGAAAAAAAGCTGTATGTGAGAACAGGCTGCTCACTCAAAGGCAGAGGTGACTTGTCTAGGGTGAAGAGCCGTGTACCCTGATGAGCAGTAAATCTTCCCTGTCACTATCCTTCCTCCACACTGACAAACATGAAGTTTTGATCAATGTATGTTTCTGGACAAACCAAAGAGCTCTGAAACTGGTGCCACCTTCTCCTGATGGGGAGAAAACAATGCTTATTACTTTTCAGATTTCTTGTAACTGTGAAAAGCAACCTGGAAAATGAGCATTTTGCTTTAGATCTCAAGCAGACACCAGAGCCCCCTCCCCACTGCCATCTCATACAACTTGTCTCCAGGTGGATGTTGTCTTCCTGGATTAAGGATGTCCACCTGATGATAGGTTAACTCTCACTTCAAATGCAGAGATAAGGGATTATCTGCGTAAACTATCATGCACATCACACATAGCATTCCCCTATTGAAAAGGGGAACCAGCAGACAATATGCTGTAAATGCACGCTCAAGCTTCATGGTCTCTTGACTGAACAAGCACATTCCCAGAAATAACCACAAATATGACCTTCATCAAGAAAGGGTGCCTGAGTTCATCTAATAAAGAAGTGCCAGCTCTTATGAGGACTTCTGGAAAGCCTTGAATCACAGCCATATCTTTCCCCTGAAAAATTAGGTAGAACTTGAAGAGTTTTTGGTTATCTCCCTCTATCTTAAAACACAAAGCTAAATATGAAATCCATACTGCATGTGACTCACCTGAAGAGTTGCCTTCCCCCAAAAAAATATACAATAGAGCCACACAGAAAAAAAATGTAAACTTTAGCTAAAAAGCAGTTAGAGAAATACACAGGTCTGGAAATAATCCTACCCTGTTACAGCAGCACGAGGTACAACCCTCGCGGCTTCACGGAGAAATTGAGGTGTGTTAATTCATGTTGCCTTCAGAGTCCTCATCCATTTACTTTCTATCGCTAGGAAACTTACGTGTCATTTGTTTTGCTTTGCAGAATCCCATCTTCTTTGGATTAATCAATTACTTGGGTTCCTGTAATTAATATTTCACACAGCAAATACTGTAAAGGTTAACTTATTATTGCCTTACTTAGAGAAAGGCTTCTAAGTAAAATTACGCTAACGCTTTTTGAAAGCTTTTCTTGTGACGCTGCATTGGTCATGAGCCGTCAGGCAGGTTATGATGTTTGTGCGTTCAAACCAGTCCTCTACCACTGGTGTTAATGAAGTCCACCTCTGAATCTGCTCCTGGAGGACTTCACTGTCAGCAAAGCTGATTTCTATTTCTTGAATAAGTTACATTAAGATCCACAGTTGGAAATCCTCCCTGCTGAACAGTCTCGTCCTACTCTTTCCCACTCCCTTTCTCAGCTCCCACCCAGTGTGTACATATATATATGTATAGGCACAAGGACTGTGCCTTGCACCCAGCAGTTACTATATATGAACTACAAAGGGCCGAAAGCATATCCAGTGGCAGCTGAAGAGTTTGGATGCAGAATTCTGTTGCTCTTCATACTGGGTAAACCATTTTTCAGAGGCTTATAACTTGGCCAAGTTTAGATCTATGTCCTGAGATAGGGTGTTTTTTAGGGCAATTTCCCAATGGTTCAAACCAGAAAGGTGCCAGGCCTTAACAGAATGTTTTCAAGAATTTAGCCCATGCAGAACTATGCATCTTCCTTTGTTTTATGCTTAGAAACACCTGAAACATTTTATTTAATTTAAAAAAAAAAAAAAAAAGAGAACCAAGGACTACCTCCAAATCTGAGACAGATAGATCACCCTGAGAAAACCAGAGCTCTACTAGATAGTTTGGAGAACAACAGAAAACTGAACACCTTGGCTCATATCAGAAAGTGCCAGGTGACATCTATTCAGTTTGATTATCCATTCCATCTGCAAGAACAGAGGGTGAACAGTAAAAAGAAGCCTATGGAATAACCAAGAGAGCTGTAAGCTAGTGTATATTCTCAGCTGTTGGATGAAGGCATGTTTTGTTTTTCTAAACTGTGGTGTACAACTGGAAAGCTAAGGTGCCATGCCTCAAGTATTTGGGGATGACATTTGGGGATAATGTCTTTTGGTTATTAAACTGTACAGGGATTCTAAAAGAAGAAAAAAAAATCCAAGTATTCAGAATCTTTCCCTTCAACATCTCAAAGAGCAGCTTTATACTTTTTTTCAACTAAAAGAAGTGTCTTGTAGAAGGCTGCTCTTGAGATCCAGTTCTCTGATTTACCTGCTAACTTTAGCTAGTAAGTGCTTTTGTGTAGGAATACTCTTCATCTTGGTCTGTGATAAATGCTGTATTTCTCCCGTTCAACATAACACTCTCTCAAGTTTACCTACGTATTTTTCTTGAACAATCTTTCTATTTTATATTTCACCTCTTAACCTAGATGCATCCTCATTCCCCTCCACTCCTGCCAGTTAACCACCTCATGTTCCCATTCTTCAGTGAGATTCCTGTGTGGCTGGCTGACTTTGCAAACACTCCTAAGAAAAGCAGGCAGGCATGTTATCCAGTTGCCTACATTATGTGGTTGCTGCACCATGAAAAGTTTGAAATAAATTCCCAGTGCTCCCCAAACTATTTCATATTCAAACCAAACCAAAATGTGCGAGCTTGAAAGTACACAGAAAAACAGTTCCAGCAGAGTGGGATGAAGATTTGCCATTAGCAATTCCAGTACTGCATGGTGCCTGGTTCACAGCAACATAGCTCTTCCTTACACCCACTCGCAATCCAGCCTGTATATGCAACCCACTGTCTGAGCGTCCGTGTGGGCTCTGCCTGGTCTGTGCCTCAGAAACAGAGCTAGAGCAACACCAGCTCCTGCTTCCAAGCTGGGTTGGTTTTGCTAGGCAAATAAGCATAAAATCTAGTAAAGCTTGCAGAGATACAACTCTGAATAACGTTAGGTAGCCCAGCCATTAAGACTGTGATTTTATGGGCACTTTTTCAAATAAAAGTGCCATTTGAAGATATTAAAAGACCACATAATGAGTGTAATTATAGGAGCTGAGGTAAAAAAAAAAAAAAAAGATATTTTAAATTTTAAACTAAATTCAATACTTTTTACCTCCAATGTGAGAAGGTAAGAAAAACATGTTGACCATCAGACAACCAAAGCCCAAATAAGTAACAACCAGACTCAAAATCCTGATGTATTCACAGAAGCATTAACTGACCTCCCTATGAAGAAAGATGAGAAACCTACAGCTCAAAATGTCTGCAAATTTAGTGACTGCAATTAGCACAGAAAAACAGAAAAACTCTTTCTGCAGATTTTATGGCAAAACAGGAATTATGTATAACAAGATGACTGACTAGGGCACTAGTGCATCCAAACAGAGCCAGCGGAAACTGGAAATTTATGTTTGTTAAGAGAATGGTCAAGTTGGTGCCTGCAAAAGGAAGACATGGCTACATACCGAGTACACTCGTGTGAGCCAGGCAGAGCAATAAAAACAGTTGTCAGCAATTTCAGAATAATTCTTCCTGCTCTCAGAAAAAGGATGACATTCCAACAGAGAAGAAAGAACAGGCAGCAGGTAAACAGTAAGGGAGAGAATGCTACTGAAGGTAACTTGGTAACTTGGGATAGAAGATGTAGTCCAGTGACTCTGTATCTCTCTTATGAGGAAAGGCTGAGGGAGCTGGGTCTGTTTAGCCTGGAGAAGAGAAGACTGAGGGGGGATCTTATCAATGCTTACAAATACCTTAGGGGCAGGTGTCAAGAGGATGGGGCCAGACTCTTCTCAGTGGTGCCCAGTGACAGGACAAGGGGCAATGGGCACAAACTGAAACATGGGAAGTTCCATCTAAATATGGGGAAAAACTTCTTTACTCTGAGGGTGACAGAGCACTGGAACAGGCTGCCCAGGGAGGCTGTGGAGCCTCCTTCTCTGGAGATATTCAAAACCCACCTGGACACAACCCTGTGCAACGTGCTCTAGGGGAACCTACTTTGGCAGGGGGTTGGACTGGATGATCTCCAGAGGTCCCTTCCAACCCCAACCATTCTGTGATTCTGTGATTCCCTGGTCAAGCAACAGAAGAAGTGACCAAAGATTGGTGATCCAGTAAGACTGATATCTGTGGAGGATAGATAACAAGACATTTATTTCCAATCAAAATATTTTACAAAGCTTTCTCATAGAGTCAACAAGTTTCCTGCAGTAGCTATAAGAAAAAAATGGGCCCAGAGAAGGCATTTGTTAAGAGTACAATATTCAAAGTTTTCTGGTTGTTCAGTGTTTGAAAAGGGCACATGTTGCATGCTGGCATTATTTTGAACTGTTCAGAACAGCCCAATGAATTCCTGTTGTCCCCTGTACAGGTACCTTCTCGGGTGAAACAAAAGCATATTACTAAGTTAACAGGACTGCAAGAACCTATCAGCAGAAGTTCTCCTGGAACTGGTTTACAGAATGAATGGGTAAATCAAAACCATAAAATTAGCAGTATGTGTCAGCCCTCCATATTATCCATAGAATTAGAAGCTTTTAAGATGCGCCAGCCTCAGGCTTCTTGCTCCTTATGGCGTGCGTGACATGAAAACAAAAGACTACCAAGCACCTGTCATTACTGAAAACAGGATATTTTAGTGATAGTGGCATGACCAAAATGTAACTGCTGATCAGTGCCAATTAGCTAGAATAATCCTGTTAGCATTAGCTCAACTGTTCATTTATAAATCTCTGCAACGCTAATTGTATTTGAAGTTCTTTCTAACACTAACTCCTTTTGTATGGTGCTGAAAGCCTGCAAAACACTCATCAATTGAACAGCTGATATAACAAACAATCCAGTTTTTAACCCTTTGCAACCTCAATGTTATAAAAGTAGTTCTGCATATTAATTATACCATATATTAACCAAGTTTATAGCAAGAGCCCTATCTCATCAAATACCAAGTCTTACTGATTTTATTTCAATGTATACCCCTCTAAGTAAAAAACAAACAAACAAACAAAAAACCCTTTGCTATGGTTCTTTATCAAGCTTATAACCTAAATCACAACATGCATCTGTCCATAAAAATGAAAGTATATTTGCTTTTCGCTTATTGCTATTTAATTTGTACCAGAAGAGCATTTTGGCAAGAAATACTCAGCTGAACTGCAAATAATTGACAGTGTTGTTTGAAATTACTGGGTAGCCCTAGTCAGCTCTGGATGAACTTTTTGACCAAATCAAAATGGACAATACAGGAAATACAAGGGGGGTTTCATTAAATAAATTTATTTGTTAAAATAATTTAACTCCAAATACAACTGCTGAGTTTGCATTGAGTTCTATGTACAATTCTTGTTTTATTTGAAACATCAAGGTTTAAACAACTGACATTGTTACAAAACAAACTGTTGCCCCATTTAAAGTTGCCAGTTGTATTAGAGCTCAGCTATTAACTGCGAAATACATTAATTCACCCCTGGGAAACTCCAAATCAACAGCGTTAAGCCTGATTTCAGAACCCACTTCAGTCTTTCTTCAAACCC
This sequence comes from Nyctibius grandis, assembly GCF_013368605.1. NCBI lineage: Eukaryota > Metazoa > Chordata > Aves > Nyctibiiformes > Nyctibiidae > Nyctibius > Nyctibius grandis. Next base: position 66,177,271 of record NC_090659.1, read on the forward strand.
TGATCAAGAATTAACAGATGCACAACAATGCAGATAAAAGCCTCCTGCAGTTGTCAAACATTTGCTTTTGTTGTGGAGTTTCACAATTAAAGCCTAACCAGCGCTTCGACGGCACACTGGTAAAAAAAAAATAAAATAAAATAAAAAACAAACATGCACAAAACCCCCCAACCAAATGGCTGACATCTTTAGGCAACATTCTATACAGGAAAGCAAATACCAGTAGTTTTCCCACAGAAAAGTAATAGCAACTGTAGCACTGGGGTTAGGGAGAGGCTAGAACCAGAACAGAAAATGTCACCAAAATGTTTTTGATGCGCTGAAAGGGTGGGCAGGGGGACGGTCGTGACAGGGAAAAAAAAACAAACCAAAACTGAAACAAAACCCAATGCAATTATGTTTAATACTCTTGATCTGATTCTGGTTTGTTTGCTTTGACAAGCTTTTGTGTGCATTTTTAAGGGAAAGAGGAAACAGTTGCTCTCACTATCATAGCTTAAAAGAATAAAAGTTGCAACGTTTAAAAAGAAAAAAACAACAAAACTGGAGAAATGCTGTCTCTGTAGAAAAGTACAAAGCTCTACAAGAACAGCCAAAGGAAAAGTGGGTCTTTGGAACAAATCATATTTTAAGGCATGTTATAAGAAACTTTCAAATACTATAATTGGTAATCCTATCAGGGTACAAATGAAACAGTGACCCAAGACCAACGACTCCCGCAGGGTGTCCACGCAGCTGCCGCCTGGCTCACTTACCTCCCTTTCTGCTGCCCCTATAATTTGAAAAAAAATCTCTGTCGAGTGCAACTGTCATTGATTCAAGCTCCACTATCTTCACATTAGTGGAAATACACATAGTGCATAACTACTTCCTCAGAACTGTACAATGAAAAACAACACTTACGCTTTCCCCCCGCCACGTTGTGTGGTAGCTGAACATATGGCCTATGTTTTTGAAAGTGTTAAGAGTGTAATGAAGAAACAAGACTGGGAGATATTTTCATTAATATTTTCTGTTAAAAATTTTACTGTGCAATTTTTCCTATATTAAAAGCCCATCTGTTTTATATTATGAACTTCATGTTAGGCTGCTTATATTGTACTTCATGCCATTTTCCTGGCTGATGTACAATCTGTGAGGTAAGATTTTAACATCTCTGTAAATAACATTGCATAACATGCACTTCCAACTCAGTTTCAAGGTTGGGTTTGGTTTTGTTTGGTTTTTTTTTGTTTTGTTTTGTTTTTTGACTGCTTATGCAGATCTCACACTGACAAGCTCTTTTACAGATAGGCTGTACTGCTCAATAAACCGTTTCCCAATCTAGATATTTTAAACATTGAAATATCATTAATTCAACATCTCGCATCTTGCTTAAGCATGGTGGCTGACACACTGGGTGGCGGCGGGGAAGAGAACATTCATACCATCTAGTTTAGGCATATAAGTCATGTGACTCAGAGGACCAAAGTTAAAAGCCTAAGTTTGCTATATAGTCAATGGAAAGAGGTAGGTGCCTCTAGGAGGGCGATTCAGAGCACCCAAAATGGGCATTCAGATGCCAGAAATAAACGGTGTGCCTATCTCCCTAAGAGAACAAAGTACAGTAACGAAAGCTCTGCAAGGTAGATGGGAAACGGGCTACATTTACGTTCTAGTAAGGCTTAATGTTTTGTGACATCTAATGCCCTTCGATACGTCGGTTATGGAAAGGTCTTGAAAGATCAAGGGCAGAGATGGCCAGTTCTCTTCCATTAATATGATTTCCTTTAGTTATCATCCACTGAACTATAATTCACAATGTTAAGGATATTTAAGTATGAAAATCTGCAAGGCGTTTTGTACTTGTTTCCTTTGTAACAGCTGAGAGCGTTCTTAGGAAGTTCTGCAGATGGAGGCAAAACTCTCGAACCTAACTCCAATTACAGCATTTCTAAGGGCCATATACACACACACATACACACGCAACACACACACCCCAGCACCCCTGTTTTCACTCATTTAAACACAAGGAACTACACTGTTACTGCACAAGATTGAAAAACTAATAAATGCATGGTGTTATTTAGACCACAGGCTCAGTGACTCTGTATTTTTATGGCCAATTTTACCTATAAAAGATCCAGCTCAAGACAATCTCTCCAGCATTTAAAATCTAAACATTGTGATTGATAAAACTCTTCTATACTTTGATTGTAAGACTTCGGAATAGGTATTTCTGTGCCATTAGTCATGCAAATGATAAATACTTCACTGCTATGAAACTAGCAAGTCAGAGCTCGAGCATCCTTTCAAAATAAAATATTTGCTCCCACCATTTAACACTCCAATAATTGGGGCAACCTTTGAATAGCATGTCAGGCAATTAAAGAGCCATTTCCACACTCACCTAAGGAATTACAACCATAACTATTTCACCTCTGAACCAAATGATTTCACATGGTTATTCAATTTAAGTTTTCAACATTAAAGCTATCAAATACCAAACTTGATTTTCAAAGGTTAGTTAGGGATCACACCAGAGAATATAGCCCTTAAAGGCAAGAAAAACTGTTGTCTTCAACAAACTTAAAAATGCAGGATGTTCATACTGTCCCACGAGGTTTCTGCAGAAGGGAACATATGGATGCAACATGGCTTAATTTTCCTTACAAGATGGTACTAGTTAATCTATTAAAGTGTTCCTTTTTAGTAAGGCTCAGCATTTTTTTTTCATCACAGTTGCTTCCTCCTGGTTCAGTAAAGTGATAAATAAAGATGCTTCCTGCTTTGTAAACAGAGGGTTTGTTTGGCTTTTTGCAGACCAAAACCTGAAGCGATCCTCCATTTCTGAGCAGCAAAATGAAAGATTTAAAACATTCCAATGCCAGACTGTTTCTTCACCCGTCATTTGTTTTCAGATCTTGCCCCTCCTTTCACACACTGATGCGATGTTTTCTATTTCAAGATGTGGGATTAAGTGTAGAAATAATAGCATCAATTCTGAAAAAAATCCAAACTATATAGGTCTCTGGTAGCCTCTTCCTCTAACACTGTCAGAAGTTCTGGTGAAATCAACATATTTGACTGAACAAATTTGGCCACAAGTGATAGTGCACGTCCTGAAGCAAGGTAATTAGACATTGAAAGACTTGGCTCTCCTTTCGCACTTATGCTAGTTATGAACGGTCTTCAGAGATATTCTCTCCACTGCTTTTGTTTCCCATTTCCAAAAGTTTTCCAACTTCTTCGGAAAGAGTTGCTGTTGTTGCTGTCTGCCATGACAACACATGTATGCGCGACCGGAACAACCCTGTAGATCAACTGGCTATGCCATAAAATTGCAGGTGCTCAAAGGGAAAAACGGGTGAGATGTGGTCATTTAACCCAATTATATTCAGAGTCCGTGATTGACTTTCAATGCTCAGCTCTGAGTTAATGTCGCTACTTCACTACAGATGTATTTCAAGTGACCCACAAACCAGGAAGTGAAGTAGACAGTTTTACCACCTTACAAAATTTCTGCAAATAAAGTCCAGGTTAGGTCATTTTTAATGCTATTGTATATTACACGCAGAACAGCATGGATCATCTTTGTCCGGCTGTGCTGCATAGTTCATTTGTCTAACAATTTCTGCAAAGAGCTCATCCACCATTGTTTTACTTTTAGCAGAGGTCTCCATAAAGGGGCAGCCCCATTCTTCAGCTAAGGCTCTGCCTTCACTCGATGATACTTCTCTCTCACTTTCCAGGTCCACTTTATTACCAACCAGAATTACTGGCACCTTCTCATACCTACAGTTTTAAAAAACAAAAACAACAGCAATAATTATATTTAAAAACTGGCAACATTCCGAATGTAAACATCTATTTGCAAACAGTACAGACCCAACAAAAAAAAGAGACATTTGGATGATCTTAAAATTTTACATTGAAAAAACTCTTTGCATATTTCACTTTCTAGTGATTTGTTGCACATCTCTTCCCCCGGAGCTTTCTTAGAGTTCTAACGAATGCTTCCTCCTCTAAATCTTCTTTCTCACCAGGAAATCTGCCAGGAACACTTCCAAACTACAAAAACTAGGAATATAATTACATTTTCTATGTTGGCAATTTCAGTTAGGGTGTGAGAACAGGATGGATGTCCAGCCCTCCCTTCATCATTACATCCTCCTCCTCCATGAACAGACATCATGTTGTATTTCCTGCTTGTGATAAGGATGCATCACTCTCCCTTTCAAAGGTACATTTATCTTTGGTTAATATATACAGAACTCTCATATTAGCAATAAAAGGGAGAAAACCAAAGGGCCAGTAAATTTGTTTGAAATTTCAGGAAATGGAGCCTACTTCAAGTACTGTTTACACAGAAAAGTATTGTCATATAAAAACATGTATTAGCTAACACAGAATATGTAACTCTTCCTTGCAGCATTCACATCATTATGCCAGTTAAACAAGCTGAAAAGAAAAAAAAATTAAGTTCCAGGCAATATTATCACAGTTCTGCTTCATAATCCACTTAATAATCAACTTGGACAGCACAACAGACCATATAAGCTATGAAGGAATTTATTACTTTGCACCTCCTTGTGAAGGGATCCTTGCAAATTTTTTAGAAAAATTAAAATGCCTGCCTTACTTTTTTTTCCATCCTCACATGCATAAACCCTTCTTCAGACATGGAACTAAACAAATGTTCGGTCAGGTTTTAAATTTACATATTTGACAGAGCAGAGAAGAAAACACTGGGCCTATTTCCAAAAACCTCTTACACAGGTTTTCTCATGAAAACAACGAGGTCCAAGAGAAAAAACGATTATGGCTTTTAGCACTTAAACTAAACAAAGATCTAAGAGAAACAAGATGGTTCTCTCTTAATTTAAACATGATTTTCTACTTTGTATTAGCTTAGTAGTACTGCTTTGAGTCAAATCACTCGAGTAAGACTGAGCTGTGGACAGTCATAGCTGACTCCTGCAGCAGCTGAAGATGTCACTGTCCTTAAGCCACCTATTACTCCTTCTTCATCCCTCCTGCTTGCCCTCCCTGCCTCCCAGGTAGGGCAGCAGAGCCAAGCTGGTGCATGTGCCTCACCTGGTTGAGGGAACCACCCAGCAGCTTGGTCTAACTTACCAGCCATGATGAAACTCAGCTGTCAAAGACTCTGCACTGAAACAGGGAACCTGTGTGCTCCTGTCTGCTCTACTGCACGGATGGTGGGCTCCCTCAGAGGCAGAAAGGATAAAAGCACAGTAAATTCTTTACACCACCACAGCAGTATCAAAAATTGGTCCAACTATGTCATAAGATGCAGCTGAAACTCTAAACTTTGTTATGTCTCTTTGCTAACTATGGGAATGTCATTTAATCCACAGTCTAGTGCTGTGGTCAATAATTGTAGAGAATTCCCCTCACTTTCACCATTTATCCTATCCTTGTTTACCATCTGAAGAGACACAATCCATTTCTTACTCTGTAGATATACAGTATTTAGCACAATGATACCTTTGGAACTCTTGCAAGAGCTAAGCTGCCATTAATTAAGTACCAAAATACACACAAGCATCTTGGAATCTGTCCTCCCGCATTTAAACACATGACAGCATAGTCTTTAATTACATAAGATGGATGGCACTCAACAGATAAGACAGCAATTCAATATTTCTTTTTATCTTTATTGTTCAGATGCACATGTCCTATTGTATTTGCTGTACAGCATTAAAAACCCATCAATAAGAGTGGAATCAGGTATACCTTCACTGCATTTCTTGATATCTGAGGGCCCCAAACTTCTCCCCGCCAGCTCCTCCAGGTATTCTGTATCTTCTCAATTTTACCAGTGGGAAAAATTGAGAAATTCAAAGCAGCCACTTGAGAAGCATTCAGCAAAGAAGTAGATGAGCCAGAATTAAAACACAAGATCACCTCTCTTCTCCTTCTGCAAGATCACTCCAATTTGGTGAGAAACTTACAAGGAAAAAAACCCCCACACTTGTTGCAGGTTTATAGCCTGTTCCACTGAAATATTCAAGTGCTTAAATAGGTTTAAGAACCCTAGAAAAGCTGGACAACTAAATATCTGAAGATTAGGTTAGTACAAGTATTGAGCACCTGGGAAATGGAGTGGTGGAAACAGCGAAGTTTTGTACCGCAGAACAAAAAGAAGAATTGAGGAGCTGACAGGATAGATGTGAAAAGTCTAATTTAATTTATTTGCACAGGACCATCTAGGAACTATTAGGTTAGGAACAGACAGAAGCACTTTTCTGTATTGCTTTTTCCTGCTTTTGCCTCTTGCATTTACCCTATTCACTACCTACCTTCATTACTTAAAATGAGATGGATATCCTACAGTCAATAGCCTTATTCACCTTATAATCCAGATTCATCCAATAACCACTGTACAACATTAAATTGTGTAAGAAAGTGTTTCTGCAAAACTCTCATTATGTCATCTTATCAAATACCACCTCACAGGGCAAAAATAGAGTTGCTCTTGCAAAATACATCCTTGTATTACCTAAATTTTGAGTAGTCAACTTTACAGAGAAAATACTTTTTATATATGTATATTCTGTGTGACTTTATAGATATAAAATATAATATAATTATAATATGTGTAAATATATAAATATATAAATAAAATATATAAATATGTGTAAATATATATATAAATATAAAATATGCCTGCCTATAATATATCTAAAAACTGTCTATAATATAATATATAGATACACATACATATATATAATCACAAAATTGGCCTTTCTACATAGAAAAGTCAGTATCCATTATCTAGAATAATGGAGGTTGGAATACGGCAAATAATGGGAAAACAGTCCATGGATACTGAGCAGAAGACTGGCTCCAGTATGGGTTTATGAGCTCCCATTCGGTATTGATCCTGCCAGACCCAAGCTGAGTATGGGAGAGCCAGACCAGACATCTGTGTATTGTATTCTCCAAATACCAAGATGATGATGGATTGACTGTGTGTTGCACAGTGCCATATGTGAAGTAAAAGGCTTTTACAGAAACTATATGGTTCCATGTAGTGGTTCCAGCCCCTCATTCAGAGTCCCTAAGGGTCTCCACACTGTACTTCTCAGCTTTTGGGTTCTGGTGACACATCGTGGAAGCCCTAGCTCTCAACTAAACCAAGCTCTACAAGCTCTGAAGTTCAGGCTGCCTCTCCACCCTTTACCTCCCAACACTGACAGAATTTCCTGCCTTGGTATCCTGGGCAAATTTATTTCTGATGAGTTGGAGGAGATCCCTGGTTCAACACCCTCCTTACCATGGCTGCTGATCTTGCCGGAGGCGACTTCCACCTGCCCCTGGATGCTCCCCTCGCTATTCGCAGCACTTCGGACTGGCCAGATGTTGGCACACCCACTGCTGAGCTGGTGTGCGGCAGCATGGGTCCACAACGGGAAAGGGCAATTTCTCTGATGTGGTGGAATTACATGATTCTAATAAAATTTGAAGGGAAGAACAACATCTGTTCCCCAAAGGCTTTTCACCCTGTTGAATTTCAGTGGCCCAACAGGAAAACAGCTTCTCTACAAAGGAAAAAAAGAGCCACCTTGCAATGCCCAAGCAGCAAGGCAGAACCCTTCCGCACAACCACAAAAATCAAACCCAGGAATTCACAAATCCTTCCAAAAGCTTCAAGCAGGATCTAACCTACTCACAAATACTTTTAGCAGAGCAAAAGAGCCTAAAACTCCACCATCTATACCAGAGCCCTGAAAAGCCAGACTGCTGCTGCCATTGCAGGATGCGTGAGAGGGCAGCTCAGCCCACTATGGAGCTGGGCAGAGGTCTTGCCTTTCAGCGCAGCCCATCTCCCCCACCTGTCCCCTTAGTACTGCAGAAGTGGCACAGCTCTGTTCCTGGTTCCTGGAGCAGGAAAATCCCATTTTCTCAGGACTGCTGAAAAGCTTTGAGCAGCACTGATCATTCCTAATGAAAAGCATGAGGGCCGCCTGAAAATGAGAACTGCTGCCAGTTCCCTCTGTATCAGTGCAGCGCAGCCTGTATTCTACGGCAAATGTCATAGCGGGGCCTGTAAGAAATATACTCAAAGGCAACACAGGAAGGCTTGACTTTTCAAGACCTCTTCAGGAACATTTTTTTGCAAGACCCATTACACGTGTTTGCAGAACAGGTTTAAAGAACAAGGTACTTCACCCTGTTTAAATGATCTCACTGTCTTAGGCTCCAGTACAACAGACACTGAGCAGTTGCAACTCCTGAAGAGGTAACACAACTGCAGTCATTTATGGCCCCATGAAAGACACTGGTGCAGAGTCAAATGTCATCATATCTAGGATATCACTACTGGCAATATACAGTCATTGCTCCATAAAAAACAAACAGCATGTATTTCCCAGTCCCAGATAACTATTCAATGCTAAAAACCACCCTATTATCCATCTTTAATGAGCTTCTGGGACCAAGAGGCCACAGTAAATCCCTCAGTTTTCCTGAGGAAGGACACCATAGCCACATGGAATCAATAAATACACGGACTTAAAACATTTTATGTGGCCCAGCTATGCATCACTGACCACACAGCCTTACATGCCACACAGCGATAAACAGTTTCAACATTTTATCTTACCTCACATGGCACATACATCATCCGCATTTCTGTTTAGATTAATACGTATACTTGGAATAACAGCTTAAAACATTTAGAAAGCCTCAAGATGAATGGTATGTAAATGATCTTCAGAGATTTTTACCTCCCATTTTTTCTACCTCCAATCTTATTCAGAAAGAAAAAAACATGGGCAGTACCTGACATCACACCTGAATCTCTTTTACAAGGTACTTTTCAGATTTCGCGTTAGAGCTGTCATTGGATAAAGACAAAAACAAAGACGTGCAGTGAAAATACAATAAAAATGAAGAATAAAAAAGGCAAGAATTAAAATAATTATGTACACCAAGGCTAACAAACTGATCTGATTCCCTTAAACTGTGCTAGAGATTGCCCAGTACCCCTGGGGAGCAGGGGGGAGAAGCGAGCTGGACCAGTACAGGGGAAGACATTAAAAAGTTCAGATGGGTTCCTGCTTTCTAATTTCACATTCTGGAAATGTTGCATTTTTTCTAGGATTTTTGCCTGAGCTTCATATCAAAGCCAAATATGTTTAACCAAAATGCAGAAACTTCCTGTATAATAAAAAAAATTAAGAGGAAAAAACACATTTATTCTTAAAGACTATTTCTTATAACTAGCTTAAGTCCTGTTGAAGTTTATGGAAAGATGTATGATTTCTATTACATGTTAAATACTGGGACCACTGAAATGTAAAAGGTATCTGTCCATGATAACTATTCCTAATCATCAAAAGGAGTCTCCAGTACTAAACCACCTTTATTACCTTCTTCTACATGCAGGGTGTCTTCCCTTTTTTTTAAAAAAAAAAAAAAGTATTTCTGGAATTTTTGATAGTATTTCAAAAGGAAAGTAATTTAAGGGATAAAGATATTAGGGACAACGATGATGCAAATAAGATCAGAAGGTCAGTAAAAACAATTATTCTTCATTTTAGACTTACAAAAAAAATTGTGGTAAGAATCCTGCCAAAATACACAGTAAAAGAATTCTGAGCAATACGAAATGAAGTATCAAAAATAACAGTTAAATCTATTAGATTGTTTACAAATTCATACGTAAATATTACTAAACATTATTTTGTAACATAACTTACAAACTTTGATTGCCTGCAGTAAAATCTGTCATAACTTGTACTAGATGTTTCCTCATCTAGAGAAAGAACATATTCCAAATGTAACTATCAATACTTTTTCTTATCCCTCTCACAGAATTCCTTGGATGTTTAATGCAGAATCCTCAATAGTTAAAACTCACATCCTCTTCAGAGGGTAAGACAAGACACACAGTGTTCCCTAGTCTGATTCTGAGCCTCTTAAACACCAGGGCGAGAGGATGCAAGACCACAGAATTGTCAAGGCGAAAACAAACAATCTTAACCCTTTGTTGAAATCTTCCAATTCTTGAACCAAAGCAGCAGGAAAAATACATATGTACCTCTAAAGCAATTACTACCTTGTCTTAAGAAATTCAGGCAGAGAGGACGTTTCACTTTTTCCAAACCCTGATTCCTTGTATTTTGGTAGCTTTAAAAATTTTAACATTATGAGTTAAATCAATAGCAGGGGTTCAGTTTGCAGGGCTATATCTTTTCCATGGAGTCCTGCAAATATACGCCAATGAAGATGTGCCTATACCTGTACACTTGTATAGAATGTGTCAGGAGATAGATATGCACATCTAAAAATAAGTAGGTTTCTGCAAAGTTTGAACACTTGACTCTCTAATGGAAACTGTTACAGTTTCTCAGGTAAATCCATACAGAACAGCTGCAAAACCCCCACCATTCTGATGCAAACAAGTCATTCCAGTTTACCAATTCATTGCATTTAATATTCAGTTTTGTAAGCTATATTGTGTAAGGTTTTAATTACTTAAGCAACAACTGCCAACTAAAAAAAGATCCTTAAAATCACTTTTATAAATGAGTAGATGTTAAAGAGCTTATTGGAAGTCCCACTGCAATTAGGTGGCTGAGTCATGTATTATTTTGCTATAAAGAACAGTGTATGGCCTAATTGCAGGACAGGGGATCTAACATTTTATTCTAGGCTTTGCCATGAACTCCTTTGGGAAACAAACTCTTCAGATGGATAGACTGAGGTATACAAAGTTAGGAAAATTGTACCTACTCATCAGACAGCAAATTAAATAATAACTGTAAAAGAACCTGAAGAATAATATTAGAATAATAAATAACCACCTTTCTTTCTAGAAATAATCACCTCAACTTAAATAAAGTATTTTAAAGCCAATTCAGTTCTGCAGTTGTTATAGTCAGCTTACACTTTCTAGTTTGGTTTCAAGGTCTAGGAAAAGTCTCAAACAATGTCAGTTCTGCTGAAATGCTTTGGCCGGCTCACCCTCGGTACTGTGCTCCTAAGTAACTAGAGGAAATAGTCCTCTTCCAAGCAAAAGCCCAAGAAACAACAAAACCCAATGTAACGAAGCGCTATACATATTTGCTTCCCAACTGTTACTATAAGCACTTTTCAACCAAAGCACTTGAACACATTATTTCTAGGCAGCTTACAGCTGAGAACTTCCAAGAGACAAGAACGGTAGATGGTACTACCCGATACACACACTCAAAGGCTATCTAGTAAACCTACATCCCTTTGCTGCAACAGAGGCAACAGGATGATGCATATCATTTCTGCATGAAGGACACTAAAGAACTTTCCAGGTTATTTCCAAACACTTCAGAGATAAATTCTCATCTATAGAGGATTTTCCACAACTGAGACCTCATGGGCAACTAGAATAATGATAAACCCCTTCCATGTTTTCAGCCAGGTTCTGAAGTCACTGCAGATAAAGCCTATCTTCAGCTCTGTCACCTGCTTAAATGGTAAAACAGCAAGTATACCTGAAAATTCAATGGCCTGCCAACATGCCCTATGGGAGAAGGGTTCACTATTCACTAAAGGGAAGTCCTAAAGAAAAACCCCTGATCATCAAGATCTTAGGTAGACCTTTTCTCAGCACATTTGCAGAATTCCACAAAGGTTTAAGCTATGTCCAATGACATTATCACTTCCCCTTGCAGTAAGGCTCTGGCACAGGAAGTGAGAGGCAAACAGCACTTTGAGTGCTGGGGATGACAACAAGGAGCCTGTGACAGGAGTAACATCAGTTCTCACCCACTGCCATTTCAGATGTTGAAAGCCTTCGCAAACAGGAGGTCCTTAAACAGGACACCTCTCCCCAGTATCTATCATTACAATTCACATCTAACACTGAAGTCTAGTATCAAGACTGAAAAGACTCTAAGTGGTACATAAGATCTACCTGCTTAGCAGCAGGTTTGCTGTGAGTGTATCCAAACTGTATTTTAATCCTTGAGGTCCCTCTCTATGCCAATCAAAATTCTCATCCTATACAATCAAGCATCAACACAATCTTGTTGAAATCCTAAAGTCCTGACCACATTTAGCAACTTAGAAACACTGGAATTTTCAAATAAGAATTTTCTATTCCTTGGTACAGTTTAAGAAGCAATAACCACGAGTTTCAATTCTATATAAAATGCAAGGCAAGTGTTTTACCCGACTTTTTCCATTGTGACTAATTCTCTTGTTTCTAAAAGCAACAGGAAAATCAGAATGTCCTACAAATCTGAGATTCTCACAGGTGCATTGATTTCATTTAGTTGCTGTCTCTATGCTCAGGTTACATTGAAAGAGTCCAGAAAACTATGAACGGATTATGAGGCACAGTATGGTTGCTGAAGTACAAAATTCTTGCTAAAAATTTCCAGGCACTAAAGCTGAGCACCTAATTTTTCAAAAATTGCTGCTACTAGCTGTAGGAATGGCTCAACATATTGAAAATTAGGTCTCATTTTTATGTATTTAAACTTTGGGTCCATAATTGAAAATTATTCTTAATGATCGTATTAGTTTTCTGACCTTAAATATTTTTAAGCCATATGCCACGCTAATATATTAACGTTTATTCCAATATAATGAGCATGACTGAATATGTCAAGGTTTTCAGTACCAAATGTACAACATATGGAAGATACTACAATTAAAGAGACTAACATCTACCTTTTATTTGTATTTTAAAGTCTTAAAAAAAGACAATTCTTTAAAATGACCAGTTTTTTCAGACATAACCACTTATAATTAAACTTTATCCTCTGATACCTTGCAGAAAACACATTAAACATCAAGCGAGAGGAGTGCTGACACACGATTTAAGAGATGTGGGTTCAGTTCCATATCCTGCTACAGACTTCCTGCGCTATTTCTAGGAAGTCCCTTGAACTCTGTACCTCTGTTCTCCATCTCCAGAAAACAACAGTCATCAGATTTAACTTGTGAATGCCTATGGCACGTAATCACTTCTGAGGTCTTCCATCCTTAGCGATGGAGGCAACCTGAACATCTTGAAGGATGCATCAGCAGTTTTGCTTGCTCTTCAAGAGAAAAACATCCCTCATTCCAGCTATTCCCAGCAGTAGGCTATGTAACACCACAAATCTTCAGGTTTTCTTTACAAGTATTGAGAACAGATATGTTAGCGCAGATTCTGCGCCAACATCAAGCTTGCCAGCAGAAAGAATAAAGCTATGTGATTAGGCATGCCTCAGACCAGGAACAAGAACACCAGCATGGGGGACAAAGCCAAGGTTGTTATCTCACTTCAACTCCACCGGCTTGAGCAGAAACTGCTTGAAACACATGCTGCAATCGAGGGAATACTCCTCCTCCTCTCTTCTCCATACAAAACTTCTATAAGGTCAAAAAGCCTGCCTATTCTGATGATGTGGGATTGAACAGGTCCCTTTGCAAAGGCAATGAAAAATGCAGATACCTATTAAAAGCAATATAAGGCCCTTGCACGTCACACAGCAAATCTACAGATTCTAATTGTTTCATATTTTTATGACATTGCTGTGTTCAAAGAACTTAACAGTGACCCTAACATGCATTACCATTTATCTGTCAACACATGCTTTGTCACAAGAAATTTCTCTCAGAAGCATATCTTATGACATGCAAACCTTTAGATGAATTACTGTAATATTTTAAAATATACTGTAAACCTACCGCACAAGGAAGCATTGACAAAGGTGGGGAAGAAGAAGGAAAGTGACCAAACAGATTTGTACCAATTCAGGTGTATCAAAGTTTATGCCTGTAGCTGGTTTAAAGAAAAATCTTTGAGACAAACATATTGTTAAGATTCCATTTGGAAAAGCTGAAGCAGCATCCAGCCCTTCTATAAAGCACAGAATCTGGCAAGTAATTTATGATGACAATGGCAGGTCCAGTTTCTTGTAGATTTGGTCAATGCTGATATCTAAAGCTCTAGTTTTTCCTTCTGCCTACAGCTCTTCCCCTCGCCATTCTCCAGTCCATAATTAAGGTTGAGCAGATGCCACAGTTTTTCCCACAACTAGAGCACTGGCAGTGTCCCTTTCCCACCAACAATTCAGATAGAACTTATTTAGATTTCTAATTTGTTCCAGACTTCGAACCACAGAACTGGGGCGGGAAGGGACCTCGGGAGGTCTCTAGTCCAACCCCCTGCTCAGAGCAGGGTCAGCCAAGAGAGCTCAACCAGTTCGCTCAGGGCCATGTGCACTTCAGTCTTGAAAATCTCCAAGGACAAACCTTCCACAACCTCTTTGAGAATTTGTCTCAGCATTTAATGTAGTTTAATTTTGCCACAGAATTCAAAACTTACTGGGAGGTAATGAAGGAAGTTGAGACAAGAAGACAACTGAGTTGCACAAGGCTTGTTTCCATAGAAAATGGGCTGAGAAACAAATGCCAAAGCTATACAAATACTTATAGCTATTCATTTATGTAGAGGAACTGATAATCGTACTTACAGGACTCAAGATAGACATATATCCTAGCATTATGAAAGCAAAGTGAATTAACCAGATTTTACAGAATTAACTAAAGCTCAAGCATAAGTTAATGACAACTTCAATCTCTTTATCCTTGTTTATTTAAACTATGGAAAGTGAAACATTTTAGCAGATACACAAAGTAAAAACTTTGGCTAGCAAAAATAGTCAACTGCATATGCATTTTAAAAGGGCCAGAAGACTATAGTCCTGTAAGGTATTATTTCACTCTTCAAAGTGAACACACTCTTATATTCCTTTAACCAAATTATAATCACTGATAAAAATCCCGCTGCAAAACCTAAACTATTCTAATAGGATTTTCTCTAGCTCATTAAAATTATACCTTTACAGTCTTCAAGAATAGGCCTAACAATTAATTCAAAACCTTCTTAGCAGCATCACCTGCTTCCAAAGGATTAGAGTTCAGGAATGATCGTGTTGTGCCATCCAGTCAGAACCACACAAAAAGCAACAGCTTCTCCTCCATGTCGAGGTATGAATCTTCTTACTCCAAGAAGTCAGAGCTGCTGACTTTCAGCACTACCCAGATTTAGCCTCTGAAAACATATGCAAGCCTGGATCACAAAATTCACCTCTGACAATTTGATTGCCACTACCTGGTCTGTAGAATTGAGTGTTACATATGTATATGAACTGCATTTCCATAGTGGCTTTTATTTTTCTGCTTGTTAAAGATTTTGACCTTTTGCAACGACCCTAGCTTCAGGTGACTTAAAATGTTAAGAAAAAGTAAAATAAAGATAATAGGATTAAGAGGCAAACAACCTGGCATAAATTTCTGCTCTCTCATCAATCCCCACATAGAAGCGAACGCAGACAGATACCAGAGTTTATATGATATTACATAGCCTGGAGAAAATTCGTGTGTCTAGTATGAAGCAGAGACTTCTTTGTTGCCCTAGAAACCAAAGAAGAATACAGCTTAATGTCCTTCAAGCTAATAAAAATATCCTACAATGCCTGTAAGAAAATTTTGCAAAAAAATGCTCTGTTGAGACAGATTTTCCTCACAATGGTACGATTAGGTTACAACTCTGGGTATTTTTCAGAAGATAGACTATTTTCCAGAAACTCTAAGGCAGTGGCCATGCTGGTATAGTGAACCAATTTAGGAGAAAATAGTGCAAGTTCTATCATTTCCTTTTTTATTTCAGAAGTAGTATTATGACTTCATATCCTTTCGACTATAGTCAAGCCCTCTTTTACCAAAATAAAATACGTCACTCACTAAGAAAAAAACAGACATGAATCCGAAAGCCTTGACTAGTTTCATTAGCAGAGACTCTGAAAGCCTCTTCACTCCTGCTGAGTTTCCACCAGAATGTTTGACTTCTAACTTGGGAAAGAAAAACATTGTGCCATGACTTCAGAAAGTTGGTGGCTCTCATCTTACAGAATAATTTATCTAATTACCATAAGCCTGGTTTAAATAATTGGAATGTTTGAATGAACAGAGCACCAAGAATGTTTTCTTCTTCAGTTTTCAGAAGTGACCTCCATCTTTAACAACTCAACTTTGTAACTCTAGAAATGTAATTCAGAAAGAGCACATAAGCTAGTTAAGTGAAACTGTTTCCATATCTAAACATGAATATACAAAAAATCAGAGCTTCCGAAGTCATGTGAGGGTTTTTTGTTTGTTGTGTTATTTGTTTCTGTTTGTTTTTTTTAAAAGTAAGTTTTTGTTCATCTTCAGGTATGAAATACTGCCTCCCAGCATACTACCTCTATGCAGAAAATACAAAGTAAGATTTACTGATAACCTCTTCTATGTTGAGCATAAACTTCAGAAATAATTTTCTTAGTGTCGTGATTTAACCCCAGCCAGCAACTAAGCCCCACACAGCCACTCGCTCACTCCCCTTGGTGGGGTGGGGGAGAGAATCAGAACGGTAAAAGTGAGAAAACTTGTGGGTTGAAATAAAGACAGTTTAATAGGTAAAGCAAAAGCCGCGCACACAAGCAAAGCAAAACAAGGAATTCATTCACTACTTCCCAGGGGCAGGCAGGTGTTCAGCCATCTCTAGGAAAGCAGGGATCCATCACATGTGATTGTTACTTGGGAAGACAAATGCCATCATTCTGAATGTCCTCCCCTTCCTTCTTCTTCCCCCAGCTTCATGTGCCGAGCATGAAGTCATATGGTCTGGGATATCCCTTTGGTCAGTTGGGGTCAGCTGTCCCAGCTCTGTCCCCTCCCAACTTCTTCTGCACCCCCAGCCTGCTCGCTGGTAGGGTGGTGTGCTCAGCAATAACTAAAATATCTCTGTGTTATCAATACTGTTGTCAGCACAAATCCAAAACATAGCCTCATACAAGCTACTATGAAGAAAATTAACTCTATCCCAGCCAAAATCAGCATAATTAGGAACATTTCTCATTCTTCCCACAATAAGGCAGGTACCAATTACAGAAAAAAACCAACAGACTACTTCATTCTAAATCAGCATCCTGAATATACTGGAAGACTTGAAACTAAAGCTCACCCATTCTAGTATCCAGAACTTACCTAGTAAGAACTTGGTTATAAAATCACAGAATCATTTTGGTTGGAAAAGACCTTTAAGATCAAGTCCAACCATTAACCTAACACTGCCAAGTCCATCACTAAACCATGTCCCTAAGCACCACATATACTCATCTTTTAAATACCTCCAGGGATGGTGACTCAACCACTTCCCTGGGCAGCCAGTTCCAATGCTTGACAACCCTTCTGGTGAAGAAATTATTCCTAACATCCAATCTAAACCTCCCCTGGCGCAACTTGAGGCCGTTTCCTCTCGTTCTATCGCTTGTTACCTGGGAGAAGAGACCAACACCCACCTCGCCACAACCTCCTTTCAGGCAGTTGTAGACAGCAATAAGGTCTCCCCCCCGAGCCTCCTTTTCTCCACACTAAACAACCCCAGTTCCCTCAGCCGATCCTCATAAGACTTGTGCTCTAGACCCTTCACCAGCTTCATTGCCCTTCTTTGGACTCACTCCGGCACCTCAATGTCTTTCTTGTAGTGAGGGGGCCCAAAACTGAACACAGTATTTGAGGTGCAGCCTCACCTGTGCTGAGTACAGGGGAACGATCACTTCCCTAGTCCTGCTGGCCACACTATTTCTGATACAAGCCAGGATGCTGTTGGCCTTCTTGGCCACCTGGGCACACTGCTGGCTCATGTTCAGCCAGCCATCAATCAACCTCCCCATGTCCTTTTCCCCCAGGCAGCTTTCCAGCCACTCTTCCCCAAGCCTGTAGTGGTGCATGGGGTTGTTGTGACCCAAATGCAGGACCTGACACTTGGTCTTGTTGAACCTCATACAATTGGTCTCAGCCCATTGATCCAGCCTGTCGAGATCCCTCTGCAGAGCCTTCCTACTCTCAAGCAGATCAACACTCCCACCCAACTTGGTGTCATCTGTGAACTTACTGAGGGTGCACCCGATCCCCTTGTCCAGGTCATTGATAAAGATATTAAAGCGAACTGGCCCCAATACTAAGCCCTGGGGAACACCACTTGTGACCGGCCGCAAACTGGATTTAACTCCATTCACCACAACTCTTTGGGCCCGGCCATGCAGCCAGTTTTTTCACCCAGCGAAGCGTACGCCCATCCAAGCCATGAGCAGCCAGTTTCTCCAAGAGAATGCTGTGGGAAATGGTGTCAAAGGCTTTACTAAAGTCTAGGTAGACAACACGCACAAAATGACATCAGATATAGGGTATCTAGTACATAAAACAGTAACATCTATACATTTTATTCTTCCTTACATGTGTGTGTATGTATCTCCCAAATCTAATATTTGAGTAACTATTAAAATGAAGCTAGCTAGAATGAGGAGCTCAGATATACTCATCATCTCAGATGTTGAGCTATTTATATTTTAACTACTGTATAAATGTTAATTTCTTTGGGTCTACTCTAGGTTAAAAAAAGCTCCCTTTTCCCAGAAGAGTTTTACTAACCTGTCTGACATCCATTTTATTGTCTACGAAGACACTTTGTGGCACTCAATCACCTTGAAGACTGTTTTGTCTTGCACACATTAACCCTATCAGCTATTACTCCATGCATGCACCAGCAAGGTTAGCCTCTGGGATTCTGTCACCATGCAGCTGCCCACGCTACTGCATCTCCAGGGCTTTAGGCACCTGGCTGCTTTGGCCAGTACCAAAGCTGTGTCAGCAGTGGAGTGGGTATACCAGGGTCAGAGCCCAAGACTCCCAGCTGCCAGCACCCCTAGGGCACTGGAGCACCTCCACACCAGCATTTTCCTGTGGCTGTACGCCAGCTGATAGCCAGTGTCACCCAAAGAGACTGTTCCTCAGCTGACGGGAAGGATGGGCTTTGCTAGGTGACAGAAGCAGCAATGCGTGCATGCATGTATGAGAGAGGGAGGCAGAGAGAAAAAGAATGAAAATGTTCACAACAAGAGGCTATGTCTCTTACTGACATATTTTTTTTCAGAGGGAGAAAAAACAAAGAAGCCAGGCCAACCTGAATAATTTCTTTAAAATGTTGCGAATTCCCACATGGACACCAATTTTAATTTTGCTTAAATTAGGTAGGAAACAATGTGGGTTTACTTTGGTTTAACCAAACTTGTTCATAAAGTAACTTAATGATAAAATTTTCATATGTGGACAAAGCCTATTTTAAACTATTTTAAATAGAACATGACTGCAGAACCTGGTGAAATCCACATTTTGTTTTTTTGTCTTGGCTCTTGACCCCACAGCCTGGAAGACAGAAAAGCTCCTCTGTGCATACACGCATATATTTGTGTATATGTGTACATTTTAACTGTCTCTTTCTGAGTAAACTTAGTTTTAATAAACCTTATTATCAGTTTGTGAAAGAATCTAAACTACAATGAACTTTGTTTTATTCTGAGAAACAAATTATCACCCCAATATTTAAATGTCTGTCCCATTCTACATACATTCTAGGTAATGTAGGTATACATTACTGTATAGCAACAGTAATAATG
Source organism: Nyctibius grandis (assembly GCF_013368605.1). Classification (NCBI taxonomy): domain Eukaryota; kingdom Metazoa; phylum Chordata; class Aves; order Nyctibiiformes; family Nyctibiidae; genus Nyctibius; species Nyctibius grandis. The sequence continues at coordinate 66,196,752 of NC_090659.1, forward strand.
GTAAGAAAATATTTGAAAGTTGGATTTCTTTTAAGCAAGAGCCTATATTTAAAGGTACCACACACCCTAGTGTCCATTACACCTTCTTTGTTGAATCACTAATTGGTAACTAGAATTTCCTGAAAATAGTCCACTAATTACTTTTTCCACATTAAGTTGTCCTATGCAGAAAGGCCATTTCAATTAATATGAAGGTGGGTGCGGGGGTGTGAAGCCCAGACTGTTCCCAGTCCTTTTAATCTAACCACATTTCTTGCTGACAGACAGAAAGTCTTTCAAAGGAAGGTGTTTTGATCATCTCTGGGAGAAGAATGTAGACTTCAATTACCAGTCCAATTATCCCAGCTAGAAAGGCAATACAATTGCTTAATTTTAGAGTAATAAGGGACTTTCAAGGTGTGCCTTCTCCGCTTTCATCCAAGACTGAGCTTTCCATTGCCCCTCTCTGGCAGATGAAGCTACCACGATGGCAGTCACTATTTCTGAATAAAAATCATCTGGAGAAGTCAACATATGCTAAGTTCAGTGATTTCACACCTTTACGGGATTTGTTTTCCTTCTTGAATATGCTCATATCAAATTAAAAAAGGATGGGTTTTTTTTTCGTATTTTAGCCAAATACAGTTTACTAGGGTTAGAACAAGATAAAGAAAAAAACTCAACACGGTATCCTGCAATAAACAGCAAATCATATTGGATGACCAAGTTCTGGAGAATCCATGGAAGGAATACAGGGTAAACTTTTTTCTACCTCCCAAAATCTTATTTTCTTTCCTGTGTTGAGTCTACAAGGTAGCAATGCTTCCCAGAGGCAAAAACTTTGTAACCACAGTTTCTTTTCCCCTCAGTGTGTCCATATCAGGCCTAGGGATACACCAGTAAGTCCTGCAATACATGATATGCACATCACCCTCCTTCCCTCTTCGTTATGTTCCAGAGCAATCCGGACCTTTTAAGTTCAAGTATCCTGACCCCAGCTTTCCATGTATTTTATTTTCCTTATCAGAACGCATTTATATTGTAAACTTTGGTAGGTAAAAACTGAATTATGTTGATTTATTTAATTAAAGAGTTACAAAAGTAGCAAGAGGACACAGTCAGGAGAAACCACCTTTCTATCATCAGATCAGACTACCATGATGCTTGAGCTTCTTGTGATATAATTTTTAGACAGATAATGGTATTTTGAACATGTCTGCTATAGGTTAGCAGTATGACTGAGGGTTCATATTGTCTGCAAGTGTCAGTCGCTTCCTTCCCTTGAGAAAGGGCCCTGCTTTTAGTTAAACATTCACATTATGGGTCCTGTCTATAAACAGCTGCCCAGTAGTTGAACTCTGGGCAATTACAAATGTAACCGACAGTATAAATCAAAAAGATGGAAAGAACAGTAGCTCTGGTCCATCAGGAGACTGTTCAAGGGTTGCATTTGCTCAGTATGGTTCCTGAAAGCCACCCTCACATAGATGTAGAGCAAGTCCAGCAATCCTCCAATGACACACTCAGTGCAGAATCTGAGGCACAGGGCCTGGTGGCAGCAGGGCTATTTCCACAATAACGCCAGACATTTAAGTAAAAACTGGTATTTGAAGTGGTAATGGGAACAGCATCACTTGCCAACAGTTGCTGACAGACTCATCATCTGATGGGTAACAAGCATCTGACTTTGTTTGCTACGAAATCTGGTTACAGAGAGCACTAGAAATAAAAGGGTTACAAGAGGTTTGACTAAAAACTGCTAGATGGTATAGACTCATCAGAAATTTGCAGCAGCTACATAATAAGACAGTGATACTTTGGTAAGCAACAGAGGCTACACAATCCCAGATGGAACAACTATAATATACATAGTGCCAGAGTAGAGGCAAGACCATTATATACCCACTCACACAGTCCAGGCAAAATTATAATCTGATCCATAATGTTATCTTAAAAGGCAGCAGAGGGTTCTTCAAACCTAATCCCATCAAAACATAGCCACTCATTCGCCACACTAACAGGCAGCCTAGCTTCTCCACAATTTGAATCAGATTTGGGAATATTCAGACTAAGTGAAATTCCAGCATGTGCAGTCATGCCTAAATTTTACGCAACATGGAGGATCAAGGAGCAGAAGACTATCTGTTCTCATGTGGCCAACTTATAACAACTACTGTCGAAGCAGATGATATGAAGATAGCCTGCTGAGCATCCACAGCTTTTAATGTTAAGTGAGGCTGCAGATCCAAACTATGGGAAACACAGAAGAGAGGCCTATGAAGACTAATTAATCAAGTTTCTTCACATTTGATATTTAACATTAAAACTCTGTGGACTCTCGGCAGGCTGATATCATCTGCTTCTCCAGTTTCTTCCTAGGAAAGAGTCTATCGTCCCTCAGACAACTATTTGTATGAGGATGGCCACCTAAGCAGATTCTACTCCAAATATAATGTAATAATCAGCTATATAATATAACCTGTGCATAGAACTCCTTTTTTAGAGAAGGCATCTGAAGTACAAGAATTGTCAAGCCCATGCTGTGGATGATATGATCATCAAGTCTGTGGTCTACTCAATGTTCTGTACTAACAAGCTCCATACAAAGGCAATCAGGAGTTCACTGCTCAAAACAAGGAATGAAACTGACATGAAAAAGCAGGAGGTAAAGAAAGGAAAACATTCTCATGGCAGATATTTCTGGGCCTGAATGCAAAACCAAGGCAGGTAAATATACTGGGACTCCAGAAGAATTTAAGGAACCATGTCCAAGAGACTGCTCCACAAAATTTCTGCCTCCCCACTTAATTTCTTGACAGGCCACATCCATCTAAGGTTTTTGTCAAAACAAGGTGGCTGCCTGAAGTCATACAGCTGTGCAAGCCCAGCTGAGACATATATTGGAACCACAACAGGGTCACACACTTCAGCTCTCTTGGGATTTATAGATGAGGCATGCAAGCAGCCAAGCTGAGAGGCGTAATTCACTAAACATTCCTCTGTGAATCTAGTAACACACCAATAGTAAGATACTCAACAAAAACCACAAGAGATATCACTTCCACAGAAAGCCATGAGAATAAAAGCAAGAAGTGGCAATGCTATTTCTCACATTTAACATAACAGTACATCAATGAGCAAGGAGGTGAAACACCTCCACCATACAACTTCTTTAGTCCCAGGACTTTCATATCTGCTTTTCCCAGAGGACTGCTCTAACCACTAAGCTACAAGTGAGGTTGAGAAAATACTCTTCAGTCTTCCCGTTGAAGATGTGCCACTATGAAGGCAAATACAAATATATGAAGGCAAATTCACAAATCCTGAGGGAACGACAACAGAAAAAGATCAGGTGTACAACCTGAAAAAAGATACTAGGGACTGAAACCCAGGGATTTCTCAGGACTGCTTATTCACTTTAGATTAAGAAGTCACTGCAAAATTGCAAAATCAATATCCCATACAGTGAATGGTCACCAGAAGACTCCCCTAATCCAGGTGACCACAATATTTCAGGAAAGGTCAGTTGTAGCTCCATGATGACATAGTGGCTTCCATTTTTCTCCCATTCTTTTAGAATTTAAGTGTTTTGATCAGTGAGAGGGCCTCTCAAAAGGAGAGATTCCACAGACATAAGGAGATAGTTTAAGTGATTTGCTGCAACAGGACTACACACCTCAAAGCAAAGCAGATTCCTAAAGAGCTGAGACAGAAAAGAAACACTAAGCTATTTTGCAAGACCCATTTCTCATTTATTTCTCAATGAAGTGCAAGAAAAGAGAAGGCTGACAGTGGGGGGGGAAGGCGTCTCCTCCAGTGCACTGCATGTTCTGAAGATCAATGCCAGGATTCCCTGCATCCATTCTGCTTTGGACAGCATTCTGCACCTTTGGTACAAAAACGAAACCAACCCCTCCTATCCCCAAAACTCCCACTGTATATGGAGGAGGTTATCTGTTAAAGAACCCAAGCAGACTAAACAGGTTTAAGTGGTCCTACATTGACCTCCCACTCACCCCAAAAACCTAACACCACACCCAAATGGACAAAAGCAATGGGAGAATTCATTCCAAATTACTGCTTGGATTTTGATTGTGGACCGCAGAGTTAACCCAGCAGAAGGTGACTCATGCTTCTCTCTTCCAGGCATTGTAGGGAGTAACCTGCATGTCAGCTACCAAGAATCTAACTGCTTCTGAGGCTAGCAGAGCAGATGCCGCCTTTAAGCAGCAAGATGGAGAGCCTGGGTTTCATCGGAGACTGAGAAGCACTCAGACAAGTTATTTTTTTTTTTGAGGGGGGGCAGGTATGAAAGGCATCTGATAAAATGCTCCAGAAGAAATAGTTTAAGGTGATCATCTTCTGCCCTCCGAATTATTTTCAAAAAGAAATTGAATTCCTAATATTACAAAAAACCATCTAAACCACAAAAACACAAATCACCACAATTTGACTGGTTTTCAGCAGAACTATTACAGCAAAAGAGTGGCAAATTTTGAACCTAGAGATAGAAGATTACTACTAGGAAAACTCTTTACAACATCAAGTCCTTTTGGCCGTAGAAAGTAATCCACAGACTAAAAACTTACCTTCTTAAAAACAGTGTACAAATAGAAGTATACAAACAAGGACTGCTGTCATGTAGTTCAAAAAATACTCACATCCAAGATTCTGCACCATGGCCAAGTGCAATTAAATACAGAGGTGGGTGAAAAAAAAAAAAGGGGTTTTTTTGCCCACTCATTTATAACTTTTGGGGAAAATGGTATAAAGCCCAAACATTTCATATTCATTGTTCTGTTCCAACAAAAATAACAAGCTTCTAAAATTTAAAAATTAAATTGAAAACATGCTAAGGAAATTTCAAAAGAAAAGCAGTTTTTCAGGAAAACTTAATTTATGCACTTCTAGATAGGTCTTACAAAGTTCATGGCTTTTTCAAAAGAATAAAGCGTTCCAATTATTTGCACATTTGTAAAACATTTCAAGTAAGATTTTGTACATCAGTTTAAAAGATGTGGGAAACTGCAATCAGATCTAATCAGATAAAGTAGGTTGATCAGTTCTGGCTTATCCTCTATACTGTAAAATACATTAGGAGTAAGAGGGCAAACAGTACAAACATTGTCCTACCAAAACTTGCTCGTCACAGCAAGCACACATATAGCCTGGTGGCGATCTATGTGGCTGTTTCTAGAAAGCATCTTTTCTTGCAATTAATCAGAAATTCAGGACCAAAGCTCTTCTTCACAACATTCAGAGCACTTCAAGTTCAGCACCCTTATCCAACTCATTTCCAGTTCAAATTAAATTGTAGTTGTGTTGATACTCACATGGGAATTCAAACACTATTAATCTTTTAGTTAAGGTTGCTACCTGTTAACCAGAACAATAACAGCAAGTCACCAAACCATCATATAAAGCAAGAGGTTTATTTTATTTTACCCCTGGCCACTACCCTAAGCTATTACATTCCAATATTTTAAAGTGTTTTAACGTCTGCCTCATTACCCTGACTTTTTTGCAGAAGATAATAACAGTATTTTAAGATGTTAAAGCTCTGTTTCAAAACAAGCTAATCAACTCTAAAAACACTTACTCCTTTTTTTGTCCTTCACGTGATCTTTCACCTAGTCGAGGCCTAATTAAGACAAGAATTAAAATACTGTCACCATTGCATTTTTGAAGAGTACAGCACCAACCGAGCTAGCCCCATGACATTAATGTCGAGAAAGGATAACATGCTCATATCACACCTTTAATTCTCTTGTTTAGACTAGGATTTAAGACAACACAGCTGCTAAAATGCAACCCATTGACAACGAAAGTGTTCGAGTTGCACTCATCATTGTAAACTGCACCTACACTATACTGTTTGCCTTAGTGCAGCAAAAACTAAATACTAGTCCTGTATTGGAAACCTCTGGAAAAAAAACCACACCAAACCAAAACAGACCAGCAGGAAGCTAATGAATAAGACAATATGAAGAAGCAGATACCTATAGTTTTGTTATCTTAACAATCATGTAAATCTTTGTACAAGTCACTACGTGCCAGGATAATTTAGCACTGCAGTCCCAATTGCTTCCCTATTCTCTCTCAAAACGTTATCATCACATACCACCTACGCAATTTACAAGCAGAAAAAAAGGAAAAAAAAAAAAAAGCTGTTTGAGCAGCACTTGCAATATTTCAGAAGTGAAATAACCAGTAACCCCAGGTTTGTTCTTAGGTGCAAAAAAATAAAAATCTGACACTGAATTATGAAGGGGAAAACCAGAAAAGGAGTGAATTTAATGATTTTTGGGAGAGCCACCCAGACATTTCAGATTCTATTAATCTAAAAACTTTCAGTTGCCAAAGATTGTCTATTTTTGAAATTTCAGTCCAAAAAGTATGTCTGCTAACGTAAGAGTTTTACTAAACATACTGTTACCCAGAATGTTTTAGGTATGACCAAACAACAATATTTGTTTCTATCCACATACTATCCAACTGAAGTGTAGAGAATTGTGGTTATTTTTTGAAAGAAAAGAGGCAAGTTACTGCCAACTGTGTTGGCTATAAAAAACAGTATTTAAAGAATTATTGTCCTCTAGGCAAAACAGAAATTCAAAGGCAAAACGGAAATTCTAATGAGCAATGATTTTTTTTGATAAAATTTTCCAAATATTCATTGCAAAAATCTGTGTCAAAACAGCTTAATGAATAGCAAGATAGAAAACATTCAACCCCAACCAGGAAAGCTATATAATTGTACTAAACTATGAAAGCCATTAAAGTCACTGTTACATTTGGTCTTTAACACATTAAATAGCATTTTCACAACGCATACACGATCAAGCAACACTGCACAACTGAAAACAAATTTAGGAAGTCTTGCCACGTACTATTTACTATTCGACAATTGTAGCTATCTATATTTATTCACACACCTCTACAGCATGAGCTACAGCAGCAATTAAGACCTGAAAAAAGAAGATGATGCTAAGTGATATAGGCACCATAAAAAAAAAAGATATGCTATGCTCTAAACTAGCACAATCTAAACTAAACATGCATACAAAAGGAGCTTGCCTACCTGGCTTTTTCAATAAAAGTCCAAAGAACACCTAAAAAGCAGGGGGGGATAAAAAGATTTATTTTCAGTGCCCACATATGGAAACTATCATGTCACTTTACCTTACAAAGATAAATAAATAAATCTTGGAAAGCAATACCTATACCATTAGCTGGTAGTGAGCAGCCAAAAAAAACCCCAAACAGTAGAAGACTCTGGTTAGAGCCATTGTCTCAAATTTTCATGGTTTCCACAGAAAGCAACTTAAAGTAGCACGAATATTTCAGATTATTAAGAAAGTGTGTGTGTGGGGCAGGGGAAAGAGTCAAGAGAACTCTGCAAGTACGGAATTTAATTCAAAAGCTTCCACAGGGAAACATTAAAGGTAATATGTTCTAAGGATGCATGATCACCTTGAAATACCCAAGTTTAAGACTAAGCCAAGCAACTTTAAAATAATCTTCTATAGCTTTAAATTGCACACTGTCACAGACATTTTTTAGAGGATCATCTGTGTATGAATTCCCCAGTTAATCAAGAAACCTATAATTTTGTCTGACAGAATTAGTTCATTAATTTCAGATTAAAACAAAGGTAGATTCACTAAAAAAGAAAAAAAATCTAAACTCTATAGATCCAGCAAGAAGTGTTGTAAGTTTAGTTTAAAAGCATGAGAGCACAAAGAGAAACTAAAAATCTGAGTTTAAAACTAAATAAATTTTACAGGAATGTCCTGTATCCTGCAAACTTGTACTCTTCCTATGACAGACACTTTCTAGGGGATGGTCTACATATCAGTTCCCCAATAAGATACGGGAAATGGCCATACAGTTGAAGGCTCTGATGTTATATATAGGGTCAATTTGATACAACTGACTACTTGTGTTTACCACTTCTTTATATCTCTACAGATGCTTAAATATTTGCAGTTTCTTGTAAATTGATAAGGTTCTCACCTGAGAAACAGCTATCCATAGGTGCCCCTTAAAAAAAAAAAAAAAAAAAGGCCAATATAGCTCCTCTGGTGTACTTTGAAATATTTCAACACAATAGCTGATGCCTGCACCATGTCAGAATTCCATTCAGCTTCCTACGTTTTCTCAGAGCTATGTTTGACAGGATTTAAAGTCTAGTAATCTGTTCTTGCAATAAAGTGTTAAGTTTCATCTGACGGGGGCACAAGAGTGGCTGGCTGCTTGGCCTGGCATCCTACAGAGAACGGGGGCCATGCTTATTACTTGCCCTGCCTTTTTCACTTAAAGATGAGGACTCTAATTAATACGCTACACTGAGATTATTGCAAGAAAAAAAAAGATTTCAGGATTTCTGTCCTTATTTCTAACATCTCTACACCGCTAGCGCCTATGAAAGTCCCTAGACATTTGTCAGCCTTTTGCATACAGTACTTCAGAAGGAATAGTATTTTCCAAGTTTCACTTCTGAACACTTAGGTATTTCTTTCTGAAAGGATGAAGCCATGTTTGTGGTTGAATGTGTTGTAGCAAGGTTCATGACGAATTCCCTAAATAGTTCTCAAAATTAGAAAAATACTTTCTTAAAATAAAAAAAGGTGAGAAATACATTGAATTTCAGAAAACTGGTAAATTCAACCTTGCTTAAAGAGTACTTATTACAGTGAAGAGCTAAAGAACTAACTAAACTATTTCATCTTCTCAAAACTCTTTATTTACTGAAAATCATTTGTATGATCATATTATCTAGTTTTAATGAGGGTCTGGACCTCAATGTGCTAAACAATCTTTAAATAAAAACCATACTTTGTTTTCACAGTACTTGGAAAGCAACATTTTCAAACTAGACATTTGAGCAATTTGTAACTTCAAGTACAGTTTTTCAGACTTAATCACCATTAAGTCACTAAATACATCAATTAACATTGACTCAAGATACTGATTTCACAATTAATAAATTTCAATAATTACCCCTTTGTATGTTTTATATGACCACACAGAATCCCTAGACTGGGAGGCAGACCTTCATCTTCATGATAACCACCATCACAAAGAACATTTTCAACTCAGAGACACATTTCTGTGATATTTCATAGCAATATACCCACATCGTTCAGTCTGCATTTTCAGACAATCTAAATTAATAAATTTTCTGGTCTTTGCTTGCTAGAGAAAAAGCAATAGATTAATGAAAAGCTTTATTTTTTTTTCGTGACTTGAAATAAAGCATTTCTCAAAAATAAGATTTTAAGTAGAATCTGTTAGATTCTCCAAAACATGAACACAACAGTCCTGTCCTTAAAGCACTGGTCAGATGTCTAGAGAAACTACTGCACATGAAGAACTCTGAATTAACCTTGCGAGTTCTTTTCTTATTTCTATGCTTTAATTTTCTGCTTGAATAAAAATAATAATACTTTTCTATTTCATGGGGTTCTAAAAATATATATATATTAAAGCCTGTAGGGCAGATTGAGAAATTATGTTACTGAAGACTACATAAGCACCTAAAATACATACCCAATGAGGTTTAAACATACCTTCATGGGAGAAAAATATTGGCAAAGTCATATCCAAAATTAAAATTCAGTATATTGTAAATATCAGCAGTTTCTCTACAGAGAGCTTTCTAATCACACAAAAGACAAACACAATAGTGTTAGAAGTTACCTAACTCATTTTTCCACAAAACAAATTACACTTCTTAATTTGCATACTCACTACTTATTTCTAAACCTCGATATCTAACTGGGGTGTACCGTGTCCAATCTGTTCAATTTGACAGCTTCTATTCTTACTTCACTGCAGACCTTCGCTGGCATGGGCCCACTCATCCAGTTTAGCCTTGCTCTCACAAATAAAAGGTTTCTCCAGAAAACAGTTCATTCTGAAACTAGAGTGAGTTCTGTCTGCAGCATAAACAACGGACGGTTCTTTGCTGCCAAGCTTGCAAATCCATTTTGAAGGGAAAGAAGGTCCCAGAGCTGCAGCGCCTACAAATGCGCAGATAATGTATTTTGCGTAACATCTCACCGGGAGGCAGCGCTTGAATCCCTTTATCCTTCTTCTACACAGAAAGTAAGGAGTATCCTTCAAAGCCACCACATAAAAAATATTATGCTTATGTACACTCCAGCTTCCTAACAGTACAAACCCTCAGCATTTGCAAGAATCAGAAGAAACAAGGCTTAATGGACACATTTGGCACAAGTGGGATCCAGAAACTGGTACCACGTGCCTGAAACGCTAAGATCACGGGGTTGGAACAATGCATTTCAGATAAGCGGTCAATTGTACAGTGAACAAGAGCTCCCAAACTGTTTACTTAGCCATCATCATCAGTGGCGACAGCTTCAAATAAGCATAGAGGCACCCTCTCAAGTTGCTAAACCCAGAGACCAACCCTATACCTTTGGCCTCATTCTGCACAACCCACTGCCCTACACTAGGACACAACCCCACTGTCCTCCTACCTTCCAATTACACTCCTTATCCAGCAAAACAAAGCATCCACAGCTTTGCTCACCTCGGGCACATCCCCTTTCATCAGTTTCCTGCCCGCCACGTACTGATCCTAAAGCACACGTTCCAGATAAGCAGGGCTAGTTGCAGGCACTGCAAGAAGAGCCAATTGCAGAAGCGATTGCTTTGTACAACACAAGCTATAGCCAAGCTGCTCCTTGGGTAGAAGCTATTGTAAGACACAGCATCTGGAGGAGGAACAACGGCAGCTGTGATTTTGTACCACCGAGATCCTTCATCCAACGCAGGCAGCATGCCACGCAGTGGGAAGCCCTGGCCCAGAGCACAGCAAGCACTTCTGAAGCCTCTTCCTTCTCCTCATCCTCCGTCTAGTCAGAACTGCTGGGGGTGCACCCATCCACTCAGAACTGACAGGGCTCCCTTACTGAAAGTAAAGCACCTCGACTCATTCTTAGAAAGACCTAAACAAAAATGTTTTATTTACTTCGAAATGAAGAATATTGTTTACCTTTAAAAAATTTCCAAGGAAAGAACTTTAATTACCTGTTTAAAAGCTATGGAGGCATTCTCCACTCTCGTTAAAGCTGTGCGCCATGCCTGAAGGGGATGCAAGGCTCCCACTTTACGTGGTACACAAGGAAGCTTGACTTTATAGTTCAGCCATTAGGAGATTTCTCTGCAGACTGGGAGACCTGGATTTCGGTCCTGTTTCTAAGTCTAGTTAAGCATTTTTTAATATCAAATAGCCATTTAATGAGAACAGAAACTATGCTGGCAAGAATGATCTCAACCTGTTCTAACTACTACCTTCAGAGTTAAGTAAAGGTCCATTTATTTTCTCTCATTCATGAAAACGTCATTCGTTCCTATAAAGTAACTCAACTTCACCAGGTGGAGTGAAGGCCTCCCTTAGCTTAGTTTGGCCTGGTATGTGGTGGTTAGACCAGGGAAGCAGAAGACTCAAGCGTGCATCTCTTAACCTGAAGAGGGAATTTCACCTGTCTTTCCTACTTCTTGGGAGAGTAATTAAAATTACTCTCTAATTATGTAATAACACAGGTATTCTTTCATCCAAAACAATAAAAATAGCAAGGACAACATGTAAAATGCAGAGATACCTACCAGTTAGAGACCTGACCAATGGTTTTCAGGTACAATGAAAGTTCAGAGATTTTTAGATCATGGTTTTGTATCAATATAAGCATATAGTTGTCGTTTTCAGGTACATCTCATCCAAAATCCCTAAGTAAACAGGACTATGATTATTTGTCTCTCAGCATGGATTAAATGCATTTGTGCAACTGTAAATTATAATTTAGAAGTCCTTGTACAGATACATATTATATCTGTAAATATGGATTCTTCCAGTTTAACTGGTAAAAAGGATGCAAGCTTAAGTCAACAGCACATTAGGTCTTACACTGCCTGCGAACTTAAGTTCCAAAACATAATAACACCACCACCACCCACAAATATAAGATCAGGTAAACTGACAATGAAAGATCCGGTACACTTGCTAAAACTACGTCCTTTTAATATTGCAAGTCAACAGCACGTCCCTTTCAACTACAACTCAATTAAAATTTTCAGGACTTGCTAAAATTTTCAGGATTTCAGCTGCTTTTAGATTACTTTGCATAAGTGAAATTTAGGATTAAAACACTGCTCATATGTCTTCCACAAAGTACCTCCCCAAAAGCCAACAGTTGAAGTCTTGCAGTAAAAGAGATGGCAGAAGAAAAACAAGAGGAGCATTTAAACCCACACTCAGCAGTGCTGAGTCAATGTAACCAGGGAAGTAGAAGTTGGTTTCTATTCTGCTTCACCTATCTACAGCTTGTCAGCTGGAGTCAGAATGCAGATGCTCCGTTGCAAGATACAATGCAAGCTGCAAAAGCCCCAGCTAGGCATTCAGAGGCTGAATAATTTATGTCACTGACTAAATACAGGAAAAGCATTTACCAATAAATAAAGTCTATCCTAACTACTTACAGAAAAAAATGTTCTTCTATAAGGTATTTGCGAACAATGAGGATTGAAAGGATAGGGAAAATGCATTTTCCATAATACATTCAAAATAACTTCATTACATTGGTCTTTAGAAATCTCCAGTGAAAAAGTTAGGACAGACATTAAGAAACACCTACTGTGAGAAAGTTGCGAGTCTGCAAAAATGTCAGCACTTTGCCTCCTCCCTCCGCTTTCCCCTACTCACCCTCCTCCCCAATTTCTAAATACATCTTCCCCAGGCCTTGGTCTGGAACGGTAGTTGCTGTGAACAGATCATACCTGACCATATGATTAGCCATTATCACCTTTTATGCTCCACTCTACATTAAGACGCAAATCCATAAGCTGTGGTCCAACTAAGTTATTTACAAGGATTTCCCTTTCAGATGTCCAAGCCAAAGCTACAACCAGTTCTGTGACATAATTACAATCTCTCTCCACGGGCAATAACAGATCTTGGTCCGCGATGATCTGGCCAGCGGCATTTTCTCGTCCACGCTATGGTTCAAACAGTTGCTATGATTTCAAATGGTGCATCTACCCTTATTTTAGCGTGACTGGCTACGTTTCAGCTGCTGACATCTAACTGATTGACGCATATCTAAACAACGTAGCGGTTACAAAAACAAACTGGCAGTATGCACCGGTGTTTCACCACCGTGGATTCACTTGCAAGAGTCGCTGGCAATGCAACCATGGGAAATTTAAGAGAAACACCAGCATACATAAGGCCTAATGCTCAGTCGTCGTCTCTTTACCAAGAACGAGGCTTGTGTTCTGCACTTTTAAGAGGAGCGGGAAGTTCACAGAAAATACCTATGCAGGTATCCGAAAAGGCAGATCTCTATCTGCCTTTGAAGACATGTGTGCTGCACGAAAACACCCAGGTGCTTCCCTTGCAAACCAGCTACGGCACGTCCACTAAGAAAGTACCCTCGAGGGCTGACCCGATGCAGTATTCGGGGAACTGCCTTCCCGCCCCCCCGGTTACAGCCGCGGCACAGGCTCTCGCCCGCCCCCAGCCTGTCTGCCATATTTCACGCAGGAGCACCCCAAACTCACCGCGTCGCAACTGCAAACGGGGGGTGGGGGGCGAGAAGCGGAGACCGCCGGAGCCCCCCTGCCCCCGCTCCGCCACCCCCGCGGCCCGCCCCGGCTCCCCGCCCGCAGGGAGCCCGGGGCTGCGGGCGAGGCACCGGCCAGGGGAGGTGTGTGTGGTGGTGGTGGTGGGGGGTGTCCCACCGCCCAGGGGAAGGCGGAGGGGAGGCGGGTGAGGGAAGGAAGCCGCGGGGCAGGCACCTGAGCGGGCAGCGGGCAGGGCGTGGGCAGCCCCCAGGCCGGGGATCCGGGCACTACGGGGCGGCCCGGTGTGGGGGTAGGAGGAGGGGACGGAGCGGGGGGGACGGGCGGTCGGCAGGCCCCAGCGGGCCGGGCCGCAGGTGGGCGTCGGGCGCGGCCGTCGGAGGAGCGGCCGCCGGGCAAGTCACCTCTTGACGCGGATGATCTGGTCGCGCATGGGTCGGATGTCCTGGAAGCTCTGCTGGTTGACCAGGCTGTAGACGAGGATGAAGCCCTGCCCGTTCTTGATGTAGAGGTCCCGCATGGAGGCGAACTGCTCGGTGCCCGCCGTGTCCAGGATCTCCAGGACGGAGGGGGAGGCGTCCACCTCGATCTCCTTGCGGTAGAAGTCCTCGATGGTGGGGTCGTACTTCTCGATGAAGGTGCCGGTCACGAACTGCACCGTGAGCGCCGACTTCCCCACCCCACCCGAGCCCAGCACCACCACCTTGTACTCGCGCATCCTCCCGCCACCAGCGCCGACCGCCCGCCCAGCCCGCCCGACCCGCACCTGCCGACGGCCCCTCCTCACCCCCCCGCCATGGGCCGCCCCGCCCTGCCCGCTGCCACCGCCCCCGCTCCGCTCGCCCAGCGGATGCTCCCGGCCGCGGCAGCTCCTGGGCGGCGCTGCCGGCGGCGGGGCCGCGCTCACGGGGCTGCGGCGCGGCTGAGGTGGGGCGCCGGCCCCGCCCCCTCCTTCGCTGTCGCCACAGCAACAGCCAACCGGCCGGCGCGCGGAGGGGGGGGCGCTGAGGAGGAAGAAAGAGCGGGGAGGAGGGCGGGCGGTGCCGCGTCACGTGGCGCCCCCCACCTCCCCCGCCGGAGGGCGCCGACCAACCGGCGGGCGCGACAGCCGCACGTGACGCCGACGGCAGCAGCGACTCGACTGGGTAGCGGCGGCGGCTGCCCGTCCTCTCCCGCCCCCCGCCCGGCTCTGTCGCCGTGGAGACAGCGGTCCGCCCGCCCCCCCCAACTCGCTCTTGGGGCCATCTCCGCGACACGTGCTTCCCGGAGGGCCAACCAGCGGCCGCGCAGCGGTCACGCGCCCGGGGGGATGAGCCAATGGGTGCGCGGGCGGGGGGCGAGAGGAGCTGGGCGGCCCCGCGACCGGAAGTGCCTGTTAGGGGCCCGCGGTGGTCGTGCCGGGGCTCGGTGCTGTGGCAGCCGCGGCGGGGGGGGCGGGGGCGGCACACTTCCAACGGGCCCCGGGAGCGACCTGTAGCACGAGGGGGACCTGGCGTCTCACCGAGGGGGTGCAGGGCGGTTGGGCGAGGCGGCGGCGGCGGCCCCTGCGCTGCCCCCTGTCCCGGTAGGTGGGCGGGAGTGGGGGTAGAGGCCTTTCCGAGCCGCCCGAGGGGAGATCCCCGTGCAGACTCCCCGGTTCCGCTGCCCGGTGTCCTGGGGGAGGGGGCTCTGGCGTGCTAAGTTATTGCTGTTTTAAACCTGGCAGTTCTCCGGAGGCAGAAGGTGTCAGCGGACCGGCCGCTGCGGCATGTGGGGAGCGCCCGAGGACACTCGTGTACACACAACTAACGCACCGATCCTGTGAGCGTTCCCTTTGCGCTGTGTTCGTCATGCTGGCGTGCCCTTGCAAGGGACGCCGTTAGGTGTTCGTTACTAACGAGTGCCTTCCTCCTCATCCCCTTCTGATAGAGACCGAGGGCCAGGAAGGATGGTACTACAGTGAGAAAAATACTCCATATAAATAGTAACAAAAATTAAGATGATTGATGAGGCGACATAACTTCTCAGGGGAACTAGTATCACTCTGGAAAGATGCTCACGTTTGTATACTTGTCTTTCTACTTGAGACAGACTCCTTAACCCTTCATTTTTTTTTTTTTGCAAACATCAGTGGTTGGAATGATTTGATATAGGGAGAAAAGACTTTATTTCCATTAGAGGCTTATGGTTCAGCCAGAGCCATTAGTCTGCTGTTCAGTTACTCATTCTGAAAGCTGTCAGAGAAGGAGCTCACTCCTGGGGTTGCATTTGTTACTGTGCTGTTCTTCCCTTTGCGTTGTCACATCTTCATCTTAAGTAAGGCCTAAGGTGTCAGCCTGCTTTCCAGGCAAGCCCAGTTCTGCTTCCTTGTTGACTTGTTTTCATATTTCTGAACCTAACTGAGAATTTTTGACTGGCAGATGTATTTCTGGCTTTTTGGAGCACACTTGTCCTCTGTCTGAATCTTTTGGTTAAATGCTTGTCCCGTGCAGTGCTTTAAGCTTTCTAGTGTTTTGCTTGGGGCCTTCTGCTGTTATAGTTTGGCTTTTCCTCTGTGTGGTTGGGTGTTTTGTTTTTTTTTAACTACAAAGCTTCAAGACAAATTTATCATAGTAGGATGCCCAAAGCTTTGGTCTGTCTAGAAGAAAGAAGATTATTTGCAGGCTTCTCGCAGTGCCCACGTAGTCAAAAACCACCAAAGCAAAACCAAAACCCCACACATCTGTGTGATGTAAATATATTAAATACCAAAGAGGTACACGGAATTTTTTACAGGACTGTCAGAATGCATTTGTAAATGTTGCAGAGCCTGGTTGGCCTAGTCAGAAATGAGTAATAATTTCAATGAATAATCTAATTTCTGTTGGTGACTTGAGACCTTCATAATAGAAATGAGCCTACAATAGCATGTAATAGCACAACAGGCAAGATACTGCATGTATGGATTAATAAGTATTTGTTGTATAAATCCGGGAACCCTCCAGCAGACTAATAGGAAAATACCTGGGTTTATTAGTCAACGATGAAAGGAAGCTGCCAATTTAACGTGGTTGGGAAAAACCAAATGTGATTTTGGTGTGTGCAGTCAAGCTTCTGAGTGACGAGTGAGACATTACTGTATCCAGTTCTGATAAACCATGTCCAGGAAAGAGGAACTTGTACAGAAGTGCACCCAGGAGGGTTACTGGAAAAGAACAAAGCTTATCTACAAGAGTACACTAGGAATATTTGTCTGATTAATCTAGGAAAAGCAAATGCGGAGGAGGGTTATGAGTAACCAATAAGCCAGGGTAGAATCAAGCAAGTAGGCTTTTAAGTTAATGAACAATACTGGTAGAAGAACATGGATCTAAACTGATCATAATCTAGATAGAAAACTAAGAGCTATCTCAAAGGACTGAGGGTTTCGCCTTCTGTTAAGAACAGTGAAAGATGAACGTGTCTAACAGGCTTTAAAATGTATTGCGCTTCAGAACAGTAAGACGATGTACAATCATATAAAATAGATTTAAGTGATCTGTGTTGAAGGGAGGAGACGTGGGGCTCCATTCTTGCTCATGCTGGGACCGGAACAATCTGATGTTCAGTACTTCTCAGAAAGAAGCTGTCGACTGCTGGTTCGTGATGAGGATGATGATTAGAGTGAGAAGGCAACAGTTCAGAAAGAGGTAATGGGAATGCTCCCACTGGAAGGATATACATCAGGTGTTCAGTCTCATAGATTGCTGAGTTTGATGGGCAGCAAAGCAGTTTTCCAGTTAATAATGATAGTGGGGTGATGTGTGCAGGGACTAAAGAAACATGTACAAAACTGAAGTATAGAGGGACAGTATATATGGCACGGAGGATAGAAAACAAAAGGCAGGATGGTCAACTGAAGGAGATGCTGGATACCTAGAATGGATGACTGTTCCCAAGGTTCTCAGCCACTTCACTTGTGGGGCTGAACCTTACCATTGAACCTTACCGTTGCCCTGTTTTTCTAGCCTTCACCCTTGGTTGATTTTGATTCATCTGGGGAGAATGTCAACATTGAAAATTCAGCTAAAAAGCACTGCAGGCTCAGCCCTAAAAACAAACACAGTTATATGGAGTTATTTGTAGTGAGGTGGAGAACATGGGGACATTTAGGTGCTGCCAGCCTTTCTTTTATGCACGTTGCTTATACTTTTGCTATTCTTTAGCAAAGAGTGGCAGGGGGAAAAAAGAAGTAAATTTTGGGGCAAGAGAAACTTCCTGCTGTGAAAGATCGAACTGGCCAAGGCTTGCCAGGCGAATATCTCAGCCCACAGCATGCTTTCCCAGCGTGACTTCCTTTGCAGCTTCTCACGGGATACTCAGGAGTCATCTAGTCCCTCTGTGCTGTACAGCTGGGTTTTTGTCGGCTTCCTAGGATTTAGAAACTTCAGTTTTATTGCTCACTTGTCAGGTCTTTTTATGTCTTATATCCAACTATCTTATTTCAAACTTCAGCAGCCTGTGGCTAACCACACTCTCTTATGATAGGCTGGAGTTTCTCAATAAATACTGAATTTTTATCTCATGCAGAAGCCAACTGTTTCATAAATTTTTTTGCTAGCTATTGTAGCCTCTGACTACACATTAGGGTATGTTCATGAAAGAGGAACAAGGCCTCTTAACGTCTATTTTCATTCCAGAGCCAGGGTTTGCTAATTCTTCAGTAGTAACAGTATCAGTGGCAAAATGTAAACTGGAGCAATATGAAAAATGGGGAAATCCAAAGCCCCCTCCCTCTGAGAGCTGATGATGGTCTGCTGACACCAAAGCACAAGACAATGTGTGAAAGAGAGCCTGTCTACTATACAAAATGTTCTAGTGTATATTTATTTTCCATGGTCAAGAGCTCTTTTAAGTGCATGTTAGTAGAACAGCAGTGATTTCCTGTCCTTGCTCACTGTCATATTTTCACATTCAGGCTGTCAGTGCAGGTCTGTCATCCCATGGATTGCTCCTAACCATGTGCAATTACAGTATTTTAGGAAGTGGAGCCAGTGTTAAGGACTGAGACTATGTTTAGTCTTTAATATTTCTTGCTAAATTAATTCTTACTGGAACTGTCCATAAAGTTGTTATCAAATTCAGGATGCAACTAAGTGGGGTGAAAGGTGGCTGACTTTTCTTACCCTATCCTTATCATTTTCAGGTGATCACACTTAATTTCCCTTTAATCCCGGCAGTAATATTGTCCCTTTTTTACTGACTACAAAGTTGTAGGTGTTTGACATCTTTGTTCATGAAAACAGCAGCTTTCTAGAGGAGAGCAGGAACCACCTGTATTGAGTTTGCGTGGCCAGGTTTTGGTAGTGGGGGGGTACAGGGGTGGCTTCTGTGAGAAGCTGCTAGAAGCTTCCCCGATGTCTGACAAAGCCAATGCCAGACGGCTCCAAGAGGTCCCGCTGCTGGCCAAGGCTCAGCCCATCAGCAATGGTGGTAGCACCTCTCTGATAACATATTTAAGAAAGGGGGCAAAAAAGACCCTGTGCAGTTGCAGCTGGAAAGAGGAGTGTGGATATGTGAGAGAAACAACTCTGCAGACACCAAGGTCAGTGAAGAAGGAGGGGGGCGAGGTGCTCCAGGCGCCAGAGCAGAGATTCCCCTGCAGCCCATGGTGAAGACCATGGTGAGGCAGTTTGTCCCCCTGCAGCCCCTGGAGGTTAATGGTGGAGCAGATATCCACCTGCAGCCCATGGAGGACCCAACGTTGAAGCTGGAGCAGGTGGATGCCTGAAGGAGGCTGTGACCCCGTGGGAAGCCCACTCTGGAGCAGGCTACTGGCAGGACCTGTGGCCCTGTGGAGAGAGGAGCCCACGCTAGACCAGGTTTGCTGGCAGGACTTGTGACCTCGTGGGGGATCCATGCTGGAGCAGTCTATTCCTGAAGGACTGCACCCCGTGGAAGGGACCCATGCTGGAGCAGTTTGTGACGAACTGCAGACCGTGGGAAGGACTCAAATTGGAGAAGTTTATGGAGGACTCTCTCCTGTGGGAGGGATCCCACCATGGAGCAGGCGAAGAGTGTGAGGAGTCCTCCTCCCCCTGCGGAGGTAGGAGCAGCAGAGACTGTGTGTGATGAACTGACCGCAACCCCCATTCCCCATCCCCCTGCACCACTGGTGGGGAGGAGGTAGAGAAATTGGGAGTGAAGTTGAGCCTGGGAGAAGGGAGGGGCGGGGAGAAGGTGTTTTAAGATTTGGTTTTATTTCTCATTACCCTGCTCTGATTTGATTGTTAATAAACTACTTTCTCCAAGTCAAGTCTGTTTTGCCTGTGATGGTAATTGCTGAGTGATTTCTCCCTGCCCTTATCTCGACCCATGAGCCTTTCGTTATATTTTCTCTCCCCTGTCCAGCTGAGGAGTGAAGTGACAAGAGTGGCTTTGGTAGGCACCTGGTGTCCAGCCAGGGTCAACCCACCACACCACCTGAGTGCACTTGGAAAAGGAAAGAAGGTTGGACCTCCTCCATCCTGTTCGGCAGCAGTCGGGTGGCAGCTCTAATTGCCCAAGAGCCCAACTGGTGACAACAAGCTCCGTCTCCAGCCTGGTGGAGGGTGTGGAGTGGGATTTAACTTACTGCACTGGCAGAGTGTGTTATGGAAGCTAGGTTTCGTTAACTTCAGTGCTTACAGGCCAGTTTGGGTTTGTTGGGGTTTTTTCTTTTGCTCTTAAGGAAATCCGAATGCTTGGTTTTGAAGGTATAGTAGGTGGCTTTTGTAGTGGTGAAGCCTAGTGTGAGCTCTGAGGGAGATGACTTTTGTGGCTGTGTTAAGCATTACTGAAGTCAGGGGAGCTCTGTGCAAAGATGAGGCAGCAGCTCTCCGTAGACCTCATTGTACGATCAGAGTCAAACTTTGCAGTGATGAATTGCAGTCATCAGTGTTTGCATTGGTTGGGGTTAACACTTCTCTAAGTGTAGGGAGTTGCCTGTGCACCATGCCAGGCTTAGCACCCTAAGCTGGTAAACTAGGGTGCAGAGGGGCTGAAGCTCAGATGATCCACCGAGTGTAGTAAGGGTGATGGTGATCAGCATTGCCGTGCTTTAGTTCTGGTACCTGATTTTGGGAAGACATTTCACAAAGCTGAGGTAAGCGCTAGGAAACTTGTCAAAATTGAGACTTTAGCACTTGGATTCCCAGCAGTCAAGCATGCTGAGCGGGGAGATCTTAAACCAGCTGATCAGAAATGTTGCGTGGGCAGCTCTTTTCTCCTCAGTTTAAATTGCTTATAGCCTTCGTTTAAGCGTATTTAGAGTTAGGGAGCCAAAATCTGAAATGGTCTCTTGCACTTTCTGTGACTGCATAGGGGTGTAGGCAGACCGTGCCTGCTTGCTGTGTTAGCTCCCCAACTCTGCCCAGACCCACACCGTCTTTCTCCTTCTTACACCTGCTCTGGGCCATTTCAGCTGACTGAATTTGTAGAAAGTGAATCCAGACTAGAAATGCAAATTGTTTTATAATTGCTAGCTGCCAGGGACTCAGCCATGAAAGAGGAACAGAATTAATACCATCCTCATCTTGAAACAGTTTAAACCCCCACCTATTGCTTCCCAAGAGACTGTTTTGTGTTGTGAAGGAAAACAAACTAGATTACATTCCAGCAGAACAAGATTCAATTAATGCGTTTTACCTTACAACTAGAGAGGACAAGAAGTGTGAACACAATTACTGTGTCTCCACCAATAGATACTCATTAAGTTGCTGTACCTGCCACTTTCAATTGTGTGATCCAGTCCCCAGGGTTTGGGTTTTTTTTTGTTTTTTACAGTTTGAAAGAGATGGAGGCGATAGGAGTAGGCATACCAAAGTCTTCTCTCAGTCATAATTTAATTTTCTAACCAGAAAGGAGCATTAAGGCTCTAGTCCCATGGGTTTATTTCAGAGGATGTCCAGTTTGGTAGCTCTGCAAATCAGGACAGCTTTCTGTTATTATCATCTCATTAATGTTCTTTCCTGACATTGCAGATTAACTGTTCAAAGGAAGGGGATCACTCGTCGAAGGGTAGGGCTGATGTTTTTTAAGTACTTTATGCAGTCAGATGGCCATCCCTGTCACGTAATCATGTAATAAGGTTGTCGTGTTTAATTGAAGATGGTGATTAAATATAAAGACAATAATTGCTCTTGGCCCCTCTTTTTATTTAGAGTGAAAATTTGATTGAGCCATTCCCCAAAGCATAAAGAAATCTACATGAAAATATTCCGTTTTAGCATGTGACTTGATTTTTACTGGTTTTAGTGGAGTTTTGATGGATTTCTGCTGATGTATTATGGCATTTCATAACAAAGTTTTCTTTGCTTCCTGTAAAAGCAAACAGGAAACCTTGGTGGTGTTATTAATTTTAATGAAAAGCTTCTACTGCATATCTAAGTTTTGTAAGAAATCCTCATCTGCCAATAAAGTTAAGTTAAATAGCTGTCATTCAGATGTAGGTTCCAAACAGGGGAAGTCAGTTTCAGGATTAAAAAAAAACACAGTAAAATAACCTAAAACCAGCTAATTTATTATTCCATTTGACTCTTTCTTTCTCCTTGTGATGTTCAAAAATAAATCAATTCAATCACAAGACTTAAGAGTAAGTGAAGATAATGATAGTCTGTTTTTATTAAGGTACAAAAGTCTTGCAATATCTGTCACAAGTCACATAGCCATTTTTTTGAGTCAGACTTGGAATGAAATAAGTTTAACTCCTCCTTTTTAATAACCAGAGTATAAGCATCAGGGTCATGTATTTCACAAGCATTAGATTTTGTAGGCGTCAATAAAAACTTAATATTGCAGTTACAATAGTATTTTCTTTTTACATGGTTATTTTGAGCAAAATATTTGGAACTGAATTAAATCGTAAGATGCCTTAATTGCTGTGAGTTACACTGTAAATTAAAATAAGATTTCCAATACCCTTTTCTTGTATTTATGCATTTTCTTGAAAGGGGCAGCATTTAGTCTTCATCTCATGGGTGATCAATTCATAACTTGGATCAGTTCAATTCAGTACGTGTCCTAAAACGGAGTTGGTCATTTTGATGTATGTCTGAGTACAGAATCACAGAATCAACCAGGTTGGAAGAGACCTCTGGGATCATCGAGTCCAACCGTTGCCCTGACACCACCATGTCAACTAGACCATGGCACTAAGTGCCATGTCCAGTCTTTTCTTAAACACATCCAGAGATGGTGACCCCACCACCTCTCTGGGCAGCCTGTTCCAATGTCTAATGACCCTTTCTGAGAAGAAATTCTTCCTAATGTCCAACCTGAACCTCCCCTGGCAAAGCTTGAGGCTATGTCCTCTTGTCCTATCGCTAGCTGCCTGCGAGAAGAGGCCGACTCCCACTCCGCTACAACTTCCCTTCAGGTAGTTGTAGACTGCAATAAGGTCACCTCGGAGCCTCCTCTTCTCCAGGCTAAACAACCCCAGCTCCCTCAGCCATTCCTCGTAGATGCATTTGTTCTGGATGTTTGGATTTACATCATCTGTTCTAGGTGGTGAAGCTGGTTGCTCCGCGGAGTATCCACAGCAAACCGCGTAAGACCCCTGAAAGGTCCCTGAAGAGAGGCAGGTTTTAAGGGTACACCGCAGAGAGGTAGGTTTTAAGGGGGCTGGCCACTGCCTGGGGGATGTGAGATCCCCCATAAAAGACTCAGCAGCCAATTTGTCAGCAAACACTGACCCTATCTCCACACACAAATAGATGGACACGTGTACCCAGCTCAAGCGTGGGCCCACGCTCCTTCCCTCAGTGAATGCGCAGATGTAGATAGGAGGTAGTTTGGGGATATGAGTGTGGGGAGGCAGGTCTCACCTGTAGAGTAACTTGCCTCTTTCTACCTAAAGGTCTTCTGGAGTTCCTACTTCTGGCAGCTTGTTGAGCCCAACCTCTAATTAGTGGAGCAGGAAGTTTTAACTAGATATTTCAGAGTTGTGAGTTTTATATCTGATCTTTATCAACATAGGAGGTGCTAACTGCTGGCCTTCAAAGATAAACATTAAAGGCCTGAAAATCATGAGGGTTTGCGTCACAACACTGATTATTGGATTTGCCTTTTAACTTTTAGATATTATTGCTTCTTTTCACTGCTTCCTCATATGTTAAAGGTTTGGGTTTTTTTACCAGAAGCCAGGAGTTTCATGTTCTTCATTCCAGTAGCTGGTGCTTTAAGAAGACCCAATATCATAAATTTGTGATAAAATCGGAAGTTTTGGCAACAATGACTATGGATAGAGTAAAAATAGCTCAGTAATTCTGAGCCTGGAGAAAAGATTCATGCATGGGAAACCAAAAAGGAACTGAGTTTGTGAGGTGTACTAAGCTCTCATACTCTTCTTTAGGTCTTCAGTGCTGTACATGAACGCAAGGCTGTGACTACTGCTTTCGAGCAAACTTTCAGAGCTGTGTTACAGTGGGAGTCCTGTCCTACAAGCGTGAGATATGCATATGCTACTTTAAAGAAGAACCACAGCTCATTTGCTTGAGGAAAATACAAAGAATTAGCTGCAGCCTCTCTTTGCATTTTCTCTTGGGGCTTCAGTGAGAGCTGACACAATGGCAGGTAGATTCTTGCAAAATCATTGGGGAGCAACTCGGAACACACCAAACAAATCCATAAAATTAGAGGTTCCATAATTATTCAGGAGCTTTCATATAGATCTGGTCCCACTGCACAGAGCTGAACTTTATCAGGATAGCTTTGTGGGGCAGATTCCAACAAGATTTCCTCATGGGTTAGGAGTGAACGTAATGGGCATATTAGATGACTGATGAATCTGCCAGAGCTGCTCCGTGACAGTCTTCTCAAGGTGGTCAGTGTCTGCTAGTTTCTCTCTTCTTTCTCGTTCTCCAGTCATCTTCCAAGTCAATGTTTTTCTCACACTTGGGTCTCTTTTCCAGTTACTCAGCAATGGGGGGAAAAATACATGTGTCACAGTTTAAAGCTGGGCTGACTATTAAACTGATGGCAGACACTCTCTGTTAACTCCTTCCCCCCCTAGAAGGGAAGGGGAAAGGGAAAAGGGAGAGAGACTTACGGGTTGGAATGTTAAAGCAGTTTAATAAACTATAACAATGAAAAAGAGTATAATAATAATAATGGAAATAATTAAATATATACAAAACCAAGATTGAGCTCCCCTGATGATGGTCACGTCACCACTGGCACTGCAGAGCAGGCCCCAGGAGGACCCGTACTGGACTCTGGCAGATGGGAACTGGATTCAGGAACACATGGATTGGGATCCAGGGCAGGAGTAAAACAGTCTCCTCTTCGAACGCCGGCCACAGAAGAAGAGAGCGAGACCCTCGTGATTCCCCCGCTTTATACTGAGAATGACGTGTATGGGATGGAATACCTCGTTGGTCAATTTTGGGTCACCTGCCCTGTCCGCTCCTCCCTGGAGGTGCGACCCTCCTGCGGCTCTTCACTCATAATTAGTGAGGAATTTAGCAGTGACCTTGGTTTCTCTGAGAATAAGTACAGCAAGAGCCTTTCTGCATAACATCCCTACTGGTGCCTAAGTAGTAAATATAAACTTTGAGCGTTATCAGCCCTAGAAGCAGACACTGTCTGCAAAACATGCAGTTAGTTTCAGAAAGTGCAGTTACTTAGAAGAGACTTAGCTGAAAGGAAAAATTGCTGAAATGAAAATTGGTTCTGTTCTAGGCCAAACCAGGACAACATAACATTTTGTATTTACTTAAGGAAAGAGTTTGATGCGGCAGTGCAGCCAGGGGGGTTCTCCCTTGGTTGTTGTTTTTTATGGTATCATAATTCTTAGTTCTACACTTGCTTCAAACTTCTCTTCCTCATGTGGCTTCTTCTTGGCTTCCTTCTCTTCTTAATGTAGTGTCCTCACAACTCCTCTTCCCCAAGGCCATGCTTTCACGGTGTGTTAGCTCTGACAGGGAAACTAGATGACTGAATTCCTACTCTTCCCCCCTAGCTACTCACCATATCATCCCCCACTGGCCTCTCATCCAGTTAGCACAGTGCCTTTGGGCTCCAACACACCATTGCTCCTCCTTTTTCAGTCACTGCCTGCGGGGCTATTGCTGCAGTTTGAGGAGCTATAGGAAAGAAATCAGCGCTATTCTGTTTTTTAATTGTGATTGCATTTATGTGATTGGTATTTTCCACCTCTTGGTACAAAGACCCCACCAATGCTTTGATTAGAAATTCAGCATTTGCAAGTTCTTTGGCTGTATCACATCCTGATATCCCAGCCCTATAAACATTCACTGGTTGGTATAGCTCTCCGCTTCTGATATCACCCATGAAAGGAGTTACTTCCACCCCTACAGAGGGAGAGCACTGAAGCATCTTACTCAGACTGTCATGAGCAGCTACAACTGAAACATACTGGAATTTCTTTAAAGCCACAGAAAAAATAGGCTGATGAGTGGATTTCAAGAGATCAAGTAGGTCACATTGTCCTGTGAGGCAGTTTGAGTGCATCAGGGTCAGTCCTGATGGACACCTGCACGGCCACTTCCTAAAGACCTCATGCGATGGATGTGCCACCACAGCCCTAAGCAACCCATTCCTATGTGTTGCTGTCTGTACTGTGTTAGTCTGAGGTTCAACTTGAATCTCCCTTTGTGTAGTTTAACCCTGTTACACCTTGTCCAGTTCGCTCAGGTCATGAAGCTCTGTGTCCCCCTTTCAGCAGACTTTTAGGAACTAATAAAATCAGATTTTCTCCTTGGTCTTCTCCAGGATAGAAGTGCTGTGGGCAACACTGTCTAGACCTCTAATCGAATTTGCATCTTCCCTGGAGTTTTTCTGACTAGAGCATCCTTTTCCTGAAGCAGAGCATCCCAGACTGGACACAGTGCCTCAGCTGAGGCCTTCCCAGCGCTGAGTAGGTACAACTCATCTTCTTGGCAGGGTAGGCTTCTGTTTGTACCTGCCAGTATAACCTGGAACTTCTTTTTACAACAAAATCATGGTGGAGTTAATTCAGGTTAAGCTTGTGATCTGCAATTAGCCTCTCCCACCCAGCTCCTTCATGAAGAACTTTTGCTCAGCTAGTTGCTTCTTATCCTGATTTTGTGAAACTGATTATTCTTATCTAAGTGCAGTACCGTTCACTTGTCTTCAATGAATTACATCATAGTTTTCATACTAATTTTTCCCAATGTGTCAAGACAATTTTAATTTCTAATTTTGTCCCCCAGTGTACTTGCAGGTCCTTCTCAGCTTCGTATCATCCTCAGATCTAATAAGCATCATCTGTTCCAACAGATGTAATACACCAATAAGTGACTGGTTGCTCGATTGTTCCCTAATCCAATAAGTATTTATTGTCTTTACTATTATTACATAAGAAACTAAATTTTAGTGGGTTCAGCAGCAATGTGTTATTGGATAAAACTTAGAGGTATCTGCTCTCTGACCACAAAAGTGACAGCAATGCAGAGTACAGAGACCTGAACCAGCTAGCATAGATAGCACATAAATACTCACTAAACTTGAAATACTAATTAGTAGCATAAGTTGTACTGCTCCATCTAATTCTCTAGGTAGTGGTTGGTTTGTTTTTTCCTGAGAAGCTCATATCTGCAAAAAACTTGCTGTCTGTTTAGATATGGCTGCACCATTGATCATGTCCCTGCTGAAAAAAAATATCAGTTAGGTAAAAATTGTGATGGTTCTGCTTTTTCACAGGGTAGGACATAATTCACCTCCACAGCCACATCCCATTTAGGCAGCTGTTAGTGAAATCTAATTGTTTCATTAAAAAAGCCTAATTAATAATACATGTTACCATATAACTTTCTTATATTTAATTTTGCTTCCTAAAGTTTGCATCACTGTGTCATCAAATGTACTCTTGCATCAAAGCCACTGACTGCTTACAAATCAAATTCTTGATTTGCATCCACATGAAGGAAAGAACATCCTGAAAAAGTCCAGAATTCTGTTTACAGCTGTCTTTGGATAAAGATGCAAGACTCCAGTGTAAATACAGAGGCCACAGAGACCTATGGGAGACGCACCCAGAGTCTGAAGACCTGGGACCACAGTATTCAGACCCCTGCACTCGCTCCAAATCTCCTGTTTTGGGGCCTGGAGCCACGCAGTGGTGCTTGCGCCGTGCTAAGGGAGTAAGCGGGTTTGCAGAGGTCCAACATCACACGGGCACGGTGCTCTTCGGTCAGGCTTCTCGCTGGTCCAGGTGCCCATCAGGGCTCCTCACCCCAGTGGGATGCAGGGACACCTGAAGGCAGAGTCAAGTCTGCAGGCAGCATCTACTGGAGGCTGCTCAGCTGATCCATTGCTTTATGTCAGCCATTCCTTTAAGTTAAAAACATGTTAATGGGCCGTTCTCAGTAGTTTCAGCTGGAAAGGCTTCAGAGAATATGCAGACGGCAGATAACCTGGAGAGCACATAAGTATCCAGGGAGGAATCATAGAAAGTGGTGGTCCAGAGAGACATCATCACACGTGTAGCAAATAAGATCCACTTGTTGGATGAGAGCTGGCAGTAAATAGATGCAAAATTGAGCTGGGAGAGCACAGGGTAAGGGCCATTTATTTCCATGCAGCCCTGGTGTGGAGGGGTCTCCTGCAGTACCACCTCTTGGCTTTTGGCCTAAATCATGTGTGAAGGCGGTTCAGGAGACCCTAAGTCATTCAGGTGTTTGAAAAATGTTATCCTATCTATCTTTTTGGCTACAGTCTAACAGGATGCAGCAGGGAATTTGTGTCCCTGAAGTAATTTAAAAGTTGTTTGGAACAAAAACCAGAAAAATAACCCTTTAGGTCTCCAAAATAATTCTTTACAAGAAGAAGTAGCTGCAGTTTAACGTGGGAGGAAGAGAAACCAAGTCAGCATAGCTCCAGATCAGCCACGAACAAACGTGCTACGTGTCAGATGGTGATATATGCAGCACTATAGCTATATGTCTCCACTGTGGTGTAGGTATGGCTGCAGTTCGTATTAGGGCTAACTGAACATGTGGGGACCGTGGCGATGCAGCCTGGCACGTGTGTGTCCAGAGGGGAGATAAATGTGTGTCCCCCTGCTCCCCCTGGGGCTATGCTCAGTGGGTACTGGAACTCCATCTTGTTTGAAGGTGAGGTGGGTGCATATGTATGTTAGCTGTGGTTACACGTGTGAGCACTGCACTGGCATGAGAGAAAATACGTTTCTATCAGATAACCTCATATTTTTCTTTATGCAGAGAGAGATACGAGCAGCAAAAGTTACTGGTCACTGTGGCCCTGAAATGTTCTCTTAACCATACGAATCAGCCACCACATGTCTAGCTAAGGACTAGCTTTTCATAAAGTACTCTTACAAACAAACTTTTGAAATTATTAAAGCATGCTGGAAAAAAAAAATCAGTGTTGTATTTGAAAAAGTGGTAATTCAATTTGCATATATTATTTAAGTACCTGTGTGTGTATACATGTAAGTGTATTTTGTGTGTGTGGTATGTGGGTGGGGGTGTGTGTGTGCATATACATGTAAACGGGCTCAAACCCCCCTGAGTTTTATTTAAACCCAAACATGAATAAGACATTTTTAGAGAGTGGTTAATTCTTGCCTGTTTGAGCAGGAAATAATATTTTCTCATGTTCTAAATTAGATAGCTGTCCAGATAAAAAATTATGATAATATAATTAACACTCACACCCGCCAAAAAAAACCCTATTTACAAAGAAAAGACAAAGCAGTGTGTTTTGGTTAAACGGACTATTTACGACTCTCTTTGCACTTTGTTATTTCCTTTATTTTGCTGTTTTAGCTAGTGCCTAAGGAATGGATTGTCTCTGATGCGGATATATTCTTACACAGAGGCAGAAACATCTATTTAACAACATGTAAAGGAAATTGAAGAGCAAGAACAGTCTTAGCTGCAGTACCTTCCATGGCATTGAAAACCTTCAGCCAGAGTCTCAGCTGCTATAAATTGGCATAAGCTCCAATATCTTAAAGCTGCGTTGGTTTATGCGACCCAAGGAGATGACCTCTGGGATTTTTGGGACCACTGTGTAAATACCAGAGCTTTCAACCTGCCAGAGCCAAAACAAATAATGCTTTTGGTCCAGTCCTGGCTCCATGCTTACGTGTCGCTCCTTGATTCGAGCAGCATCGTGTGAAGCAGCGGAGAGGAGAAGGGAGCCCTCAGTGGCCCTGCACTCCTCCCCAGCAAAACCCCCACCAGGGTGTTGCCATTTTCATCTTGCAGATGAGGAAGCTGATGAAGAGAAGCAGTTTTAGCCGAAGGGGTGAGGTGCTGCTCTTGCAATGCTGCAGCACTCCCCTTGCACCCACATGGATGCTTCATTCATGTGAGGGCAAAAGAAATTCAATTGTAGGTCCCTCCCCACCAGCTCTACTCGTGCAATCGTGGCCCATCTGTGGTGGGTAGGCAGATGGATACACAGGGACAAGAGTGGGCAAGCTAAGTTGTTAGGAACATAAATGTCTGATGAATGGGATTTTTTAATGATGTTACTTTTCCTCTGAGATAAAAGAGGCAGTGATGAACCCAAACCTTGGGAGCTGAGGACCGGCAAAAGGTGCTAATCTGACCTTTATAGAGAGGAAAAAGGCAGCGGTCTGTGAGGTGCTAGGGATGCTCCTGGCAGCAGCAGCAGAGCACAAAGCGATTCCTCCCCCACAGCAGGTTTGCTGTACCAGCAGGCATAGCTGCAGGCTGCTATCATCATAAACCTCCAGCTATTTTCAGTGTCTGCAGGTGCCCCATGGGAGCTAATCAACCTCCCAGCACCCTGTCCTTCTTTATTTTACAATTTAAAAATAGCCTCTGGCCCCTTACGGGGTTGCAGCTGAGGTGAACCCCTCACAACCTGGCTGACTCAATGGGCCCTGTAAAATCCACCAGCTGCTCCAGGCCCACCTGCAAGGGCATTTTCCAGGTGTGGTGGAAAAATACATTTCTACATTTCTGTCTTTGCATGTGCTCTGATTCCGTCATGGTTTGCAAGAAGGAAATATGGCAGAAGGGGGTAGCTCCAGGGCAGCCAGTGCTGGCATCCACCAGATTTGGCAGAAGAAATCCCAACAAGAAGACACAGGACTTACTACAGAGGCCACAGACTTTCCTTCTTCGTACTTATTAGTTGCTTAGAGGGGTCCTGCTACTGCTGACACCAAAGGTAGGGGACTTTGGGTTTTATTTTGAACACTGGTATTATTTGCACATGCAGGAATGGGATCACTGGGGAGGCCATTAGGATTCTGCCACGGGGATATGCCAGACTGCTCTGGATGAAGACACGTGCCCTGGACTGTGCCTCTGAGTCCTCTCCTCTGGACCAGCCCATTGCCTCCAGCTCTGCCAGGAGGCTGTAGGGCGTTCCTCTAGTAAATCTAGTAATCTGGCTGGTGGAAAAAGCCACTCTATTTTACTCAGGCACCTGAGGAGACCTTCTATGGCTTGTTCACAGCCAACCTGGTTATCCATGAGCTGATTGCCAAAGACAGACACCTTGGGATCCTGAAAAAAATCATTATGCTTAAAAAGATGAGATGCTTGCTTCCATTTCCAACAGCCAGGGCACTTTTCACTGCAGAGCAGCTACCCACAGCTCCTGCAGAGCATGAGCGCACAGGCAGTCTCCATAAATCCACACGCCAGCATATCCTAGCACCCTGCTCAAGTAACCCAGCCCAAGTTTACTGCTTTCAGCTGCGCATCCAGCTCCAGTAATAAGTTTCTAATCCCAGCGAAGCCAAGCTGCTGCAGGTCTTGCTGCGGAGGAGCCCCACCACAAACTCCGTCTGGTTCAATGGACGTCAGCCCCGTTAACGGGAGCTCCTGATACCCTGATGCTGCAGCACACATTTCTAGATAAATTCACATTGGGACATGTTTCCATTGCTGAGCAGGCTAAATCCAAGTTCTACAAATACCACATCTTATCAGGGCTGTTTTCTTTATCAGTTTAATTGAAAATTGGCTCCACAGTATGGACTCCTGGACCATGAAGCCACATCCAGCTACGTCTTGGAAAGAAGCTAAAAAATAAAGGGGAGGCAGCTGTTTCTCTCTGCAGTGTTTGTGAGGTAATAATAGTAACAATAAAGGGAAGTAAAATAGAGTGGTTTCATTGTGATATTTTTAAAAAGGTAAGGATTCAATTGAATATAAAATCATCATTGATTTTAGGCACTTTGACAGACTAACGTTTGATTCTAACTGAGTAATTTTCTGAGAAGAGCAGAAAGCAAGCTGTGTCAAGAGGAAACAACCCTCGCTTTGTATAGAGAGGTGCTGCTTAGTAGCACTGCCAGAATCCTTTATTTAAATAGGAATAATTATATTGCACGGGACACTTGGATTTGAAAGCAGTTCTTCTGATAATTACTCCTGAAGAAGAATATATCTGCTGTATTCACCAAAGCCTGAAGGCTGGTCTTGTATCACAGTGGGTCATCTGCATTATGGCTAAAATTAAAGCAAAGGGAGAGGAAACAAACAAGAAAGGACATAAAACTCCTAAATGCCAGGTCCAAAAAAAGTCCTGTCCACCAAGAAGTGGTGAAATGTCTCTTAGAGTGAACGTCTGATGTAGATGGTGGTGAGAGGCAAATAAGAGAATAATAATGCCGCACTTGGTTTCCACTTGAAAAGGAATCCCTACTGGCTCCTCGCCGTATGATGTCCCCTTACCGCTCTACACCTTCTGCTTTCTATTGGGTTTCCACCATACCCCCGAGCTTTCACCAGAACCTCTCCTGTGGACACCATTCACTGTGAAAAACTGGCAAATTTCTCTGGCCAAATAATTGTAAGCAGAGAGCCGCTTCTGCTGCTGAAGTGGGGTTTGTTTGCAGTCAGCCTGGATTGCAGCCTGCCCTCTCCATCTTCTCCCTGACCTTAAAACGTTGGACGGAGCAGGCGAGGCACTGGCTGCATGAAAGCTGGATCCTCTCCGTGAAGGTTTAGCCCACTCCACCCTCTACGCAAAGCAAATCCATAATTAAATGATGCTTTAAATGCTCAGACAGTTGTGGTTTCCCGCTGTAGTTATGGAAATGAAGACTGCCTGGTGAGTCCCACTGGAAGTGACTCTCACGCAGGCTTTCGTAGGCTTGCAAGAAACTTCTCCGTGTGGTCAAGAGCAGCGTGGCTCTGAATTTGGATCCAAGGGTCTCTTCAGGAAGGCCAGCAGAATCAAGTGGGTGAAGATAAAAGCCTCTGCGCGCAGATTAAAACAGGATCGGCTAACACTTCTCCTAAGTAGCAAAATAACATTTTCCCCTGTAGCTTCTCTGAGCAGTAAAGGATTCGTATTAATGTGCACGTGTAGTGGTGGGGAAAGGTATTTGATTACTGCAGACCAGGTCACTTACAAATCATCTCACCTTTCAGTCAGCATGCTCAATCTGTGCTGGCAAGAGAAATCAATTCATTGCAACTAATGGGCCTAAATGACCAGTGCAAGCACTGCGATGGTGCAAGGATCAAAACGTGCTCCTCAACCACATGATGGTAAAGAAACCTACGTCATTTCTAGAATGAAAGGAAGAAAAGAGGAACAAAATGCTTTAAAAAAACAACCACCCTCAGACAAAAATAAAGGCGCAGAAGCTGGCAGGCAGCACAGGGTTCCTGTGGTAAACGTCTGCTCAGAAGAGCAGCTCAGGTGAAAGCAAGAGCAAGAAGGATCTGGTGCTCCAGGGGCAGGAATGGGGATGCACATCACTTCACTGTGTGCCACAGTTCGACACAGGAGGGGGTCACCCCAGGCATCGCTGTCGGCAGCTGGGCTGGGCAGGCTCCAGAAGAGGCAATCCTGCCTAGCTGAATGTTGTTGCCCTGCGGCAAAGCCTCGGTCCCTCGCTCTCCATTTGCTTCTACAGGAAGCTTGGGGCTGAATGCAAAAGGCTGAAATTTTGTGTGGTAAAAACACACTTCTGTTCTGCCTGTACGCAGAAAAGGATGCTCAGAAGAAAACTACTGCCACCATTTAGGCAATCCATGTCAATACTGTGCTACATCTGGCAAAGGCAGTGGTTGCAAGTAAGGAAGTTGGCTGATAATTTAATGTAATATGGTTTCATTTGCCTCACAGGCTCTCTGTATGTTGTTATAAATTATTTTTCGGATTGTACATCATAAAGCAGAATATTTGAAATATCTTGCTGCCGAGGAAGTTCTGTGAAGAGTAAGAGGAACTGATCTGGAAGACGAACGGGCACATCTGAAATGTGGATTTAAAAATGACTGAAGCAAACTTGAAATATAAGTAGCCTGGCCCTTAAAAGCTACAAAGGATGCGTGATCAATGTAACAAATAAGTTGGGGAGAAAAGCACCAACCAAAAATCCCCATACATACCTCCAACTCCAAATAAACTTGGACTGGAAGAAGTTCAGCCTCTCCCATCATCCAATAAAAAGGAAATAAAACAAAAAGCCCACAGGCCACAGGAGGAGTTGCCAATGTGCTTCTACTGTCTACTGCTGCCCATTAGCACTTACCATGGACTCTGAGATGACAGCTGAGGAATGGGAAGTGCCATCAGCCCAGGGACTTCTCCAGCGATAGGTCTGGATCAGAAAGTTCATGCTTATAGAGGAGGGCACTGATTCCCTATCAGAAGAGTTCAATCTCATTTCTGTCCTCTAGGATGGCTATAAAGTAATCACTTTTAAGGTCAATAGAAAGGAAAAATGCTTTCTATCACATCCTGTAGTAAGAAAACCTACTGACATCCGACCAAGGCTGACCACTGTTTTTCCATGTGAGTCCTTGTTTACCCGTACTTGCTTACGTAGCTTTTCTTTCGAACACATTCGGCTTGAGGAAGGACAAAAACCAGGACTCTTGCCTTTCACCATTTATCTTAAACCTGCAAATGAATGTGTGGGCTCTACCAAATGCCTGTCAAAGGACAGCTTGTTATCAAGCCTTACAGACAGAGAAATTAAAGCAACATAACTGCTTTGGATAGTGACGGGTACAGTTGTTCCATGTGAAACGTTTAAACACAATGATTTATTTGCATACAGGGACAGTCTATCCCATTGTATTTGCATTCAGACTAAGTTACACTGATAACATCGCACCTCCACTGGCATAATAATAATTGAATAAAGCCCATGTGAAGATTAAGCCTGAAGCCTGAAATGATATTACAGAC
Organism: Nyctibius grandis; assembly: GCF_013368605.1. Classification (NCBI taxonomy): domain Eukaryota; kingdom Metazoa; phylum Chordata; class Aves; order Nyctibiiformes; family Nyctibiidae; genus Nyctibius; species Nyctibius grandis. Next base: position 66,231,456 of record NC_090659.1, read on the forward strand.
CAAAGGGTTACCATATTTCTTCATTCCTCCCTGTAACATGGTAAGAGATAAGAACATCTTGAATTCACCAAATCTGTAAAATTCATGTTGTCAATTTTCATGACTTTTTCAAGAATATTATGAGATGCTCTTTAACTTTACCTCCATGAGCACATGGGCATCTTAGGTGACATGGAAAATATTTCTAGGCATCACGGTAGGAGAGAAAAAGCTTAAATATGCAAGCTGAATGTATTCCAAATACCTACAGAGAAGAACAGGGTTTTTAACTATTGGATAATTTAAGCCAGTCTCATGATTTTGTGATTTCTTGTACATGATGGTGTTTTAAAGTCCATCAAAACCATTGTTACCATTGACAGTCCCTTGTGAAAACAGGTGGGATTCATTGACTGAAGTCATCTGAGGTGTTGTAGAGTATCTGAGACACCTGCATGGGGCTGGCAGACTTAAGATACCCATCCAGACCAGTGCTCCTCCATAGCAGCAGCTTTAGGCCTAGTGGGTACCCTGCAGCGCTCGAAATGATACTCCACAGCTACAGAGAGAAAGCTGGATCCCACCCTAACAGCTTTCCAAGTGTGAAAAACTTGCTTGCTCGCAGTCCTGAGCTGTGCTGTCAGCTACCAACTTCAGCATCTCTGAACATGCTCTGCTGGCATTCAGTGTGGTGACTACAACCATAAAACAAGGAAATAAAAGCATTTCATCCCTCTACCCGCCATGAAAAGGAGAGGCGTTCATGGCAAATATAAACACAGCTCAGGTTTCGCGCAAGCACGCACCTGCATGACATCCCTGGGGGCTCTTCCTACAAGGTGAACCTCATACCATTGTGGTGGCCCTTGTCACCACCACATCCCAGCATCTGTTTGGTCCTGTGACCCTCTGAGGAACCACTTACCACGCAGGCTACACCCTGACTGTTTTGTGGCAGTTAGACTGAAGAGGACACTCACCAGAATTTGTTTTCTTTAAAAGTAGTATCCAAATGCAGCTCTTTGAAGATGAGAGGAGCAGGGCGTCTTTCCTGTAGTGATTTTCCTAAATCATAAAGCCACGTGTATTATTTTCCTCAGTCTGTAAGAAGCTTTGGTGGAAATAATGCAACTACAACACATTGCATAAGCAGCTCACATCAGTATCTTCCTTGCATGTTTCTGAGTGGTTTTTTCCCCCTCCTACAGCAGAAGGTATTTTCATGTAATGAAACATGGAATATATTTTCTACAATTTCTATGGTTTCTATAATTACAGAATTAGAAGAATAAGAATTTAGAAGACATTTCTGTAATTTATTCATTCACAGGTAATCTAACTATATATTCTATCCCTGACACTATTTGCTCGAATGCATTGCATACCAGCAATAGTAACTGTTTGAATGCAACAGCTGAGATGGTATTGCCCTCACCCCCCTCCTCCATTCCAGCAATAAAAATCATCTTGACCCATGCAAAAAGCCCTCAGAACTGTCAATTATATGAAATTAAAAAGGCAGGTTACTCGACAAGAGGCTTGGCTAGAGAAATTACTGCAGGCATAAAGAGCATGGTATGCATATGATCAGATGCCAAGGAAGGTTTCCAGCAATTCCAGGCAAGGCATTTTTTGGGTCCCATGAATTCGTGCAATAAATGCGACTAGCAGAAGACTCAATGGCCACACTGCCAAGCAGCCTTGCCCACAAGTCCTTTTCTTCTGTCATCACCCACAATACAGAAATGTCGGGTTGTTACTAGGCTCTCTTCTGGAGCGAAACAACTCTTCCTGAAACAAAACCCAGCTGCTGTTCCGGTAACTTGCTCAACAGACACTGCCAAAATGCAGCACGGACAAGGCTGAACCCGTTTTGGCTTCCTTTGCTGTATACAAATATGCAAAGCTATCCCAGCAGGCTCTGACCCCTCAAATGTCACATCCCCTTTTATTTCATGCTATTAATTCCAGTGGGCTGCAAAAAAAACCCAGCCCTCACATTATTTCAGACCTTTGAACTGAAAACCAAGCAAAACATACTGAAAATAATAATTATGCCTTATGGCCATGGCTACACCATGTGGGGCCAGAGGAGACACACACAGCCAAACGCTCTGAGTGTGGACCTGGCCGGTCTGCTCTGGAGAAGGCTGACGTTGAGCAACGCGGTGCTGCTGCAGCACTTGGCCTGGGGTGAGTGACTGCTCCCCGCAGGGGAGCAGCCTTTGGCACTGAAGCTGTGCCCACCGCCTGTCTGTGAGGACATGCGTGGCAGGGGGAATACCAAAGGTTTCTAAAGCCTCTTCTCCAGCAGTATCTCGCTTCATTTTGGAAACACTGACGTTATCTGAAGGGGGTACGCTCCGCACACAGAGGCGTATAAAGATCACAGGTTCGATGCCGATCCTGAAAGCTCCCACGGCTCCCACGAGCGCTTCTCCACTGCCAAATAAGTGCCAAAGTTGACAAGAAACAAAGCAGCTTTTAGACAAGAAAATCAATGTGTCCTGACCCTTCTCGGCAGCTGACAACTGTCCAAGGTGGAGTTTAATAAGAAAGTGTGAACAGACAGGGTTTCCACTCCTGAATCATTAGCAGTTGAATTTGAATCGTTTGCTGCTTCTGCTCTACAATGCCCTTGCAGCCCTCCAACGCTCCAGCCCTCCTCTGTCCCTGCACGCCACCCCTGTATCTCCTCTCCATCCCACATGCTCATTCTCAGCAGGCTTCTGGCTCAGTACGTTTGCGATACGTCCAAATTGACTGGTTGACCTGGTGCTTTTCCACATCACTTGTGACCTTGGGCTCCTTTCAAACCAGCCCCGTGGTGATGCAACGTACACAACTTAATGACACAAAGTCTTCTTGATTCTGCAGCAGTTGTATTTCCTTTCTTTAAAGCATTTTAAAAAATAAATCAGAGAAGATTGTGTGAAGAAACCATGGAGCCGCAAGCCAGAGGTTTTAATCCCTCCTCTGTCGCTAGCTTGCCGTGTGATCCCTGCCCTTGGGCACGCAACTCCTCTGCGACGCTGCTCTCCCCAGAGGAACTAGTAGATAACAGGGATTATTTGTTGGTGTAATACTCTCTGAGATGTAGGCAAGAAAGAGGATGCAGAGGATGCGCTGGTGAAAAAATCCCCCAACGGTGAGGCACCTGCGAGCCACACCGCTGAGATAACCACTGCCTGCCGCACCCCAGCACGCACGGGCAGGCAGAAAGGGCACAAAGGGACTGTCTGGGGCTAAAGCCGTGCAGCGCAGCACCCTCGGCACGCCGGCTCCAGCACGAGAAGAGAACGTGCTTCCTCATAGAGCATTGGCGTGTGTCCCGCACCTGGGGATTGCACTTAAGGATTTGTTACTTGAACATGCAATTAAGGAAAAAATAGAATAGAATAGAATAGAATAGAATAGAATAGAATAGAATAGAATAGAATAGAATAGAATAGAAAAGAAAATACATACTTTTAAAAGACTCCTCCACTTTCATCTGTTTTTGTTCCCCCAGCCCCTCTTCCCAGAGCTGCGCCACAAAAAAGGATCGCCCCGACTCCGCTCTCATTTTAAAATGCTTCTTTTTATTTCAGTGGTTGTACATTGGGTGAATGAATTTAACGTCACAACAGAAATAGAATGGCTATTTAACAGACCACTAGTAGTTATATGCTATAGAAGAGTGAATGGAGGGGTTTCTTTTAACTGTTACCGAAATATTCATCATACGCGTCGTCAATTATGCTGGATGAGAGAGGCAAACAAAAAGGTATTTTGGTGAGGTGCTGTATCCTTTTGAAGAAAATAAACACTGAGACATCTCAAGTAACTTGAAACCCTGTCCCAGCTACAGTATTCACTGTCTCTGTGTTGGCCCATCTCATGGTTCTTTTAGGGGGTTTTATTTGTTGTTTTTTTTTTTTTTTTAATTAAACAAAGCATTTAAAATTTAATCATTTTCATTAAGACTTTTTTTTTTTAAAATATAAACAAAGTTTTGGCAAATAATATTTATACAGAAAAATAGTTTTAGATCTTCCCAAATTTTGAAATAGTCTATAAAATTACTTTATAAATAAATAAAATGCAGAATCTGTTGTACACGTATTTGCACATCTCTGTAATTGCCTCCTTACTGTTAGCATAGGTTTGTACTTGTACAGTTTTCAGGAATATTACAAAGTCATAAAGTCGGAAAGTGGATCTCTTATTAAAAATACATTTTCTCTTTTTGTCTGTCAGTTTATCTGGATGAAAGACCTGATGTATCTGAAGCTTCGTCATCCACGGGCAAAAAATAGTAGTATTGGATTAATTGTAAAAAACATAGAATAACAGTTATTTCGAAACATAAAAAGGTCACACAAAACAATGCCTTGAAGAGTTATCTACATAAAATATTTAAACAACATGGATAATTTACCATTTAGTATTATACAATACGCTACCCAAATGCCTAAATTAACTATTATAAAAAAATAAAAACAACTTTGACAGATATAGGCAAGTTGCAGTGTCAACTACCTAGTTATAATGACTGAGAAAGTCTACAAATATTAGTGTTTTAATAGTATATAATGGTGATACCTTAACTGCTAAAGTAACAAGTTAAGATACATTATTTTTCCACAAATTAAAACTAACGCAACGTTACAAGCACTATGTGAATTTTACAATCGAATCGTGATTATTTTTTTCTTTCGGATGATCAAATCTCCAGCTTTATATATAAATAGATAGTAATTAGACATTGGACAAACAAGATTTAGCCCGGAAAATAATTTCCTAGACAAATAATTATATGGTTAGTGCCTTCAGTCGTTCAGAACAGGCAGTGCTGCCAAAGTTTAAAATAGTTTACAATCAATCTGAAGAGGTTAAGTTAAAATACTGCAATCACTAATAATGTCCACATAGAAAACTTATGCTGCAAACAATTATACATAATATCCACTTATAACAGCTGTCTTGTTTTTTTAAACAATAATTTAAAAACTATGTCATTTATGTGATACATGTGCAACATATAAAATGTGAAATATGAAATATTTGGTACAATAGTGCTTGAAACAAATCTCAAATCAAACAAATGAAATTTTAATTATACATATATAATTACCTTGTAAATCAACAAAGTATTTAAAAAAGTAAACAACATTAAAATCTGCTTCATCCATATATATGTATGTATGTATATATAATATGTATATAATTGTATTAAAGATATCTTCATACTTTTGTAACATAAAATATGTTTTTAAAGAAAAACAATTAAAAGAACTATTTTTTTCTCCACTCTAATCTGGTTACAATCTTGTAATCCAATTAAAAAAATGCAAATACAGTAATGATTTATTAAACTGAATCTCATTCTACATTCTTAGTGTTCAGTTAATAGTCTAGATTAAAGTCACCTATGAAGTTTCAGTGACTCAACTGAATTTTAATTAAATTAGAGTATCATACAAATCTCTTCATCTACAGCCTTCTTTTTTGCCTTTTCTTTTGTTAGTTTGGTCTTTTTGTTTGTTTGTTTGTTTTTACACTTCTAGAAGTTACTTCTTTACAGCTTGGATCTTTTTGGTAACCTGACTATGAGTTTGAAAGATTATTCGCTTCCGGTGAGATTTGACTGTTGGCATCAGGCTCGCTTTCATCAAGTCTGATGTGACAAAATTTAGGCACTTCTGCAAAGTCTCTTTTACAAACATTATAAATATACTCGTAAAATAATATTCTCAAGACTTTGTTCTTTTGGGGATTGAAAGGGGTATGAAGTTCATACTGTGCAAAACATTTTAATTTTCTTCTGCTATTCTGCTATGATTCAAATGCAACTTCTCCATACAAGTCAAACACCAACCATGTGCATCTAAAGAATTTGTGCTTTACTTTGGACTTCTGGCTAAAAAAATTCAGATTGGCAGGGTGATGTGCAGGACACTGGCCTGCGTTTCACTTCCTCTGTCTTGGAATCAACTCGCTAGGGGAGCAAAACCAAGATGTTTTTTTTTTAACCGAGAAGATAAAACCCCAATCATAGTTCAGGTGAAAATTAAAACCTGCAACTGGGATAAGTTTTTAGCCAATACAACTTAATTATTGCTGAGCTCGAAAGATTCATAAACGCTGAATCTCACGAGACTAACTTAGTTGGACCATTTCTGTTAGGTATAGTTATGGAGAAAAGACAATATTTGCAAGAATTAAACTATGCTTAGAAAAATCTTTAAAACTAAATGTTACCCTTTATGTCTTGAAACATCACAGCTGGTATCAGGTAGTTAACTATTTTAGGTTGGAGTATAGTAAGCATACCATATTTAATATTCATATATGACATAGCAGCACTAGCTTTTTCGAGTTTGTGATTTGTCCGTAAGAACAAATTCTTGACTTAGCATGCAGTTTGTGGCAACTCTAGAGAGGAGGAGACGGGGTAGTATGTACAGTAGCCGTGCTTGGCCGTCCGCAGGGAGGCTTCATGACACTCCGTTCCGCTCCTGCCGGCTATTTCAGGATTATCTGTCAAGAGAAAGGAAAGCGTGACCGCGCTTTTAGGTGACGCAGGGAGAGCACTTCACCCAGACGTCCGGCGCTGGACTAACTAAGCTGGGGCACAGCTTGTACGCGACAGCACCCTGTATCCCCATGCTGCCTGGGAGGCGTTTGCGTTTCACAAACCTGGTCATCCTCCTCCCGCGCGTGAGGACACGCAGAGGGGGTATTTTGTGTGTCAAAATACTGGAGACCACGCCAAAGCCCCAAAGGAAGGGCCCGGCCGTAGGTGGGGTGCGCACCCTCGGAACCCCGGCTGTCAGGGGAGGGGGAAGCAGCCCTGGCCTCCCAAGGAGGCTCACAAGTGCCTCGGTGCCTGGTGCGATTCTCCAGCTCCCACCCTGCTCCCATAAGAGTCAGGAATGAACCAGGGGAAATGGTGGAGACAGGGCCCCTCACCTCTATCAAGCAAAAAGCTGTGCTGGGCTGCGCGTTTTCAAGAAGCTAACGCGTCTTTTCAATGCACTTTTAGCAGCTGCTTATTTCCTAAAAAAATTGTCTGCAGGTCAGCAAACTTGAGAGGTTTTTTTCACGCTTCCTTATGTCAGGGGATCCAGGGGGATGATGGTAACGGTGCCTCTGTGTGCCTAGCTAGTCACTAACCCGGCTGCTTCACCTCCACAATGTCTCAGACTGAGGGGGAAGCAACCATTTTACAGTTGCAAACTCTCGCATTTCCAATACTGCAAAGGTTAAATGCACTACGTGCCCAGCAACCGACTCAACCTGCTCACAGTATTGGAAAACGGTCCAGATTTCCATCACCTGCCTGAAACGGCTGTCAGTGAACGTGCTGCCAAAAGCCAGGGGTGTGATGTTTTATCACGCTACTGCTCATCTGTGCTCCAGACTTGAGCACAAGTCAAGGAATGAGAGTGCATCACCTGCTCTTCCTGTTTAATTCGGCATCCGACGTATTTTTAAGCTGTATTTGTAGGTGGTATGCAAGACAGTCACGACAGCACTTTGACCTACTTGTGTCTGACAAAGCTTGACTGCTGCTTAATGCAATATTTATTTTAAAGGGGAAAAAAAACAGGTGTTTTGAAAATAACTTCAGCAACATACTACCTCTGACATACAGATTGCCCAAAAGAAACACACTCATCTCTGCGTGGAAGGCGCTTGTTCTGGTCCCCTGCCCCATCGCACTTTAATGCACCTCACAACCAGAACCGCCTTGCTCTCCGTATGCTCCTACCAGCTCCCTGACCCCGCCTAACCTACCACCATGCCAAAAAGTCATCTTTGATTACCATCAGCACTGAAAATCTGGTAACCCGCGAGGCCCCATTGTAACGGTACTGTACAAACACCTGCTGCTCCAAAGGGCTTAACATCTAAATACATTGTACATACAACAAGGACATACATTTTTAATGAACTTCCACCCATTGTGAGCTGTGTTAGCTTATCGCCTATCTTCTGCTTCCTACTGAAATAACAAAGAAATACCTTTGCTGGAATAATAAAGCCCTGCCTGGGACAGCCCTGGCCCATCTACAGCACGGTGATTTGACAGTACGTACACAGAACGTAGCCGTGCTGAAAATAAGAAGTGACCAAGATTATCAGCACTGATATTTTTAGCATGTTACAACCCAACATGTCAATGTAATTAATAAAGCAGCTTTAGCTATACTGGGTTAGCCGTAATCACGCAAGTGTATTTAAAGGATCCTAAGATCTGATTTAATGGGACACAACCTGAAATCTACTCAGCGTTAAAAAACAGTATTTCAGACACTGCAGCTGTCTGCACCGTCTGCCAACTTCTGAGGGGATAAACTTGCATTTTCCTATACTTTTTTCTCCCTGTACAGGGAGACAGATCACTGCCCCTTATGCTGAGATGTCCTAAAAGGTCAAACAGCCCCACAAGACTGATGCTCCCAATTCCCTCAAAATGTGTGACAGAGGAGGCAGAGGGCCTAATCTCAGGCTGTATCTCGGGAAAACGGTAGGACTGTCCCTGGCGCTTTGATTAACCCAAGTGCAACTCACCCTGCAGTGTGCCAGGCAGGTCAGAGGGGCCCTGGGCAGCATGAAAGAGCAGGGACCCTGTCTCTGCCTCGCTCCAGCACATGGCAGACCCCAGGTAAGGACTTCCACCACCCCGTCCCTATTCCTGCCCTTTCTCCCCTCCTCTCCAAACTCAGGAAACAGCGAAGACAATGCAAAACTTTCCTTTTGTGCGCGAGCACGTCCTGTTTACGTGGCTGCGGGGGCAGGAGGAGCAGCTGGAGCTCTCCCTGATGCA